>NW_024962270.1:14340148-14439836 GCF_019238085.1 Lagopus leucura | reverse complement strand
ACTGCCCGCGTCTCCTCTCCCCTCCTGCTCTCTGCCTCCTGCTCCTTTCTTCTGAATCCAAGAAATTGATGCATAGAAACTTAATTGCAAAGTTTTGTTGCTCTTCAGTCAGTTATTCTTTATTAGCAGCACCAGGAAGCATTAGGCATATGTGCACCAGAAGTGCAAGATTACATGATTCAGAGTCCATTATTTTTACACAGATGGTACATATTCATCAATTACATGTGAGACAATTAACATATACACACCTATCTGAGGTAGTGATTTATGAGGTTTCCAGTCCTCTATTCCATGGTCTCTTCTTCCGCCCAGCATCCTTTTAGCATCCTGACTGTCCAACCAACAGCCTTTTACTTCATGCAGTGGTCTTCCTTGCTTCTCTACTAGACAAACTTTCTTCATTGACACAGACTCAGTAGGAGAATGCCTATTAGAAGTAATTCATAGGTACCAAAATCGTAACATTTGCTTACTCAGGACTTGGACGTTATTTCTGGACATCTGCTCGTCCTTGGATAGAGAGAGGTTAGGCAACCTCTTTTAGTGAGATATACTGGGGTGCAGCCTGTTTTTTGGTGGTCTATATTGGGGTGTTAGAAGATGAGGAGGATAGAGGGGATATCTTGGCGGCTGCCTGTCGCGTCCCAACCTAATCCCAGAGTGAGACAACGCAGCCTTGTGTGGAGGCCCTGGCTTCATTATGGTGTTTCTGTTGCTGAAGCTCTCTCGTCAAAACAGCCTTACAGCACGCTTTCTAGTCTACGGGCCTACATCCATAACTATTTGCAACACTAAAAAGTAATACAGTTTGCAAGCAAGAAATAATCGCATCATACAACAATTCAACAACCATGTTTCTAAAAATATGCTAAAATATGCTAAAAATACTAAAAGATACGGCACATCAACTTTTTCAAATCAGCTATTTCTAAAAACACGTACAAAATACAGTGAGGCCTGTTTCTTCAAACCAATTCCCCCTTTTTCAGTCAGCTTGGGAATACTTTGGCAGAATCTCATATTGCTCATGCTTAATGACTGCTGGCAGTGCCCGAGCCTTCTGGGTTTGTCTCTTAAGTTGATACCAATAGAAACAGTTTGCAATTGTTAACATCGGAACTATCAGCAGTAAAGTAACAACGGCCGGATTAACATGTCCAACGCTTCTGACATCATCGGCGAACACCCTACAAAGATGTCCCAGCAGTGGCGAGCCGTCTCTGCCTCAATCTGCCCTGAGGTTTCTTTTAGTGCATTTTGGGTGATTATCGTTTTCACCGGGGATTCGCGTTACCCGTTACTCTTTTGGACGTATTCTTTGAACGACTTCTTCTCATTCAGAACTTGAACCTACCACTGCCGCACCGCCCCGCACCGCCCGGCCGGCCGTGAGCCGCCCTCGTCGAGCCCCCCCTTCTTCGCTCGGCTGTGCTCGCTCCGCTCCGCTCCGCCCGGCCAAGCCGGACCGGGCACGGCCCGCAGCACCGCCCCACGGAGGCCGCACCCCTCCGGACGGCGGCGCCGCGCAGCCCCGCGGGGGCCATGGCCACCTGGCGGCGGGACGGGCGGCTGAGCGGCCCGCAGCGGTTGTGCTGTGCGGGGCTGGCGGGCGCGCTGAGCCTCAGCCTGACGGCGCCGCTGGAGCTGCTGACGGTGCTGGCGCAGGTGGGCACCCGGCACTGCGAACGGGGGCTGCTCGGCGCCGGGCGCGGCCTGTGCCGCACCGAGGGCTTGCGGGCCCTGTGGAAGGGGAACCTCACCGCCTGCCTGCGGCTGTACCCCTACAGCGCGCTGCAGCTCGCCGCCTCCCGCCGGTAAGCGGGGAGAGGGTGCCCGGGCCGGGCCGCGCTCGGAGGGAGCGGGGGGGGGGCACCGCTGGGAGCGCTCTGCGCGCGGGGCTCCGCGGGGCCGCTGCTGGAGGCGTGCGGTACGTGCCGCCGGGTCCGGCTGAGCCCTGGGGCCGCCCCGAGCGCAGCTGCAGCGCTGCTCGCTCCTCAGTGCGGCGCTTCGGTCATCCGGACATCAGAAAGGAAGTCGGGATTCGGATCTTTCCCTCTCCTGCTGTTCGGCTCCCGTCGTTCTTGAAGGTGATGCGCCGCCTTACTCGCTTTAACGTCTCCGTGCCGGTGCTGACTCGGCAGCAGGTCGCGGGGCGGTTCGGGCCCTGCGGGAGCTGGGGGTTCTGCCGCTCGCAGCGCTACGGCTCGTTTCTCGTTCCGTTGTGCTTTTGAGGGCGGCTGCGTGCAGGCGGAGCGCTGCAGGCACGGGACGGGTAGCTGCGGGGATCCGGCACGCAGCGCAAAGTGCAGCACACGTGGAACAGCGTCGGCTGAGCGAGCAGCGGCTTGTATGTTGTTATCGGTTGTTTTGCCCTGAATGAACGAAAAAAGTTAGCGCTTCAGAGACAGAACAGCAGGCACGGGGCTTCTCAGAAGGCCCTGTGATGGATGCCTTGTGAGAAAAGCTGGAGACCCGCGTCTCTGTCGGACAGCTGGTGGCAGAGCTTTTCGTACGGGCTGCTTCTCCGTTATGGTGATTTTCAGCCTGTAGATAAACTGGCGTTCTGTGGATGAAAAGCACTTTGGAAATCGCTTGCCAAGCAAAGAAGTAAACTGGGGGAAGTGGCTCCTCACTGTATCTTTGCAGCTTTTGTTGTTGTTGTTGAATTGGTGCTCTGGTTCTCCACAATGGGAGATTGCAACTCTGCGTGTTCAGTGTGTGCTGGGTACTGTGGTGCAGGTGGAGCTACACAAGCTGCCCTCAGAAAGCTCCTTCAGATACTGGAAGCATCTGAGCTCATGAAGGCTGCAGGTAAAGTGAATGGCATGTGGGAGCTGTGCATTCCAGCCATTGACCTTGCTGTTGACTCCTACTTCTGTGTTTCTGCGTGAGCTCTTGGGCATGTTGTTTTTATTCCGCTTGTGTTTTCCGTCCCTATGTTCTGATTCACAGAGACCTGATGCTTGTATGGTGTTAGAGAAGACAGGGAGGTCTTGGATTCGGTACTTACTGAGGTTTCATCTCCTGCTACTGGAGGAGCTTGTGAGCAGAACAATTACATGGGATCATATTCTACGATTCTAATTGTATCAAGAATGATCTGCCTTCTTATTTCATGGTGTTTTTCTTTCTTTCTTTCTTTTGCCATTTGCCGTTAATGATATCTCTTTTATGCTTTTACTGTAGACTTGTTATACTTTTCACGGATGAGTTGGGCCATATTTCCCACTGGAGAGCTATCATAGCAGGAAGTTTGGCTGGCATGGTTGCAACTGTTGTGACTTACCCTACCGATGTAATTAAAACCCGGCTTATTGTGCAGAACCGACTGGAGCCATCTTATGAAGGAATTCTTCATGCTTTTTACAAAATTTATCACCAAGAAGGACTTCTTGCACTTTATCGTGGTGTTACGCCAGCTATATTAGGTAAAATAATCTTGGGGAAAATGACCTAATTGCACACTGTTTATTGTAGCTATATCATGCGTTTGCTTGCTCACTTGATTTCAAAACAAATGGCAATGTTGTTCCATGGAAGGCATGTGGGTTTACAAGGCAAAACAATACTGATCTTTGCTGCTGTTTTATTCCTTCAAATTATGACCCAAATCGTTGCATTTCTGCATGGTTAAGCATTGTCAAAATAGTTTCCTTTTGTAGGTAATGCAGTTGTGCCTCAGGTGCAGGATTTCTCTTGTTTAACTCTTCAAAAAATGTAAGCGTGCCATATCTGTGATTCCTGTCAGGGTTCGTCTCCCTGGCTGCTTAGTGAGACCACTGTGAGCAGCAGTGTGTAATCAACCTGAAGATTAGTGATAGTTTCTCTTTACATGAAACAGCTATTTAATTATTTTCTCTCAACAACTTTTTAAAATGCCACTGGATTTCATCTGCTTTTTCATAACGGAATGTTTAAAAAAAATATCTGTAGTTATAATGTAGAATTGCACTATGAAATTTAGGAGAGCACAAAGCAAGCAGGAGAGGACAGAAGCGTTCTTCATCTGCTTGACAGAAGAGGCAGCTCTGTTTACCCATACAGGTGCTGGGGTTGGGTTGGACCACAGATGGAGCTTGTTGCAGAAGAGCCTGTTGTGAAACTTGACAATTTTAGTGTGCAAATATGTACCTCTGTCACCAAGCCTAGATGCTAAACTGTGAGGGTTTGATGGCAATTTTCTAAGTATTGATCTAATTTGAGCAGTGTGACCGGTAGGCTGGCAGCAGTTTGTACTGTCCATCCAGACTATGTAATGAGAGCTGTTTTCTTCGTGCACAGTGTGCTAATATCAACCTCTGCGTGGTTTGCTTTCTAGGTGCCGTCCCATTTTCCGTGGGCTCATTCTTTGTTTACATCAATCTGGACAGAATCTGGCGAGAACCCGTAGTTTGTTTTACTCCCCTTCAGAACTTCATAAATGGCTGTGTAGCAGCTGCTGTGGCACAGACGCTTTCTTTCCCCTTTGAGACTGTCAAGAGGAAAATGCAGGTACAAAACGCTGATGTTGCTGTACTTTGTTAGAGGAGCCTGTTTCGGGAGCTTGGGATGAGGATAGCCATTACTGCCTTGTTTCTCGTACCACATAGGCTACAGATGCTCTGGTTTAGGTGGGTTGTGTTTTTGTCTTTTCTTTGCTTTTAAATATCTGAAAATTCATTGTTTTGAGACTGTTGTTACACTTTGAATGTAGGTTTGAGTATGCCATGTGATTTGTGTTTCCTTTCTGACTCTGTCACTAGCTTTATTACTTCTTCATATAGTTCTGTCAAATTCTCACCCTTCAGAACTGGCAAATCTTCTGTCTAATACAAGCATTTCATTCATTTGGTATTAGCTAGGATGAATGAGATCCATGCCATTTCCAGTTTTGGTGTGTCTGCTGTTTATGCCTGGCATATGTGTGGGTAATCAGAAGAAACTTGCTCAGCACATATTAAATCTGAAGGATCAGAACCATCCCAACTCTTCTTTCTGACTTCTGTAGTTAATGGAACTTCACAGTTGCTCCCATTATCTTGCTGCTTCTTTTTCCTGAAAGTTTAGTCATAATGGTTAAAAACCAAACCAAACAAAAACCTTCACATCCTACAGCTTCTGTCTCGTTGCCATAATTCATTTGATGCTGTCATCTTTGTCATCTTTTCATTAGAGCTTCACCAGTAGAGTGCCAGTGAATAGCTGTCATTCTTTGGTGGCTATTTGGCTATGGCATGTGAATTCCTTCTTTCAGCCCAGTTCATGGAACTGTAAACTTAACAGAAAGCTTTTGTGTTCTTATCCAAAACAATGTCGTTTTGTGTGGCAGCATTTTAGAATCTCCCTTCCCCCATCCCCTGGTGGCTGAGTCACAATCTAGCAAAAGGTCGTCGAGGCTGTGAATTCCCCTCTTCTTCTCCAGGGTTCCCTTTTTCAGACACAGCTTAGATCCAGTATCACAGAAGCATTCACTTTCCCTCTTTCCACCTTGTAAAAAAGGACTTCAGCAGAAGTCTTTTTTGAGACCAGCTCTTGTAGGTGATGTGTGCAAAAGGTAAGCTTTAAGCTGAGCCCATCGAGTATCTCATAAAACATCTCAGGTAAGAAGCAGGTTCTGGTCATGAAAATGGGTTATTTTTTCAGCTGTATAAATGGGTCTACGAAAATCAGTTGCCTCCTACAACTCTTCCTTTTCTCTTAATCCTGAGGCTCACAGCAGTGTTGTTGACTGAAGAAGAAAACATGTAACTGTTTCCCTTTTAATCTTTTTCTGTTGATGTTCAGTTACTTAAACGTTCAGTTACTCGGTTTTCGTAATCGCTTCAGCAGTTCCAGAAGTGAATGGTGTGATGTTCTGTGTCCAGCCTTGTCTCCATAGGCAAGGGGGGCATCATTCATCTTGTTGCCACTAGGCTGTGCTCTTTTGCCAATGGGATACTTAAAACGCCTGATATTTCCAGAATAAGGAATTGGATTAACTTCCTAAATATGTAGGAAATAGATACCTTAAAATCTGTCTGAAGCAAAGAAATGTTCAGTGACAGAGAGCTTTTTTCCTCATAGATGTGTTGCAACAACTGCATAGTGATTTCCCAAGCTTAAAGAGGCAACACCTGTCCAGCAGTTTATTCTGACAGCATGGGAGAATGCAGCTGTCAAGATGTGACAGCCTATAACTCATCTGGTACTGAAGGTGACTCACGTAGGCCTGTCTGGAAATGAGATCCTTTGAAAATTGTGCCCTAGCTGATATAAAGCAGGCTATGGATCTCCTGTAACATGATCCAAGAAGTGTTTTTCATGGTTAGCATCTGGGTGTTGCTCAGCCTTGCAAGGGTCAGCTCTTCAGTGTGCATGTGTGCTGGTCAGCTCAGCCTGGAGGGAGATGGTCAGAAAGCAGGAATGATCAGAGCAGCAGCAGGATGGGTATCATGCAAAGGGGCATGAGAAAGGAGAGAATAAAGCAGGGAAAAACAGAGCTTTGAGGCATTTCAGCGTTCCATAGAGAACAGGGGAACACATATCTCTGAGTTCTTGTTTTCCTCAGCCATTTTATTCTGCTCAGCTTCCATTCAACAATTCCATTTTCTAGCTGATAAGAAGAGGGATGTCCCAAAGCCTTTAGCCACTGTTGAAACTCATATGAGTTTCCTGCTTGGTTTTGAAGCCATAAACACTAGTTTTGTGTATGGAGAGGAACCCTGCATGTTGTAGAGGTTGTAGATGAAGGCAGCACATAGCCAAAGACAACTTCCAGTGACCCCACTGGT
The DNA here is from genome assembly GCF_019238085.1 of Lagopus leucura. Taxonomy (NCBI): domain Eukaryota; kingdom Metazoa; phylum Chordata; class Aves; order Galliformes; family Phasianidae; genus Lagopus; species Lagopus leucura. The sequence goes on along the minus strand of NW_024962270.1, from coordinate 14,433,084 downwards.
GATGGAGAAGCAGGTTACAAGGTAGTCTCAGGAGCTTCAGAAACTAGGCTGTCTTGTCTGATACTGGCACTGAACACAAGCCTGAGCCCAAAACATGCAGTTCAGATCTTTACCTGACATACTGGTAGTCTTGGAAGAGTTGGCTCCGTGTGTCTCCAGGTCCAGAAAAGCATGAATTGTTTGCAAAGATGCAAAATAATATTGTTATGAGAGGAAGCATAAGTACTATTTCTAGTCTCTGTTGCAATCGTTTTGCTTCATCCTTTCTCATTTTACGTATCTGACTCCTACAGTCCTTATGTCAGCAGCTTCTGTCATTGGCATCTGTGGGAACAGAATCGGCCCATCAGCAGATGGTTCTCTCTCTTTGCTTTGGTGATGATTTATGATGTCAGTTTTTCTCTGTAACCATGGTTTCTTCCTTCCCTGCTGCTAGAATTATCTTTATCATGTTTATTTTTTTTTCTAAAGATGCTTTGTTTGGTAAATGAGCTTGATTGACTTTCTTAAATGAGACATTAATTAATGTGGTTGAGCCTTACTGAATGTGAGCGCTCTCTGTTGTGACTGTCCTAATTTTATTCCTTTGTCTTCCTTTTTTTGCTTTGCTCCTGATTGGAAGCTAGAGAATTAAGAGGTACTGTGTGCATGTTTCAGCATGGAATATGGCTGTTGTTGTGCATCTGTAGAAGGGGAATATGGAAGAAGAGGGTTGTTCAGAGGGACATATTGCAGTAAATACTTTCCTGATTCACACTTTCTCAGCTTCTGACCAAAAACTTACGATCTGTGTATCCTTCTGACTGTTTGTTATTCTTGCCTTTCCTTTCTCATTTCACAGTATCTTAAGTGCTGTTCAGTTTTACCTTGTCAGCTTATTTAAGTGCATACAAGAAAACTTCTAAGCCTGGAAATACCTGCCTGTAAAGGAGCCCCATGCCTTAGGGAAGCACCGGTAATATTCTTCTCCTTTCCCACGTCATCTTTTTGTCTGTGATGACTTCCTGGAGTGCACAGTACACTGAGCTCTGGTATTTCAGCCAAGAAGGTTGGATTTAGAGCTTTACATGCCATGCAGAATATGATTAATAGACTGACAGCAGCCCTAGGCTGTGTGCAGGGCTGAGTATCTATAAACATGCTGGAGGGCCATGCAAACCTAATACTCAAGTTTGGCCTTTCCTTCTCTGCATGTGGCCTCAGTGGTAGGCTCAGCTGCCCCTGGCTGGCACTTCTCAGCTTTCACTACACGTTGATGTGTGACTTGGGTGGTTTGGGGAGGCAAAATGCACAAGGATGGCCCTAAAGTCTTCTAAGTCATCAACTGTTACAGTCTCCTGCTAATGTGAACAGACTTTGCATGCATTGCAGAAGTTCTGTCCTGTGCTTGTATTTTGCTGGTATTCTTTATTTTAATTTCTGTAACTAAAAGTTGTCTGAACTCTCTTTTTTTGCAGTAGATGTTACTCAGGGACAGCCATCAAACTCTTGTAAAATAAAATAAACATACTACACTAAAGGATTTGGCACATTTGAGGACATCTCTCAGTGTAAGGTGTTCAGTATGTCTGATCCTCCTGTTCTAAAATCCAGGCTGTGAATTCCCTCTGCCGCTGTAAACAAGCAGGTTTGTTGTTCTTGGTTAGCATAAAGTGCTGCCATGCATCTCCCAGGAAGTTGCCTCTGTTCAGAGACAGAAGTGAATCAGTCAGACCTCAGCTGCCTGTAAATCTGCAGCACAGGAAGGGAAGAGAGGTTGTCAATGGCTTGGGATTTGTTTATTTTTTTTGCTCCTTTGGAACACAGGATGCAGGTGTGAAATTTGTTGTAAATGATGGAAATGCTTTGAGTTCTTTGTAACCTAAAAAATCAGAGGTGCTGGCATGGCAGCCTTGGGGAGCTCACAAGCTGCATTACCCTGCTGTGTGTGAGATCTGTGGTGCTCTCAGATGGGAATTTGTTATTGGAGCCATGACCCGGTTTAAAAATAAAAAGTGCCTTTTGGGTCATGTGGTTCACATGACATCTCAGAAGCATACGTGCTGTGAGACTTCGTGCAGGGAGACCGTGTAGCAGTGAACTGCACAGGAGCCTGAGTCTTGAAAATGTTCAGAGATGGATTTGGGAACAAATTCTGTAGTGTGTGAGACAGCAAGGAGCAATATTGCCACCTTTAGTTATGGTTTCCTGTTGAAGTAAGGCTTCTATAGTAAGGATTCTGCTGTTGGTCCTTGCCCCTGGTAACTTTTGATCCTGCTGTCTGATTTCAACTCAACAGAGGTTTCACTGATACTAATTTCCTTCAAATTGTGTGAAAGCGAGTGCACAGATAGAAATCAAATTCCAAAACTCTTGTACCTGAGGGGGAAGTGGCAATGTGAATTCCTGCCTTTCTTCTCCCCATGATCTCACACTCCTCTTCCCCTTGCTGCCAGGGTTCAGGACTGCATGTTCTGGGTGTTACTTCAACTTAGGACCTGCCTGGCTCCCCTGTTAACTAGTAGTTACTAAAAATCAGATTCTGGTTTTGGTAAAATCCCTTCCTTTGTCCCTGGTCCTTCTCCCCCTATGCCCCTAACGCTTTCAGCTTCTGGCATTTTTATTGTTTTGGTGTTGCAACAAAGATGTTTCACACCACAGTCTCTGAGGGTATTGCAGGGTTAGTGCCCTGCTGCTTTGGGAAGTGCTGGTTGGAATACACAGCAAGACAGTGCCTGAGAACAGCTGCATGAGAGCACTGCGGGCCTTGCATGCTCTAACAGCTTCAGGTAGCTTTTGTCCATCTGAACTAACCTCTAACATGTTTCTCTCCAACCCTCAGACTTCCCTAGGAGAGAAATGCAGGCATGCTGCCTGTGAAGCCAAAATGCTGAATAGTGCCAGTGGAAAAACTGGATAAGAGGGGAAATGGTAAATAAGGCTTAGAAGTAGAACTGCGCTGATGTAAGATCCAGGTCTGCCTTGGGCCAGCCTGCTGCTGCTGTGGGTCTTCAACCCTGTTCATCCAGGGAGCTGTGCTGTGCTAATGCTTGCTGCAAGCTGGATTACAGCAAGAGCTTAGCAGTGCAGCACAGTGATCTCCCAGAAGGAAGCAGGAGAGCACGCTGTACCCAGCTGGTTGTGGGAGGAAGGCAGGGTTAGGGCTGTGGCTATTGTGGCCCCATTGCTTTCAGCAGGGAGATGGCCGTGTTTCCAGAGCAGCAGCCACCACTCTTATCCCCTGAGTGCCCTGTATTGGTTTGCAGCATGTCTGTGCTTGGAATGATGCAGGAGCTAAAACTTTGTGGATATTCCTCTTTTGTATCCGATTTATTCTGATACATTTATTCTGTACCTCATCCATGTAATGGACAATGAAAATACGTCCACAGAAAAGCCTCAATCCTTTAGAAACATTAATTTTCTCCTGAATTCCTACAAAGACAGGGGGAGATGTAGGAACTCGTGTTGCTTTTTGCTGTGTTGTGCGTAGAAACAAGCTAGCCTGCCTGCAGGTTTATGCCATTTAGAAAATCACTGCTCATGTACATGAAATCTGTGCTCCTTTGAGCTGAATCATCACCACGTGTTTGAAGTGACCCCAAAGCCTCCCTGCAGGGAGTTTGCACTGCCACCTTGAGGAAAGAGAGCTCTGTATTCTTTATCCAAGATTTCTTTCTAGCACAAAGAAGTTAAGAGCAGGGGAAGATCGCATCCAGTAGCAAGGAAGGGATTCTGCAGCAGAGCACAGAGCCTCAGGATACAACAGGCTTGGCAGTGGTGTGTTTAGAGCTGGGGCAAACTCTTTCATGCAGACAGTAAACTGTTTTGCATCCTCAGTGCCAATAATTTCAGCAAGGCAGAGAGATTTGGCCCGAGTTCAGGTTGCAGAGGAAAGGACAACATGTTCTTAGAGTGCAGGAAGCTGTCAGTCAGCTGCTTTGCTGCGATGTGCTGGAAACGATTGCCTTCTCCTAACTGGTCATTGTTGGCCTTACTGCATGCCTGGGGACCTTCACTGGGCTTTATGTTCCCATGCAGGGGTAAGTCAGTATTACTAGACCAACAGCATGGAAAAGACTGTCACACCCAGGTAAGGCTGTCTTTCAGGAAGGGAGATTGACTTGCCTGGTACTTTACATTTTTCCCCCAGTATTAATACTTGTTCACATCTCAGTTATCTCTTATTTGAGTTGTTAATGATAAGCACTCAGTCTCCGCCTGAGTGAAGTTTCTGTTGACTGTAGTAGCATTAACCTGAATGAAAACTGCAATGTTTGTCCTTCAGTTTCCTTTGAACTGCAATTACACCTTGCCTCTTGCGAGTGTCCTCATTAATGCAGGCTGCAAACACAAAGACTTCTTATTATAGCTTCCAGATTAAGAGCATGAACTTGTGTGCTGTGTTATAAAATGCTTTCCTGTCTTTTTGAGTTTCTTCTGGTAATGGATCAAACGTGTAGGACTCCAAACCTTTTGAAAATGTATTAGTAATACAAAAATTGTAGTGCATCTGCCATCAGAATAGCATACCTCCTGTGGTAGCTGTAGCACTGCACAGTAGTACTGCTGTAGGATCTAGTAGTACTGCTGTAGTGTGCCATCAGTTCTGTGCAGTCAGAAGGGGAAAAAATCAGCTTTGTACCAATGAAGTTTTTAGAAACATGAAGAGGAAGGGGAAAAGTATGTTAAATAAAGAGAAGTATTTCCAAATAGTCACCATTAACTTGTAAATTCAGATAGTGCAAACCAAATAGTCCTGAACCATGTGTAGGAATGTTGTATCTGCAAAGGGAGGGTGGGGAATATGTGCCTGCATCCTGCTTTATCCCTCTCTTGCTGCTGAGAGCCTCGGGAAGATTAAAATGGTTGTTCTTTGGGTGGCACAGGTCTCATTGCAGCTGCAGTGGACTACATCAGTGGTCCAGTGCTAAGAGGAGTAAGAAGTAGGGGGCTGGGGTAGCTCGTGGAGGTAGAAACCTTGAGAAGGATGTGTGAGGTTAGTTCCCAGTGTGACTGTTGTTCTGGCACCCAGCTCATGCTGCTGACAGAGGGAGAGATGGGATCTGAGAAGTCTGTAGGTAACCATTAACTTCAGCCAGAGTTTTGTCGCAGGGCTTCCCCCTTATTTAAATGGTTTGTGTTTTTATAAAAAATATAATAAATATGTATAAATAAATATAATATAATAAAATACCTGAGTGCGGGCCAAAGGGTCTCTTCATGCACCCCTCCAGCTCACAGGTTGTCAGAGCAGAACAGACTGCTTCTTTGGCATGGATCACAGTGACTCCTTAGACTTGGAGGCCTCTGGATCCTGAAAGGCCCTTTTTTTCGGAGCAGATAGAGCCAACTGTGCACCAAATGTGTTCTAATCATTAGTGCAACCCAGCATTCATCGGTGTAACAAGATGAGTGGCTTAGCCCTGTTACTGCTCTGCCCGACACCTGAACTCTGCTGTCAGTGCAGTGAGCTGTACGGTGTCTCCCACCTTCTGCAGCAAGAAAGAAGCATGTCTGCTTAGAATGAAGTCCTTAAAAGTGTTGGTAACAAAAAGCTCTCTCTTCAGCTGCCTGTAGTGCCAAGTGGTGTCGGAAGAGGGGAAGGAAGCTGCTGTGAGCTGTCTGGTTTGAAATGTCTCTCAAAGCTGATCGTTTTGGAATGAGATTTGTTTGTGTATGTGACAGTAGGTTTCTGAGAAGAGGTGGAGAAACTCGTCTGATCAGTTTGGTTACTGCCATTTTCCTGCTCTACTGCCATAGGGTGGTTGTGAGGGTTGTACTGTTGCAAACGTGCTTAAGTGATACACACCCACCCAAAACCCACAGCCATCTTTTTTATTATTATTATTAAAAACAGTGGCAAATGAAACATCTCCCCCCCCCCCCCTTTAATTTGTCTTTTATTAATACATTCTGTGTTTATTTATCTGTGCTCCATAATACCGAATCCTTAACTGTGCACTCATGTAACTTTTAGATTATTTTTTTTTGCAGTAGGTGACTGCAGTTCTGTGGACAGTTGCTGCTTACATGCTGTGTCTGTGCTCTTAGGAACACACTGCCCCCAGAACGCAGGAGGCTTTGTCCCATGGCCTGAAATCTTGCAAATGGCTGTAACCATAGTGAATGTTACTCTAAGCAGTCTTTCAGAAAATTTCTTAAGAGATCACAGTCTGTGGGCAAATCAGAAACCTGAGGCTTTGACTTACCTGTGCCTTTTTAACTGTGTTCTGGTTGCGTTTGCTGCACGCAGACCCTTACTGAATGCGGGCACTGGTGTTGTAGGCAGGAGTGCCATCATCAAAATCAATCTGTATGTGCCTTTGCGTTGGATGCAGTAACTAAGGGGATTGAGTTAAACTCCTGCAGTTAATTCTGGCAGGTCATGCCCTGCCTACCACAAAAGGACTTAAAAAGGAAGGAAGGTCCACATCAGTAGCATTCCTGCTTTCCCGAAGCCTTTCAGAAAGTTGTTCCCCTTCACAATGTTGCTGCCTGTACCTTTTACCATAAGAGCTTGTGACACTGGCTGGTAGGCCAGAAAAAAGAACAAGATTTTGATTCCAGCTCTCCTATGACCACTGTTGCATTATTAAGGGTATTTCCATCATTTGGGCACTCATCTAAGCATCCCTGGTGGTAATGTCACCATTCTTAGCGGAACTGATCCCTGAAATCTCAGTTGCAGCACTCAGCATCTTCTACAGTATAGTCATGAAAGTCTTCATAGAGCAGTTTCTCAATTACTGTATTTCTTTCTGTGGGATTTAGCTTTTGCTTTTTAAACTCTTACTACCCCGTAAGTGAAAAAGCCAAGCGGACAGCTTGCTTGTAGCAGGGGAGCAGAAGTGAACACATGCATGAACCTTGGCTACCAGAGTAGCTCTGTTACCTTGATCTTTCTGTAAAGGCAGGGCTGGTAATACCATAAAGTCCTGTCAGTTAAATCCCATCACATCTGCTTCTCTGAACCGTAAACCAGAGGCTGTGGGAACTTGTCTGGGTCCCTCTCTTGCAAGTTAGGTGTACGCTGTTGAAAAAAGTTCAGAGAGAACTTCTGCTTCCTTTTGCTTCAAGTGTAAAAGACCACGGATTAATCCTCAGCCCTATTTGTGTGTGGGATAAAAGAGCCAGGACGCGACCAAGGAGATCCAGAAGCGACCAGATAAGAATGTAGTGAAAGCATATTGCCTGCTGTCTTAGTGCAGACAGCTGCTTTCCTAAAATCACCTCTCAGAGGTGTTCCTATCAGAACAAATGGTATATTTTCACCTGTAACCTGCTCTCAGGAGTGTTTCACATGCATTTTAATTGTATACAAACATATTGGGGGATAGAAGTCTGAAGAAGGCTCGTGCAGTTTTTGTGGGGGAGGCCATTTGTTTTTGGCTTGTTTGAATTTGTTGTTGTTGTTTTTTCATTTGCTTCTAAAGTTTAGCTGTAGACTTTCCAGCAATGCAACGGGATACAATAACCTTTAAACCATTTGATTAGCAGCTTCTCTGGTATATCTGGAGCACGAGTCTTGATCTCTTTTCACTTTTACCGTCCAAGTTGCCAAGTATTTGAAATGCTAGAGCTCAGGCATGTAGAAAATTCATCACCACTTGTCGGTTAACAAGAGGCTTGTCATCACAGGCTTAGCAACTCTGAGAGGCTGCGGGTTAGTTTGACCAAGCAAGGAAGAAAGGCTATATGTGGTGTTTCAACTAAAAGAGAAGATATTAATATCTGTATTCACCAACCGATCAGCGGTACTTGTCCTGTTCTTAGCAAACTGCTGCCCTGTGATGATCAGCTCTATGTACCAATCGTCAAGTTGTATCCTGGGGTCCCCTCATGCTCCTGTGAGGTATGTGGGTATGAGCGAGAGCCTGATGTGCCAGTGCAGAACAAACCCACAGCTTGTTGCATGTGCACAGATGGGTGAAGATGGGATTATTCAAGGTCAAGTTGTCCTGTCTGTGCTAACACAGTGGGAGATTAACGAAGGAAGGATTTTGCTGTTAAAAATGACACACTACACTTCCTCCATGTGAACCAAGGCAGCGTACGCTGCAGTTGGAAATGTAGCATCAGTCCAGCAGGATGTTCTCAAGCTGACGCTAGCTGGTTTGGGCGAGCTGAGCATGTAGCAAAGATACCAGAACACAGGCACCAGCTGCTTGCCTGCAGCCCTCGGCGGGCTCATGCAGCCTGTGCTGAGATGTGTTCCATCTCTGCTGTTGCTCCTCAGTGCATAGTGCAGTTTGCTCTTCTCATTACAGTGTAAGCTGCCTGAGCAGACAGAGTCAAGGCAGCATGCTCCTGCTTTATCAGACTTACAGGAAGGCCCAGTGGTATTCAGAGCCAACCCTGGGCTTCCAGCCCACTGGTCCTCTGCTGCCAGGGTTCTGAAATGCCTTCCCAGATGTGAGCAGTGACATGGCACAAAAGGAAATCCCGGTGAAAATTACTGCTCCCTTTCATACCTCTCAGAGAGTGAAATCACTCTCTGCTCAGTTTGTGAAGGCAAAATAGTTGATACTTCTTGATTAACAGAAGAACCAGGATGGAGGAGAAGAACCAGGATGCATTTATTTCTCTTTACGCCAGTTTTCCTCTGCTTGCTGTGAACCCTCTGGATGTGTCTTGAACAGGCGCAGAGTCCGTGGCTCCCTCACTGTGGCATGGTGGACGTCCATTTCACAGGCATGGCTGACTGCTTCCGGCAAACCGTGAACAACAAAGGTGTGCTCGGGCTTTGGAGCGGCCTCACACCCAGCCTGCTCAAGGTGAGCTTTGGTTTTCAGCGCTGAGCTAAGGCACGCTCTCGCACAACTGAAGTCATAAAGCATGTGGCAACCCTCCATACTTATTAGTGGCTTAGAGATGACAAAGGCAGTCACAGCGCAGGTATAACCTCAGGCAGGCTATAAGCCAGCCTTGGATCACAGGTTTGGTTGTATTTCTGTAGGTGCGAGTTCAGCTTCTTTATGTGACTTCTTTCAAGTTCATTTGAATGCCCTTAGGAAAGGGAGGTTTCTAACACTCAAGCCAGAGTATGGATGGGGGACAGCTAGTGATGTGCTTAAAGCAGCTAACCGAGTTCTGCTTTTCATCTGAGCTCCAGTAATTTGACAGACTGTACCTAGCTATAACAAAAATAGCTCTTGCATTAACCACTCCCACAGAAGTCAAAAGCTGCATTTTGCAGTGAGCTAGTAGTGCATGCACACCAGTTATGCAGCCCTTACAGAGATGAAATCATGAAATAAAAAACGATAGCTTAAACATGAGGTTAGTTAGATAGATACATTGTACAGTGCTGCACTGAGGATTACCTGATCAGCTGATGAGTGGTAACTGAGCATAACTAGTAGTGGTGGCTGGGCTATGGCTGGCCCTGCCTTGGCTGGTGTAAGGCCATGTAGCACCAGGGCTGCTCATTTTGCGCAGGGAAAAAGAAGATTGTTCAGTCATTCTGCTTTATGAAGAATTAAGTCCATATTAGGATTCGCTGAGGTTGCTTAGGATTTGCTGAGATAGTTTGGAAGTTGTGATGACTTACAGTCTAGCACAGACCTTGTTCCTCACGGTGTTACTAGAATTAGCTGTGCACAAGTAGCAAACTCCTCAGCATGATGCAGGTGCAAACCAAGTCTGAGGAGAGTCTAACTTCACGTAAATGAGCACAGTTCTGTTAGCAGATGACATCAAACCTGAAATTCTAGAAGTTTTCCTTTATAAAAGCATCTAAGAATACTATGAGCATAACACGCTGCTTTTTTTTTTTAATCAGATTGTTCCATACTTTGGTGTTATGTTTAGCACCTTTGAATTCTGCAAGCGGGTCTGTCTGTACAGAAATGGTTATATTGAATCTCCTTTGAGTTACAAGCTGACTCCTGGGGTGGATCAGAGTTTGCTGCCTCAAGAACTGAGAGAATTAAAGCGCCTCCGAAGAGAAAATTTCGAGCCAAGGAAATCGGCTCTTGAAAACTGACAGGAGAGCATCCATTGGAGAAGCCTTTTCTTCAGGAACTTTGCAAGAAAGACATGCTGAACTGCAGGTACCAGCATCTCAGCAAGTTGCATGGCTGTAGTGCTGAGACTACAGGATGCAGGGGATGAATAAACCTCTTATCTCATTTGCTGAATGGATGCACACAATAAAAGTAGTAAGCATACACCAAGGAGGAGAGATGCAACTCGTCTGAACACACTGTATGCTATTGCAGCTTGAACTGACGCTATTCTAGGTGCTTCTCAGTGCTGGATAGCCACTTTAAGATAAACCACTTGGAGAGAATGAAAACTGACACAAGTACAGATTGCATCTTCAAAACATTAAGAAAGTTCAGATTGGATTTTTTTAAAGTACCTTGTGATAAGAAGTCATCAGAAAATGGTAAGCAGACTAGATAGACAAATGCAAGTAATTCTACTGAAATCTCTTTAGTGATAACAGGTGGACGTGGCATTCTGCAGATGCAGAATTATCCTCAGTTCATTCACACTCCAGAATCCACTCTTCCATTTTTGAGACTTCCTTAAGAATAATGATTTTGTACATGTCTTTGGCACAGCAGTAAAAATAAGCTGCTGCAATTGTGTTTTTGCTAATAGACTGTAACACACTGGAATGACAATCTTCTAAACGTAGGTGCTTACTGGGAATCTTTTTCCCTTTCTCCTGTGTACGTGAGTTATTTCAGGCTTAGAAAAAAAGTTTTCCTGAAAATTTCTAACTAAAATATCTTCTGAAAAATGCAGACCTTAAGTGTGTAAGCTATTTCAGAGCCACGAGCCTTACGATGTTTCTCAGTATTCTCAAAGTTCTATTTTTATGCTAAACTACTTCTCAGTCCTTGTGCACAGACCCTTGTGCTGCTCAGAACTTGCCTGCAGAAGAGCACCATGCACACGTCTTCTCATTTTCCCTCTTGAACTTCTGCAGTCCGGGATCTGCAGCACTTCTTTAGGTTGGAAACTCAGCACAACCACCAGGTTGTCACTGGTGCCACTGCTCTCTCACCAGACTCTTTCAAGCAATGTAATACCATTATCTGAGATAACTTCAACACCTGCTTTGCCCCTGGCTCTGATTGTTGATGTACCCCACAGCTGAGGTCTTGTGGCATCTCCAGCAATGGACTTGCTGTGTACTGCTATGATGGTTGGTTTTCTTCTCAGAGAGAAGCACGGGTGTTGATAGCAAAACTCAAGATGGTAGGGAGCAGTCCTTGTGGCTTGTGAGCCAGGTGGAGGCTGTAAGTATTCCTGGCTCTCATCAGTCTGCCTAGTGAAGGTGTTCCTCTGTGCCTCAGTTTCCCCATCTGCACAGTGTCATAACAATACTGATGTGTATTTGATGTGTATGAATAAGGAAACGTGACTTGTGAGCAAGTTGGGGAAGAACTGATTTCTGAACAATGCTCTTATCTGTTCAAAGCATAGTACTCGGATTTTTTGGTGTGGTTTTTTTTTTTAACTGATGTTGTATTTCTAAATAAATGTTAAAGATTGAATGATGCATATAAATATTCGCTCACCTCTTTAAACCTCTTGAGAGCCAAGCGAGTCAACAAGGTACCTCTTGTTTGTGATATGCCACTGACACCTCTGTGTTCATTAACTTTGTATCAGCCAAGCCTCTCCATGTGTGATTGCATCTTCTTAGAAGGAAGAGCTGGGGAGCCACGGGCTCCTGAGTCTGAACTCATGGAGCAGGTCCTCCTGGAAGAGATGTTAAGGCGCTTGGAAGGTGAGGTTGGTCTCTCCTATGAAGAAAGTCTGAGGGAGCTGGGCTTGTTCAGCATGGAGAAGAGAGAGCTCTGGGGAGACCTCATTGCAGCCTTACAGTGCTTGAGAGGAGCTGACAGTGATAGGACAAAGGGCTTTGAACTAAAGGAGGGGAAATTGTGGCCGGATGTCAGAAATAACTTTCTGCAGGCCCTGGCACTGCTGCCCAGAGCTGTGTGCACCCAGCCTGCAGTGGGATGGGTGGGCTGGGCCCTGGGCAGCCTGAGCAGGGGGGCAGCCAGCCTATGGCAGGGGCTGGGGGAGCTTTAAGGTCGTGCTGTGATTCTGTGAGAAACCCCTCCGCAAGGTAACAAAACTATTTCACGGAGCACTCAACCAACCTGCTTCCACTGCACGTTACGTGATGTGGCAACGGGGACCGAGGTCACGGAGCGGCCCTGGGCTAAGCCATGGGTGCTGTGCGGCGGCGGCGCGCGCGTCTGCCTGCCGGCCCGCCGCCGTGCCCGAGGCCGAGTGACGCGGAGCAGCGCCGCGGCCGTTGACGCGGCGGGAGCTCACGGAGGACGGCTCTCAGCCCGCGGCCGTCGCCGTCGGGCCCGGCCTTTTCGCGGGCTCCCGGCCCGTCTCCCGCCCCCCTGCGCCGCTCGGCGGCCCGAAGCCCCGCCCCGCTGCGGCGGCCCCGCCCCCTCCCGCAGCCAATGGGCGGGCGGAACGCGGCGGCGCGTTGCCGTGGCGCGCCCCCACCCACGTGTCCGCCGCCGCCCCTATAAAAGGCGGCCATTTCGGCCCCGCGCCCGCCTCGCTGCCGCAGCGCCGCCTCCCCTCTCCTTCCGCCCGGCCTCGCCTCGCCGCCTCCCGCCATGGCCGACGCGGCCGTGTCCTTCCTCAAGGATTTCCTCGCCGGGGGGGTGGCGGCCGCCATCTCTAAGACTGCCGTCGCCCCCATCGAGCGGGTGAAGCTGCTGCTGCAGGTGAGCGGCGGGACGGGGGCGGCGGGCGTTCCAAGGTCGCCGCAAGGAGAGGGGGGCGGTGGGGGGGCGGACGGGCGCGCGGAGCGGCGCTGACGGCGCTGCGGGCCTCGCAGGTGCAGCACGCGAGCAAGCAGATCGCCGCCGACAAGCAGTACAAGGGCATCATCGACTGCGTGGTGCGCATCCCGCGCGAGCAGGGCGTCCTCTCCTTCTGGCGCGGCAACCTGGCCAACGTGATCCGGTACTTCCCCACCCAAGCGCTCAACTTCGCCTTCAAGGACAAGTACAAGCAGATCTTCCTGGGCGGCGTGGACAAGCGCACCCAGTTCTGGCGGTACTTCGCCGGGAACCTGGCGTCCGGCGGCGCTGCCGGCGCTACCTCGCTCTGCTTCGTGTACCCCCTCGACTTCGCCAGAACCCGCCTGGCAGCCGACGTGGGCAAAGCCGGGGCCGACCGCGAGTTCAGCGGCCTCGGTGACTGCCTGGTGAAAATCTTCCGCTCGGATGGCCTCAGGGGTCTGTACCAGGGCTTCAACGTGTCTGTCCAGGGCATCATCATCTACAGAGCCGCCTACTTCGGCATCTACGACACCGCGAAGGGTAGGTGGGGTGGCACGGTGCTCCCGTGGAGGTGCCGGCCCGCATCCTGCACTTTGCGTGCTGCCGGCTCGCCCGCTGCTCTCACACAGAACCTCTCTCCTGCAGGAATGCTTCCTGACCCAAAGAACACCCACATCGTGGTCAGCTGGATGATTGCTCAGACGGTCACTGCAGTGGCCGGTTTGACCTCCTATCCCTTTGATACAGTTCGGCGCCGCATGATGATGCAGTCCGGCCGTAAAGGAAGTAAGTCGCTCCTTCCCTCCATGTGTTAGGAGCTGGTGGGCATCCCTGAATCAAGATGTGGTAGCAGGTCTGAGCTGGGGGCAGGAGTGTGCTGCCTTTCATCAGGGCCTTTAAATGCTGCCTTCTGCTTCTGCAGTCCCCTCGAATCCTGCAGCTCACAGAGATGTCAGGTAGGGGGCAAACAGATTGGAGCCTGTGGCATCCCTGTAAGGGGAACATGCAAGTTGGGTTTGTTCAGTAGGTAGAATGGCAGAACTTGCCCGAGGGTGCAAGCAAACTCATGTCTCTGGGCTAAGAAGGGATGTCCCTCAGTGCAGGCACAGCCTGGCTGACTGTGCAGTAGCTTTTGGGTCTGGAAGTGTTGGTGTCTAGCAAATATTAGCTGCTTTCTGCTCAAACTGGTCCATCCAGCCTCTCCTGAGGGTAACACAGACCTTGTGGATGAGACCACAGGGTAATCTCATCCTCTAAAAGTAAGCCAAGAAATGGATGCTTGAGGTTGTAAAACTGCCAGATATGCTAGGTTGGTTCTGATCTGGATTTTGGCGGTCATAGGCACCAGGTGTCTAACAGTGTCTGTTCCCACAGCTGACATAATGTACTCTGGCACTATTGACTGCTGGCGGAAGATCGCCCGGGACGAGGGCTCCAAGGCGTTTTTCAAAGGTGCCTGGTCGAATGTGCTCCGAGGAATGGGTGGTGCTTTTGTCTTAGTTCTGTATGACGAAATTAAGAAGTACACATAAGTTATTTCTTGTTTTGAACTGGCATGTTGTAATGTTATCTATGACCATTCATGGACTTGTATGAAAACTGTCTAGTTACTAACAGTAACGGATGATATTTATACAGGTTGGCATGGGGTAGGGACAACCTCCTGCCCCATCTTTATCAAATCATTCCCACTGCTGGGACTCAAACATGGTTTCTATTTCAGTCACTCCTGTTTAAAGAGTACGAAGAAATAAAAATCTGACGCCAGCTTTACTCGTCTTGTGGTTGTTCTTGTAGCAGTTGCAGTGTGAGGGGCCGGGGCTCTCTGTGCAGTGATTGTGGAAGGGGAAGATGAAGCCCTCCCTGCATGATGCACTGACTGTGGGCTGCAGTACATGAATGCAGTGCAGCCTGCTGAGAAAGTGTTTCCTTCCTGGAGGAGGTCAGCAGTGAGTGCGGTAGTAACTAAGGGGCATGCACTAGCTTTGTGCCACCAGACCTGCCTTGGGGCTGTCTGCCACTTGGGGATGATGAAAGCTCTTTTTCAAAATGCCAAGTGCCAGAACCTTTTCCTGCGAAGCACCAACTGTCCCAATTGGACTAAACTTCTGGGAGACAGAGGAATGTATTAAGGAGTATCCACAGCAGTCTGGAAAAGCAGAGCCAGCATCGTGTGTTCTAGCTTAGAAACTGAACTCCCTACTTGGACATGTTAAAACCCAGCCAGAGAAAATAAGTGTGGGTAATTGCTGTTCTTTCTGCAAAGCCCCCAGCTAGACCTGTCCTTGCATGGAGGTGTTGTGCTGCTGGGTTGAAGAAAGATGATGCCTGTGCACCTGCTGGGCCTGCCTGGGTGGGAGATAGCTCTGCAGGCCCACTGCCTGCTTACCATCAAGCTAAGCTTCTCCCAGTCTCAAGTTTGGTGGAAATTCCTTTGTACTGTTGGGGCAATTTGGGGAAAACGCAGTGAGACTCAGGAATGTGTGTGGCTTGGCTTTTGTCCAGACTCCTTGGGTACTGCAAGCCACCAGAACACAGCTGTCAGCTCAGTGTGGAGGCTGCACTGGGCTGACTATGCTGCCTCTGCTCTTTGCTCCTCTGGCTGCTCAGACCTGCTCAAAGCGGTTGATCCCAATCATCAAAACGGATCTCAGCCACTGTCTGAGGCAGGTAAACACACTTGTGTGGCAAAGGGCAGTAGTTTTTGTTGCTGAAATAGAACTGGGGCTGCTGAGCACAAGTGCAGCACCAGCTGCTCACAGTCAGCATGGTTGGGTCAGCGTGAATGGGTGTGTGGGGTGCTGCTGGGGTGCGAGGACGGTGGCACTGGTTGGTGCAGGGCTCTGTGTGCCAGTGGAGATGCAGGTCTGCAAGAGCCTCGCCTGCTGCTTTCCAGCTGTCCTTGAGCTCCTGAGGGGAAAGGAAACAGGCTGAGCTTTCCTGTGAGCTGTGGTGGGCTGCGCCTTCCGAAGTGGCCACCAGGCAGCCAGGCTGGGGAGCTCCTTGCTAATTAACAAAGGGCTCGCTGAGGTTATTGCTCAGTGTTGCTGAGCCCCCTGGATCTTTTGGAACATTTCCTTTCCTGGTGGCAGCAGGTGGGCTGGAAGCCAGGCCCTGCTTCTGCTGCCCACGGGAGCATGTCACGGGAGGGCCAAGATCCTTGTTCTTGCAGGGATCCTCTTTATAAGCAATGTTTTCCTGTGAGAAATATTGTTCTGCTTCCCCTTTGCTGATGGCTCGTGGTGGCTGAGCTCCTGCAAGGCTGCTTTCCTCTCAGCCCCTGCCGGCAGCTGTAAATCCTGACTGATGAGCTGTTGACATAGGCAGGCTGCCCACAGGGTGGTGGTAAATATTTGCTAGCAGCTGGCAGGTGCTGCATGGTGCAGAGGGCTGGCAGCAGCTCGTGTGGCTTGTCCTGGACAGGGAGAGGCGTCACAGGAGCAGGGGAAGAGGTGGCTTTAGGTCACACAGAGAAGATCAATACCGCGGCATCCACCCAAAGCAAGTGTGCTGTGGGCAGATATGATGAGCAAATCAGGTTTGGTATGCACAGCAGCGGCCAGGCCCTGGTGACATAGTGGCAGGGCTGGCCTCGGTAATGGGATGGCTGCCACAAGTGGGCTGGAGGTTGCCAGTGCAGCCCAATGGGTCTCAGATAACAATGTCAGAAGCTGAATGTAGCTGGGCTTAGGCTGATCTGCCAGCACTGTTACACAGCCACTCGCCTTGTCACCCCAAAAAGGTATGTTGCATTTATAAATATCCATTGCAACAGTCCAGGGAGTCATAGCAAGCTGTCTGTGTACTGGCTGCCACACAGCCCAAGGCAAACTTTAATAGCTCCAGAACAATTTGCCTCCTTCAGGCTCTGAGGCTGAGCTTTGTGTGGTGCCCAGCCCCATAGCTGCCCCTGGGGCTGCCTCTGGGCTGAACAGCACTCACTGCAGCTTGCTGGGCTCCCCAGTTACTCTTTTACCTCCTGTGGGGGATGCTGAAGGGCACTGCCCATGTTTAGCACCCACTTGGCATGCACCACCCCTGCATGCCCACAGTGGGCACTGCTGCTGCTCAAACCCAGCAACGTGCACAGTTTTAAAATGCCAGCAAGCTCAGAGTGCAGCCTGGCACCCCAGCATGCAGGGTGGTGGCAGGGGACCCGGCTCCTGGGTACAGCTGCAATTAACACCAGCAATTCTGGTTACTGCCTCTGCTCAGTGCTTACAAACTGTGGGGTTTTATTTCACACATCATAAGGAATAAGGCAGCATTACTCCACACAGAACTGTTCCAACACGGCAACTCAGACCATGTTGCTCCTAAGGCTCTGGGAAATTGGACTAGACAAACCCATGAAACACATCAGTGTTGAAATTGGCCACGTGTGACATTACTTTTGGAACAGATTTGCTCCTCCATTTTTAATTCACATGCTGCCTTGCAGTACCTCCACATCCAGACAAGTTCTTACAGAAAAGCTCAGCTAAACAATAACAACCACCACCAAAACAAACCACTGTTACCTACCTATATTTACACAGACATAAAAACTAAGGCTAGCTTTCACGGGAGCACAAAATCCATCCTTTGTCTGATCTCAACACTGCTGCTTACTGCTTGGGTGTAAGAAACTGTACAGAATAGCTATTTAGTCTGCTAAGGTGCTTTTTGTTCTGAATTGAGGACTTGAAGTAGGAGCCCCTGCTTCCTGTTGCTGTTGTCAGATAACATCTTTTAGCTCATTTAGCTCTAGAAATGCAACTTCAGCTTGATTTAAATCGTTGTGACCTAGATGGAGTTAGACTCGTTCAGAAATGCACATTTAATAACGTACCGTGTCAGTCTCTGTTCTGTAGATGTTCCAGCCACATGTTGTGTAACTACTGCATCAAAGAGTCGGTGAGGTTGGCAGAATGCTCAGTTCTCTTTTTGAGTCTGTGAGAGTCCTGAGATGAGGGAGGCACAGCTGTCATTACAAAAAGGCAACAAACACCTGATGTGCACGGCCTGGTATTTTAAAAGTGAAAAAGAAAGAGTACTTTTGTTGTGCTGCTGACACTGCCTTTAAGGCTTGAGATTTGCAGCTGGAGAACTCGATGACAGCGTTAATAGCTACTCTGGACAACCTGCGCTGAGCCGCTGGTCACCAGGTTTTATTTGTGCCTCATCAAATTGCAGACTTTCCCAGCCCTGCCAGCAGATCCTGTTCACACTTTGGCTGAAGTCCTGTGTTTTGTCACTCCTGGCCTTAACCCCAAATCTGAACTTTACTGAACTGTTGTCTGACTCATAACCCCAGACTTAAAACCACTGTATTTAACAGGTTCTTAGGAGAGGGTGGCTTTTCTTCTTTTCTTTTCTGCTTTTTTTCCCTGCTGCTTACCTGGCTTTGGCAGCCCCACTTCCACTGGCAGTTCTCCACTCCCAACCTGACCAACTCACACCCCAGCTATAGGTCTAGGCAGAACCCAGGGTTAACAGTTGGTACCCAAGCCAGCAACACACTCGAGCAGTCAGCTCCTGTGATTCTGCAGGAAGGTGCACAAATAACACTGGTCTGCAGTGGCTTTTGTTCTTGGACTGTCTCGAAGCAGAGCCACACCTCATCGTTTATGACAACTGCAGACAGTGAAGTTTGCATCCCAGAAGACTTCACACTGTTCAACACTGATTTTCAAATTTCAGTGCTAGCATCCATCTCTGGCTCCTACTTGGAAAAAAAATTGGATTTATAAAGACATTAAAGTACAGGTGCTAGCCATAAAGTAAACCTAGTTCCAAGAGAGCAGGCAGATGAATTCAGCAGCACTTCATGTAAGAATGAAATCTTTCTTCTGCCCTTTCTCTGGGTCCTGGAAAAACATTTCCTTGGCCGAGGGAGACCAGCTTCACGTTCTTTAGGGCTTGGGCAGCTCCAATGTTCTGGGTAAGGCTGCACCCTCTCATCCCCTTCCCAATTATTACACATCCACTGCCTTATGATTGCTCTAGAAATAGACTTTGGATTAGCTGAAGATCAGCACTGAATAAGGTCAGCACTGCTCAAGTTAACTTGAATATGTGCTTACCCCACCTGGCATTAAATCAGCACGCAGGCCCCTGCCTTCCAGAGCTGACCCCATCCAGGCTGCCTGCTCTGCAGCAGCTCTTTCTCACCTTCCCATCCTATCTTCCCAAGGAAAGAGGTATGCATCCTTAATCTAAGCAGACCCAAGTTTTCCCATTTAAGGTTATCAAGTCAGATGGAAAACCTATACTGATTATAAAGAATCTTTTGTAAGAACTGTGTGAAATGAAGCATTTTGTATATTGCTTAGCTGCCATGTTGTCATATGCAGGAGAGTAAGAACACCCCAGGAAAAGTATTTTAGTTCAGATCCACTAAATGGCATTTAATCCCAAGTAACAGTGACACAGGCTAGGGACCACTGTTATCACATCACATAAGATTAAAAAAAACCTGTTTCCCAAACAAGTTATTTCATGCAGCCATTCTTAACATTGTCTTTGTCCAAGTCTCTAAGTGTCAATGTATTGAAAACACTTTTCTTCGTGTTCTACAGTTCCAACAGCTGGTGAATTCAGAGATGCAAGTGAACTCTGCTTTAAGTGATCAGCAGTCACATCAGTACTTTCCAGCAACACATTTATACTCCTGGGAGGTGTAATACTCTGGCAGGTTTTGTTTTCAGCAGTATAAAACAGGGCTGGATTTCATGTTCCCGTAGCCATCAGTGTAATTCCATACAGCTGCAGTTTTCCAGTGTTCAACAGTGGCTAAGAATGAGAGCCATGGCCAAGCATGTACTGGTTACCTGCAACAGCCTGCCTGCTGCTCGTAGCCCCAAACCTCCTGAGCCATTCCAGCCTGCCCTGAAACGGCACGCCTCTAAGAATGCTGCATGTTTTGGATGCATTTTGAATTATCCCAGTGAACAAAGCTCACTTTTGTAATGATTTTGCTACACAGTTGACCTGTCTAATACATTTATGGGTTTCTTACACGTTTCAAAACCATCAAAATGAAAAGACAAGTACTTAAAAGTGCACTGAACTCACAAAGGCACCCAGCAAAGATTTTCTGGCTGCAACAGCTTGCCATTGTGTAGAGATTCAGTTTCCACAAGGTTTCTAGTGCTGTTCCAAGTACTGAAATTCATAGCAGAGTACCAACTACACCGGAGAGTCATCTTCCAAGCTTGTTGAATGCTGTCTTTGCTGATAGACCTGCATAGTTTCTGGTCGCTTCATTTGTCTCCAAAGACACAGCAGATGTGGAGTGCTTCATTTGAACTGGTTATCAATCAGTGTTCCTTTCATCTTGGCTTTCTTGGCTTCCAACTCAGCCTAAGAAAATTATGACATGGTATCTGAGAACATTTCCTTTCAGTGCTCCAGTGAGTTGTGTCTTTCTTATCCTAACATCACAAGCTTCTCACACCAGAAACAAGAGTAACTCAGTTCTTTACTGACTCCCTCCTCCCCTACAGTACAAGGGGACTGCCTTTAAAGTCATAAGATGTCCAAGTCTAACTGCACAGGTGACCATTTCATAGAATCACAGACTGGTTTGGCTTTGAAGGAACCTTTAAGATCATCTCGTTCCAACCCCCTGCTATAGGCAGGGACAGCTCCCACGACAGCAGGCTGCTCGCAGCCCCATCCAGCCTGGCCTTGAATGCTTCCAGGCATGGGGCATCCACAGCCTCTGGGCAACCTGTTCCAGTGTCTCACTACTCTCATAGTAAAGAACTTCTTCCTAATACCTAGTCTAAATCTACACTCTTCCAGTTTAAAACCACTTTCCCTTGCCCTGCTGCAACCTACCCTTATAAAAAGTCCCTCCCCAGCTGTCCTGTAGGCCCCCATCCTGAGATGGAAGCTGCACACTTTTCTCCCCTCCATCTACTACTCTCCTGCCACAACAGGTAAGATCAGCTGTGATGTTCTTGCTGCTAATTCTTCAGGACACTTTTGTGCTGGTAACTGTTGGCCTGCCCTGACACCTCAAGGTAAGGACCTGCTCTGTCCAGCATGCTTGGCAGCACAGCATTAGAGATGCTCCGACTGGCTGAGCCTCAGCATGGTCCCCCCAGTCTGTGTTCCCTGAACAACAGGCTGTGCAAATCTCCCTGCAAAAGCTCTGCTGTCTGCTCTTCAGTTAGTTCTGTAGGTAACTGTACAGTTTTACATTCAATAAATCTGGAACATCTCTATTCATCCTGTAAAGAAAAAAGAAGTCTTCCCAAAGCTGCTCGTTACCCATGACCTTACCAGGACTTCTCTACATTCAGACGTGCAAATAGCTCCTGGATGCAAAGTTAACAGTTCTAATGGACTTGTGTTCATCACTAAAAACAAACCACTCACCAACTCCTGTAGCCTTCTTTTGCTCATTCCTTTGCGTTCCAGCTGTTTCTCAATCACTTTTGCATTCTGTGCATAGGAATCTGCAATCTCCCTCTGAAACACAAACAGCATCGCTTTGCAATAGCAAACCCTGAACATCAACACCTCATCCAAACAGTGAGATGCCAGCTCTGAGCACTGGCATGACTGCCACCAAGGGCAGACAAAACTCACTGCTTCGATCTCCTCCTCTTCTTCATCGATTGTGGAAACAGTAACAGAGCTGAACTTGCCCATGTCTTTGGTCCGTTTGGTCATCATCACCTAGATAAGAAGCAAAGCATTTTGTTAAAACTTGGGAAAAGTCTTGAGATTATGGGTTATTTCCTCCTCCAAGGCTTTTAAGGTTTCTCATGCAAGTCACTAAGATCACCTAAACTCAGCTGGTGGCAAAGAAATACCCTCAACAGTTTCTGGAATTAGCGATGTGATTATCAGAATCAAACTCACTGACACTTCAGGCCAAATTTTGAGAACTGCCACACCTATTACTGATCTGACCTATTCACAAATGGAGGCTTTCAGGTGACTAAGCTTCAAAATAAGGCAAAGTCCACATTTCCAAATTTCTTTTGCTTTCTTTGTGCTGGGACTTCCAGATGCAGCAACCTCTGCAGTACTAAACTTAAGGCAAAGAGGGAGAAGACCCAGAACTAAGTTACGGTTCGCAGGTCCATTTCATTCTTCTTTCTTCCTTAATATGTGATTTCACTCACAGCATGTTGAAAAGGGGAGACAGCCCTTTCACTTCTAGAGCAGATTACCTTTTTGGGAGGTTCTTGCTTCTGAGTATATATGTTGGTTTTCCCAAAGCCCTGTCCAAACTTGACCACAGCACCATCAACAATGAAAGTCACCGGAGCATTCTTCTGTTGGTGCTGGTAGAAAAGCAGTAATCCACACCTGGAAATAAAAGCCCATCCTGCCGTGAGCAACCCCGGGTTCTAGGCTCTTGTAGTCAGCAGACCAGCTAACAGTTACCAACGGAAACCACTCACTCACTTGCCACACTTCTTCCTGAACTGCCGCTCTATGCCTTCGGGCCTGCGGGAGAGACAGGAGACGTCACGGCCACGCCGAGCCACCCCGGCGGGTCCCCCCGTGCCCGGCCGCTCCGCGCCAACCTGCGCAGGAAGACGGTCTCCTCCTCCTCGGCGTTGCAGAACTTGTGCGCGTGCTTGGCGGCGTCGATCACCCGGGCGCGGTCCCGCGGCCGCATGGGCAGCTTCTCCAGCTGGCAGTCTGCGGGCAGGAGACCACCAGGATAGCGGCACCGCCCCGCGCACCTCCCCTGGCCCCGGCCGCCGCCCCCGGCCGCCCCGCTCACCCAGCACCAGCACCATCTGCCCGCACAGGCAGTAGTAGACGTGCAGCGGTTTCTCGCCATCGTCGTACTCCTCGCGGTCGCGGGTGTCGGAGCAGACGACGGAGCGCGATACCACCTTCGGCATGGCGACGGCGGGGGACGGGGAGCTCTGAGGCCAGCGCGCAGGCGTAGTCTACGCGAGACCTCCGGTAGATGCGGCACTACTTCCGGTAGACCCGGCACGATTTCCGGCAGCTCTGAGCTGTGGCCCGAGTGGGCGGGACTGCCCACAGTGCGGAGGGAGAGGGGAACGGGAACGGCGGCACGGGCAGGCCGGGATCTCCTTAGCCCGTCCGCAGATGAAGCGTGAGGGTGAAGCTGAGGAAGATGGGCCGCACCTAACACCCCCACCGGCAGAGACAGAAGCTGTTTGCTCTTGAGCTCCGTTACACACGCAGCGCAGGCCGTTTCCCCCAGAGCCGCCGTGCTCACGCAGATCGGGCGCGCAGCCCCGCCCCGAAGCTCCCCCGCCGGGCCCGCCCACGTTCCCGCCTCACGGCCCGGCCCACCAGCGCCGCCGCTGGGGAAGGCGGTTCCATCTTCCCCGTGACGTCACGGGCTCTGCCGCCCCCCCCGTCCGCCGCTGCTGTTGGTACGGCCCGGCGCCTCGGGCCCCGCCCCCCGCCCTCCTCCCGCGGTGGGAGCGGCCGGGCCGGCAGCACGGCGGTATCCGGCTCCGCCTCCCCCCCCTCCCGCGGTTGTTGGTACGTGCCGGGATCGCCCGGTAGCAGGCGCAGGGATCGGTGCGGCCCGGGGTCTCGCCCCACCCCCGCCTCAGAGGTAGAGGCCGCGGCCGCTCCCGTTCGCTATCGCCGCCGCCTCGGTCGGAGTTCGCCGCCGTTCCCGGGCGCCCCGTCCTCCCTCCGGTGGTGTATGAGTGATTCGTAACCCCGACTCGCCATGTCCACTCCGGCCCGTAGGCGCCTCATGCGAGACTTCAAGAGGTACCGAGGCCGCCGGCGGAGGGGCAGCGGGGGGGCGAGAGGGTGCGGGGCTCGGGCCGCCGGGCGCGGAGGGGGCCGCACAACATGGCGGCGGGGCAGGGCGCGCTCCGCCGATTGCGTAGCGCCGGGCCGCGCCTCCCGCGGCGGGTTACGCCGTTTGCGCAGCGGCGTCCGGCTCTCCTCCCGGGCTACGCCGAATGCGCAGGGGCGGATCGGGGGGGCGCCGCGCTGAGCCCGCACTGCTGTGCCCGCAGGCTGCAGGAGGATCCCCCGGCCGGGGTGAGCGGGGCTCCCTCCGAGAACAACATCATGGTGTGGAATGCCGTCATCTTCGGGTGAGTGCCGAGCGACGGGGGGCGGGCGCGGGGCCGGTCGGGCGCCTCCGTAACGCTGTGCTCTGCTTCTTTCCCCCGCAGGCCCGAGGGAACCCCGTTCGAGGACGGTGAGTGTGGCTGCGGGGTGGAGGGTGGGCGTCACGGCAGCAGGACGGGAGCCGGGGGGGGGGAGAGCGAGGTTTGAGGGAGTCCAGCACGGCCCAGTGCCCCGGGATGTGTTCAGGAGGGGACAGCAATATGTGCAGCGCCATAGTGCCATCATTTGAGATACGTTCCTTCTGACGTTTCGGTGCTTTGCCCATAAGTCCCGTGCGAATGGAATTCTGTGTTGGCATCTGTTCTGCTCAGCTGCTGTCGGTGGTACCCAGGGTTAAACGTTGAAAGCAGCTTTTAGTTTCTACAGCTGCCTCCACAGACTCTGACCCAGGCCTTCTCTAGGCAGCTTCAGTTTGGCCTCGATGCCTCTTACAGCCTTACTGATGTTGTGAACACTTCAGCATCACTGTGAGACCTTGTTAGATGTGAAATGCTGTCCGAATGAAATCAAGGATACATTTTTTAAGATACTTCGGGTGCAGTCTGTAATTAATCCTAGATCTCTGTGACTCATGCCAAAAATATAATCAAAACTTCTCAACTCTTATATCGTTCTTGACTAGCTGCTTGTTTATCATTGGGTGAGCATCTGAAAATCCAGATGTTTTCTGTGAGGATTTAATATATTTTAAGTATTTCAGGCCTAAAAACTCCAAAATCTACAGTTAATACTTCTAATTGATTAGTTAAGAATCCTGCTGGAGGAGCTTTTCAGAGCACTAGTGTTTGGAGCTTCCGTGTTCCATAACACTCTACATAAAGCTGGTAGACCAAATGCATTCTGTTATCTTTCTTATAGAATTGTTTGAGCTGGAAGAGACCTTTAAAGGTTATTTAGGCCAACCTCTGTGCAATAGACAGGAAAGCTTAGGGTTGAGGGTTCCCTTAAACTTCACTGAGGGTTGCTTCTGCTGCCTGGCCTCCTGTTGCTCTGCTTCTCCCAGCAATCTGCTGTCTGGGAGCAGAGAGGCTCTCCCTGCAGTGTGGTAAAGCACAGGTTGTTGCTGTGGTCAGTCTCTTCCAGTACAGCGTGAGTTTAACAGGTAGCATAATGGTTGTTTTCCCATATATTTCCACCTAGTTGCAGAAGGTTAGAGGCTGCTTTAGAGATCTGTGCTGGTTTGATTTTTGTCTGTGCTTGGGTAGCATTGTGCCTTTATCTTGAAAACTTGCGGCACCTTGTTCTTGCAGCAGCCTGTAGTCCACTTGTCTATGCTACTGCTGTCCTATTACAGAATCACAGAATTGTAGGGGTTGGAAGGGACCTCCAGAGCTCATCGAGTCCAACCCCCCTGCCAAAGCAGGTTCCCTACAGTAGGTCGCACAGGTCAGCATCCAGGCAGGTCTTGAACATCTCCAGAGAAGGAGACTCCACCACCTCCCTGCAGCCTGTTCCAGTGCTCCGTCACCTCACTGTAAAGAAGTTCTTGCGCATGTTTGTGCAGAACTTCCTATGCTGCAGTTTCCAGCCGTTTCCCCTTGTCCTGTCTCCACTCACCACTGAAAAGAGTCCGGCCTCGCCATTCTGCCCCCCACACCTTAGATATTTATAGACCTGGATCAGGTCCCCTCTCAGTCTCCTTTTCTCAAGGCTGAACAGACCCAGTTCACTCAGCCTTTCCTCATAGGAGAGATGCTCCAGGCCCTTCACCATCTTCGTGGCCCTCCGCTGGACTCTTTCCAAGAGATCCCTGTCTTTTTTGTCCTGGGGAGCCCAGAACTGGACGCAGTACTCCAGATGAGGTCTTACCAGGGCAGAGTAGAGGGGGAGGATCACCTCCTTTGACCTGCTGGCTGCGCTCTTTTTAATGCACCCCAGTAAGCCATTGGCCTTTTTGGCCACAAGGGCACACTGCTGGCTATTGCTTTGGCTGATCTTACAATCTTGGTGGGTGATGAACTGCTGTTTTCTTAGCAGTGTTTTTCACAGTGCACTCTCAGGAAAGCAGATCATGTTTGTCACTGTTTCTCTGGGACGTACTTTATGTTGTGCTAGATAACAAATGCTGGGTGGAGCCCAGAGATATGGCACTGCTGGTGCCTGCTCTGCTCTCTCCCTTTGGTGAGAGAACAGGTGGTAGCACAGTTCAGATGCAGTTGAGCTCAATGTAGTTAAAATTAAGACGACTTTTATTTATAGTGTGGAGCTGTTATTGGGGCTTGTTTTGTTCGTGCTCTTGTGGATCCAAGGTACACTGGTGCACCTCTGTATTGTTGTTTCTAGTCTCTGTCCCTCCTGGGTAGTGCTGTAAGACTTCAGGTTGTGAAAGTAGGCTGTGAAAAATGTCAGTTGTTGTAGCTTTAATAATTTCAGCATGGTGGGAACTGCTGTTCTTCATCCTTGTTCTGGTGAGTCCCTTTTTCAGTCTCAGCTTCTGAGCTTTCATAGCTTTGCCTGAACTGAAAGCCCTAAGCTCAAATGCATGTTTACGTGCTGTTCAAAATGCTGATAACAACCCTCCCTTCCTTCCACCTCCAGACATTCGAGGTGTCTTCTCAACTGAAGGATGACTTGGCCTGTGAGCAACTGCTAATTTAGATCAGCAGCAAAACTTCCATTTCCTGCTTTGAAAGCATTGAGTTGCAGATGTCTGCAGCAGGACCTCAAGGATGTTTATTTTGCCTTTACCATATTTCTTAGAATCTGTTGTGCTTGTGGCATGTGAACTGGTCATGTTGCCCCTGTGATGGAAACCCAAGCTCCCCCAAGCTGTACAGACCTGTTTCTCTGAAGCTGAATTTTGATGCTGTGGTTAGCGCAGGATTCCTGGCGTGAGGAGAGTTAAGTAACAGCTACTGCAGTATCCTGTCTTCCTGTCATCGTGCAGGCAGCTTGAACAGAGAAAGCAATGCCCTCAGAATGGCTTGTCCATTACCAAAGGAATACGGGGTCAGTATCCTCAGGTGGGGGAGGCAGGGCTGTCACTGCATTATGGGTGCTGATGTGGAGGCTTGGCAGGGCTGTGGGCACTGCGGGGCCAGGCATGGGGCTTGGAGGAGGCTCCTCTGAGCTGAGGCAGGAGAAACAGATGGACGAGGTAAGCGCAGAACAGACGTGGGAACGTTCTGGGAGCAAGATGATCCCAGCATTTGTAGGATGACAGCGAATACAAAAACCTTTGTTGTAAACTTGGCTGTCAAGAACAGGTTGGAAGGATCGCGAGTTGAAAGCTGTAAGGTTGGTGATGCTGTGGGCAATGAAGGACTCGTCCCAGCAGTGTGTTGTTGTCACACCCGTCCTATTTGTGTGAGTGACCCCGGGCTGCAGTTCACCGAGTCCTTAGACCTGTCTGCTAACAGAGCTCAGCAGTGAGCATGCTGCAGGACTTCTTTCAAAGAGCCAATGCTGCTTGGGGTCCTGACTCGGGTTGGCACTCAAAGTAATGCTGTCCTGTCCCCAGTGAGACGGGTGGCTTCCCCATTTGTAGTTGTTTTAAATGGATTCTAAGACCAGACTGCCCTTGATTTGTTCTTTGGCCATCTTATCTGTCTCCTTTTGCTCCAGTGGGTGTTCTAAAATAACATTCATTTTCTTGAGTAAATTTACTGAACTTCGTTATTTGAAGGTTTGAGCTTGATTTGTACCCTACTGCTTGCTTGGTCAGTCTTCCACAGTAGTGCCTGCTTCAGTACATCCTGAAGAGGGTACTGCAAACCAGAGCTGGGAAACAGTACTTGGGAGTTCCTCCCTTGTTTGGTTGGTTCTAAAGCTCTCCCATCACCAGGGTTGTGCCTTGTGAGGAAGGGAGGTCTGAGGGATGTCTGCAGCTGGTGGTTTGTTACAGACTTTCTAGCCTGTTTTTCAGGCTGGTCTCAAATGTGTCTCTGTGCCCCTGGATTAGCAAGAGTAAAAACTCAGTAGCCTCATTGCAGGCTTCCACTTCATTGAGTGATCTTAATGCACAGACTTCTCTTGTTTGGAAAACTGTAATGTTCTTATTGTTCCTTTTGCTTTCCAGTAGGATGGCATGCTGTTGGCTCTGTGCTCTTACGTTTTTGGGCTGCTAATAAAAATAGCCAACAGGCAAAAACTTGTTTTAGGCAGCTGAGACTTCCCACTGCACAGAAACTGTTCCACTTTGAGCTGCACAGAAAGCTGTCAGACATCCATACTGACTTCGTGTGCAAACTGGAACATCAGAGCAATGACCTTTGTTATAGTTTACAGCCTTGCAAAGAAGGAATCCCCAGTAATTCCTGCAGTTCCGTACTGGTCTGTAAAAAGGGGTCAACAATGTGTTCTTTGGCTACCAGCTGTTGGTATGCTTGCCAGACAAATGAGGGAACAGCCACAGTTAGTGCCAGGAAAGTCCCAGCAGGAAGCGAGGATGAGCTTTGTGTCTGAGCCCCTGAATTCTCTTTTGGGCATTGAGTGGGGGCAGGGACGCTGTCCCTGATGGTGTCAGACCACCTCTTCAAAGCCAGGTGGTACATGTGCTGAGCAGCTTGCCTGGCTGTTAGTGTAGGGTCTGCTGTGCTCCTCCTACAGGAGAGCTGTGTTTGTACAAAGGTGCTTCGGGTGTTCCTGGGCTGCATAGGCACTTCATATCCCAGCATCTGCACTATGGTGGCAGAGTGAAGAGGTCACTAGCAGTGCTCAGTCCTTCACACCCATGTTTGGGCTGCTTATGTGTCAGACTGCTGATTGTCAGATTGCCACAGCCTGGAGAGAAGGGCTAAAATCAGTCAGGTTAGTGCACTGCTAAGACTGGTTGGGCTGGGACTTCAGCAGCCATTCCCAGCAGAAGGGGAGCTAACCTGAAGTCAATGGCCAGATTGTTGTTTAGAATGTCTAGTAAGAATGCTGCTTGCAATACTGCTTGCTTAACACTGTGATCTCATTACCTGATTAAAAAAAATAATCCTTTGAATCTAAGCACCTTTTAGCATTGGCAGGAGGGACTGTCATAGCAGAGAGAAGTACCAGGGTAGGACTCAGCAGTCTGCATTCCGTGCCCAGCAATGGATTTACAAACACAGTTCTATCAGTTGATGACTATATAGGAATGCTTCTTGGTCATCTCATGTAAATCTGTTCCAAATAAAGCTAATGTATTTCTCTTTCAACTCCAGGAACATTCAAACTTACAATAGAGTTCACAGAAGAATATCCAAATAAGCCACCTACTGTTAGATTTGTCTCTAAAATGTTTCATCCAAATGGTAAGTATTCACACAGTACATTTAATTTAGCTTTCTGTAAGTGCTGTAGAAGTAGGCTTTTATTATAAGAGTTTCCACTATCTAATAAGCACAGTTCCAGTGTGCTTCTGTGTCAGTGACTGTGTGAGCTGTGCTCAGTCTTGAGATGAGTAGAAGATGCTTCCTAGCCTGCAGGTGGTGCAGCACTGTTTTGCAAGGCTCCTCTTTTGGCTGTCTGCTGATACATGTGACAGAAGAGAGAACTTGAACTTTTCAAGTTATTTGCTGTTCTCTGTACATACATGTACATAATTACACTTGTGATTGCAGTTGTCTTCTGTCATTATTTTTCATACAACTGGGGGCCTGTATGAATGCTATACCTTGAAATGCACTACTGGTTTCCAACTACAGCCAGTAAATCACTGAATCAGTCCCTTCCCTTGGTTCCTTTTCTCAGAGGAATACTAGCTTCATGCACACCTGCACCTTATCAGGTATAGATAGCTAAGTAAGCTGCATACACATAGCAAGTAAGCCTGCGTGGGCACAGTGCACTGAGGGAAGGTTTTGTACAGCTGTCATGAGACTAGGCATTGGTGCTGTGGATATATGCTGGGGAAACCTTGTATGTAAACAGCTCTTTTTTTTAGTGCTCCTTATTTGGATCACATGTGGAAAGCTTAACATTTTTGCCTTCAATCTCTCGGTGGTTTCATCTTTCCATAGCGGTGGCTGCAGTGTCACAGAGAAGCTTGGCATTGAAGAATAAGCAGGGTTTGAGCTTGAATGCTTGAGGCAGCTGCCAGTGACAAGCTTCATCTCCTACATGCAGGCCTGTCTGTTGGAGTTCAGTCTGCCACACAGTTCTGGCTTCTGTCCTGTTTGTCAGTGTATGGGTTTTCAGGATCAGACAATACTAGGAAAAACTGAGCAGCTGTACAACTTGTTTTAAGCCATTCTTCTTGAACCTTTTCTAGTCTATGCAGATGGTAGTATATGTCTGGATATTCTTCAGAATCGTTGGAGTCCTACTTACGATGTCTCTTCCATCTTAACATCCATACAGGTAAAAAAGATCTCTGCATGAAAAGGCAGAATGAAATTAGGATGCTTTCTTTTTTTAAAAAAATAAAAATAAAAACAACTCAGGAAAAGCACTGTTGGCTCCTCAGAGCCAGTAAAGGAGCTAACTGTTGATATATTTTTAAGTGTGAATACTTACTGTGTGTAACTTAACCAGCCTTAGAGCTGCACAGAGGTTGCTGGAGGTGCCAGCTCTGGATTGCACAGCTGAAAGCTTGCAGTAACTTACAGCTGGGGCAACGCAGGGCGCCCTGCCCTTATCTGGATGAACTTCTGCCCCCTTACTAACACGGGTAGTTTAGGGAATACATTGCAGGAATGGTGTACATCCACGTGTCTGAGCATCTTTTTTCTTTTTGTGCAGTCTCTGTTGGATGAGCCAAATCCCAACAGTCCAGCAAACAGCCAGGCAGCTCAACTATACCAAGAGAACAAGCGGGAATATGAAAAACGGGTTTCTGCAATAGTAGAACAGAGTTGGCGTGATTGTTGACCCAGGATGATGCAAATGAACACTCTGGTGATGAGGAAAGTATATGAAGTGTCTGAGTCATCTTCATCCTAGCATCACTGCATTTACTTTGAAAGCAGAATAGCTGTTGTGCCGTTGCCACCCTCCCTTGCTGAAGCTTCTTCTCCTTGGACATAATAAAGCACCCACTTTGAAGTCAAATGTACTGTACTTGGGTTACTTGCAAAAGAATTACTGACGCTGAATTCATTTTCTGTGGTCCCTCTCCAGTCTTAGGGCAGTATTGTGCATTTCTGTAGTGTACACTAAGCTTTTAATTGTAATTGTGTTATACACAGTGATGCTTATGTGTAGCTTGACAAAAGGGATGTTTATATACATACACATTTTTTAACTGATATTACTAAAGTGCTGATCTGTCCAGGCTGGTCGTTTACTATTGGTTTAGACCCCACTGCATTTCTGAGTACTGAGTGAAGATGTTTTTTTCTTCATTTGCATTGGTTTCCCAGCTCTTAACTAGTTTGTAAGAACGCCAGTCACTTCTACACTTCACAGGGGAGATTTATGTACAGATATACATAAATCGCTTCAGGTGTGGTACTTTGATCTTTACTTGGGGTGAGAATTAAAACCTCTTTGTTGTTTTTTTTAAAGTAAAGTAGTGTGTTAAGGGACATGCCCATGGAGACTGCTCCACTGACGTCCTGTAGTCCTGTTACTGAGGTGTTAGTGGACAACAGCAGATAGAGCTGCGGTACTCTTGAGTTACAGCCCTTCCGTATTAAGGAAGGGGTAAAACCTGAAGCGTTCCAGAGGTGGAATTATTCTCCTTTTAGTGTCTTCTTCCCTCCCCTTATCTTTACCTGAGAAAGATAAGTTACTGGGTATCCAGCTTTGCCTCGAGGAAAGTTTGAATAAAGTATGGGGTAGGCACTTCAGTCTCTGCAGTTCCCAATCTTTGTAGTTTACTGTGGTTTATGTGAGCTACTGCTGCATGCTTGAGTTAGTTTCTCTTCAATTTTATCAAAGTATTTTTTCAACTCTGAGAAAACAGTTGTTAAGTCCAGACTCACTTTTTTGTACGGCTAAGTTTGTACATTTGGATACAGTTCCTAAAGCAGCAGTGTGGGATGAAACCTACAGTTGTGTTGTCCAATGTTCCAGTGTCTTTTGTGTGCACATTGGTCTGTTAGTTAAGAAGTATAACTTTGCACAAGTAACCCATGTAAGAAACTGTACATTTTTCAAAACTTGTAAATAAAGTGTAACCTTAATGCTTATTGTATAAATAGGCAAGAGGTGTGTAACTGTGGTTATTCTGAGGCAGCAGGAGGCATCTCAGGCTGTGTGCAAACATCTACCACCAAAGCTGGGGCGTGCTTCCAAATGCTTGGGCTGAGCTGTATGCTCACAGGGCAGAGGTACAACATGAGCCCTTCAGATGGAGGAAGAACAGGCCTGGGTCAGCTCACAAGGAGATGGAAAAACAGGTGCCTGCAGGAAGCTCAGGACAGCACTCCTAGGAGTAAGCTGTTGCAAAAAAGCCTGCAATAGTGTGTTAGTAACAGTAGCTGACAAGGCTCAGTAACTAACTGACATGAGAGTCATACTTTTGAAGGGGAGAACGTGATGAAAACGACTGGCATCTAACAAAAGCAGGTACTGCTCCTTAGCTGCACAATTAAGACAGCCTGATAGGTTCTTAAAAAAAAAAAGGCATTAGCCCATCTGTGTGACAATGCTGCACTCACTGGGCAGGCCTTCTGCCTTATGCAGGGCAGCCTTTCACCACTGCAGCTGTGCTTAGTCACACTTGCTAGCCTTCCTAAAGGGCTGTCTGAGCTGAACCCTTGTAATTGCTACTTTGCAATGTCAAAAAGCCAACTGCAAGAGGTAGGGGTGATTACGTTTCATGCACAGGGCTCAGAGCTGACAGGCCCTTTGGAGTGTATGGACAGAGTATATCTGGCTCAAGTAATCTTGATTCTTAAGCATCTGTTGTGCAAAACTTGCCCAAATCAAGAGCCAGTCGAGGAACAACCATCGAGTTACACAGACCAAACAGGGCTGGCGCAGAGCAAACACCCAACAAACTTCCCAACGCCTGGGAAGACTGAAGCCAACCAGATGGTATTGAGGGACCGTGGCCATTTCCCTGTGCCTATGTAACTATTTCTGCCTTTACAGCAGAAACCTTTCTGAACGGCTCATGTTTGTCTCATATCATACCATCACCTGCCCCACTCCCCCCATTTTTGTATCTCTTGCTACTCACTCAAAAACAAAGGCTGGCATCAGCCCTAAGGCAGCCAGAAATGAAAAAAATCTCACCGTCACCGCTTTCCTATGCAAGTCCTTCATCCACTAAATTTCAAACCATACAGAGCTGGTTCCAGGGAGCTTACAAGCCACATAAACACAGGCGATGGAGCAGAGAGCGATTCTTAGCTCTAACGGTCACCAAAAATACTCCCACCAATTCAACCAGGAAGCAACAGAGGTACCCAACCTGGTACAGATTTACAGCCATGAGGCAGGGATGCTACCCAGCATAGCAAACAGCATCGCCTTGTACAGACTCACTGCTGCTAACTACTGCTGTGGTGGTGCCACATCCTGCACCCCCTCCTGTGCTGTTCAGCAGAAAGATTTCTCAGCCCAACACTGCCCTGGGGCTCTTGCTACTTTTCCCAGTGGCACCAAGCTCGAAGGACCTGCTGCAGAACCCAGCTAGGAGGGGGAGCTGCACTCCTGCCTGCAGGAATACTCGGAAGTAGCAGGCTTCTTCCAGACTCCTACACTGCCATCTGCTTTAACCCACCATCCCTGGGAGCAGAATTCACAATGCACGAATAAAGAAAAACCCCTTCAGAGTTTTCTGCCACTGTCCTTCAAAGGCAGCAGCAGCAGCATGTTTTTATTTCAGGTGCCCAAGCTGAAGCCACCCAGTTAAAGACAGGAAGAGATGCTCTCTGTCCCGAGCGAGTCTTACCTGTAAGTGAAGTCCTCCAGGAGAACCTCCTTTTTTTGGCTGAAAGTTTCTCCAAATGCACACCTCTAGGATCTTCTGCTCCATCAGCGAGGCTCAGTCACCCAGTATTAAAAAGAACAGTGTAAAAGAAATGAAAACACAACATAAAGAAATGAAGAGATAATATGGGAAGCAGATGAACAAAAGCAATAGCTGAGGCATAAGCCAACAGGAGAATGGGAAATAATTATCCCAGTAGGAGTGCTTTCACCAGCTGTCCTCGCACAGAGAATCAGCAGGCCCCACTAGTGACAGAAGAACAGCATCTCTGGACAGATCTCCCACTCAGCTCTTCCAAGGTCTCTGCCTGACCTCCCTGCTTTCCAGGCATGATGTGGGCGCTCCCCCAAGGCTCGCACAGCTCCATTTCATGGCCCTGCTGGAGGCACGGCCCACGCAGCAGCACAGCCTGCTTCCCAGGCAGGAGCAGCAGAGCAGCACTCCGGACTCCAGGAGCAATTCAACAAGATGCCACACTTGACAGCACTTCAGAGCAATGCAACCATTTGCTTGCGAGTTGCCCTTGACATAGCACAAGCAGAGGTACATTAACAGAGCAGAGAAATAATTAGGTACAGATTTAATTTTGCTTGGGTTAAAGAGTGTATATTCAAAGTAAAAAAATAAGTTATGTAACATTCCCCACAAGCTACACTAGCATCTCTGACACGTGGGCTCCGTGGTTACCTCCAGTTTTTGTATCTCACACTCCTCTGTGGTATTTACATACATCAGGCAGTGCTCCAAGGTTAACATCCACTGGAATTATCTAAGTCCTGTACACTGGTGAGTAAGGTGCATTCAGTGACTGTCAGTATGGGGGGCTCAAGGTAAAAGCCTACGAATAAAGCCGTACTGTTACAGTGGGTAAGGACATTTCTCCACATACGTACACAGCACAGACATCTTGCTCCATACACCTTTCTTAAGAATAAATGCAGTTTTCACACGTTTCTTTTCACACAAAAGCTGACAAACTTGTTTGTTGGTTTTTTTTTTCCAGAAATAAAGCTGTATTTTTATTTATTGTCATCAATACCAACTTTACATACAGATTTATTCCTCCAAACTGCATTTCCTTTGCTTTTTATCCTTTTTAAAACAAGGCATTTTTTCCTTTCTTGGTCAAAAAGGTTATGAAGAGTAAGGGAAGTATAATTTTAAATGGTGTCCAATTCTTTCTGGTTGGACATGTGTTTTTGCTATTACAAAACTATTAAAATGTGAAGGAACAAGTAATATCAAAGACATACAGTAACAGCACTACTGATGGCTGTTGGGTTGTGCTAATGTGCTCAAATAGAACTTGGCCAGTCCTAATTGTCCAGCAACATTTTAGAAATCATATGAGCAAAGTAAAAGATTTTAACGTTAACGTATCACGCAACAAGAAATGCAGCATCTTTTTCTTCAACCAGGTATCTAGAAATGTCTTTTGTAATTTTCACCAGTAAAATCGGGCAGTGAACCTCAATTTGCTTGAGGCATGATAAGCTCATAATGCCCAACGTGGCCTTCTTGCTTCAGCTGGTCCAACAGATCCTCCTTGCGCCGCTTTCTGCTTACCACCAAGTACCTGTCATGGCCCTGGCCATGAGATTTACTTTTGAGACCATATTTTTGGGCGATCTGATGTATCTGCTTCCGTTCATCATTGGTCAGTTCTGTAGAGAATGTCAAGTCGACGTGGCTGTCTGAGTGGGCATAGTTTCGAATGATCTGCTCAATGTCTCTTTTAGCGATTTTATTTACCCTCTCCACATCCAGCCCCAGCCCTTCCCTTTTAAACTGCTCCTTCACTGAAATAGGTTCTCTAATTCCTTCGCCATCCTTCCCGAGGCCACCACCCTTCCAGCCCATCTTTCTTAAGATTTGATTCCCAATGTTGTCTTCTTTGATTTTCTGTTTCAAAGCATCCTCTGCCGATCGCCCCCGGATCTCATTTCTGGAGATGACGTCTTCGATGGTGCCTTTTTTCAGATTGTTAACAACAGTTGGCTGAGTCTTTTTGAGGATTTTCACAGCTTCCTCTGCTGCCTCATGCTTGACAGATTTCTTCACTCCGACTGCTTCTGCGATGAATTCATTTTCGAGCAGCACCTTGCACTTCCATCGCATGCCCGTCATCCTTTCGAAGACGTACTCGACCGTCATCTTGTTGAACTGAGCCGTGTCGTTCAGCGTGCACACTGGGTTATCGGAGTTCTCATAAACCACGAGGTCCTTCAGGTCCTTCTTCCTCCCAGAGCCTTGCGATGAGCGGCCCACTTTCTGAACCTGGGTCATTTTGATGGCTGTTAGATTCGACTGCGTCTTCTGCAAAATCTTCAGCGCTTCATCAGCTGCAGCATGCTTGCTGGTCTTCTTAGTGCCGTATCCCTCAGCTAAGCAGTGATCTTGTAGAAACACTCGGCAACGCCACATGCGGTTGGGCATGTAGTCATATTTATATTCAACACACATTTTGTTGTACGAGGCAGAATTGTTAAGTATTCCTATTGCGTCGCTGGCATTCTCAGTGAGGACAAAGCTAGTCCAGTGCTTGCTGGTGTTAGGGGAAGCTTTGGCGGGTTCAGCACCAGGCTGTGCTGGGACGCAGTCCCTGTTGGCTACTACAAACTCCTCGTGAGGTTTGAGAGCAGGAGGGAAATCTGGGCTACTCACACCTGCCTGGCACACCACCAGGTCTTCGTGATAGGTGTGCCTGAACTTCCGCTGCACAACCCGAACTTCTACAGACTTCTGCAGCAACTTGACTGCCAGTTCTGTGGCTCGATCCCTGGATCCATTTTTGCTGCCGGCGTAACCAGTGGTCAAGTAGACATTCTGACATCGTACTTCACAAGCAAAGCCATCTGTCAGGAGCTTCTTACTCTTTGGGAGGTCGGCGGGGGCAATTTCTTTCAGAGGAACATAAATATATTCAGGATTTGTCTTGCATGCCTGAATTGAACGTGTCAAGAGATACGTATAGTTAATTTTATCGGTCCCAATGTTTGTGTCTGGGTTAGCAAGATTTTTCCAAACAGCTGCTGACAGTTTCTCAATAAAACTCTGCTTCAGCACTATAGCAGATGGAGGGAAAGTCTCTGATACAGACTGGACAGTTGAGGGAGGAACAGAAACCTGCAATGTGCCACTTGTGGCAACGTCTGTACTGTTCACAGCCTTATTGGGAGTCGCTGCGTGGCTCGCAAAGCCAAACCCAGCTGAGCTGGAGATGTGGGGATCCACTCGCTGGGCATTCTCAAAATGAGAATCTATACAGTTTTCAGCTGGCCGTGTCACACCGTCTGAATTTGCTTCTTGGTGCATTTCCTGTGTTTGGCTGTCCAGAGAATCTTCCTTCTTGCCATCCTTCTCAGCACTGGCTACGAAGTGGATGGGTTCAAAACGTGGCCGCACACGGAACCTAGGGAACTTCTGGGGAGGCTCAGGAACCTCTTTCCGCTCTGGACCTAAAGGGTGGAAGAAAATTACAAGATCACCAATAAATACATGCAGTGACAGAGAGAAATGCTTTCAGAGTCATCTCCAGAAAGAGCATGCAGAATTCGTGCACAGAATTACCTCTGAGACGCAAACCAAAACGGTTCCTTCTGAATGTCTGCACTTGATCAGAACAGAGCGTTTGTCCTTATGCAGGTCGCTTTGTGCTACCTGCAGCTTCTCATCTAGCATTCAAAAATCACTACATTTCAGTTACAAGGATTTTAGGTCTGACTCGCTCACTCTGCCCCACTGCACTGCCCACTGAACCCATCCACTCATTTCTGAAGTGAGTCCACACTAAGGGCAGACCCCATATATTAACCAGAAGAAATGCAAATGGGGAACAATATCCTGATATACAGAGCTCCTGCAGAAAATGACAAAGAGCTGATAAGCAAAGATGCTACGTCTAAAAGATAGCTACACAAGATCTCTACTGTGAAGACTTCTGCCACCTCAGGAGCAGAACATCCATAAGTCTGTGCGTTCCAATGAGATGCATCCCAGAGTCCTGAGGGAACTGACTGACATAGTTGCCAAGTTGCTTTCGATGGTATCTGAGAAGACGTGTCATCAGCTGAAGTCCCTGGTGACTGAAAAGGCAGCACAGCACCCACTTTTAAGAAGGGCAGAAAAGATAATCAAGGGAGCAACGACCTGTCAGCCTCACCTCTGTGTTAGGGAAGATCCTGAAACTCCTGGTAACTATGTTAAGGCATGTGGAAGAGAGGGAGATGATCAGAGGAGGGCCACAGAAACGATCCAAGGGATGGAACAGCTCCCTAGGAGGACAGGCTGAGAGCTGGGGCTGAGCAGCATGGAGAAGGGAAGGCTGAGGGGAGAGCTGAGAGTGGCCTGCCAGTATCTAGAGGGGCTGAAAGAAGAAGGGGACAGACTCTTGAGTAGTCAGTTGTAAAAGTACAAGGGAAAATGGCTTCGAACTAAAACAGGGGAGATTTAGATTGGATGTAGGAAGAAGTTGGGTTTTTTTAAGAGTGGTGAGGCACTGGCAAAGGCTGCCCAGAGATGTGGTAGATGCCCCATGCTTGGAAACATTCAAGATGAGGCTGGACTGGGCTCTGAGCAACCTGATCTAGCTGCAGATGTCCCTGTTCACTGCAGAGGAGTTGGACTAAATGAGCTCTAAGGGTCCCTTTCAAATCAAACAATTCTAAGATTCAGAGATTTTAAGACTGTACGGTGTAGCCCCCTCTGCACTGAAGTGGCACACGCATGCAACTCCACCAGAGGAGCAAAGGGCCACCTCAGCACCTTGGAATGAACCTGACCCAATGCCAACGCGTGCAGCTGTAATACAGGTCTGGTAACATCTGTCCAGTCATCACACTATCAGCATATTTATCATGAACTAGTTCACTGCAGTTGAAAAGAGTCCTTCCTACGCAGACACTCAAATCACGTGGCAAAGCTCTTATGAGCATTAAATCCTTCAGTCGTCACTGTTTCGATGAATTATGGCAAAGTTTACATTTCTTGCTCAATGTGGTATTTTGATGACTGCACTGCAGCAACACCTAAAGGCTCTTCCCAGCACAAGAGCTCTTTGTTGTGTGTGGCACACAACAGGAAGGAACCCTTCCCACAGAGCTGCTGCCTAAAAGAAATACACAGCAGGGATAAAGCAGATTTTCCTTCGTTTTGCAGATGGGGCAGAGAAGCCCAGAAAGATGACTGGATTATCAAAGAAAGAGAAGAAACTCTGGCAGAGCTAGGGATTGCATCCAGGTCCAGGGAGGAGTCCTGTACGTCCGAGCACCTGCATTTTAAAAAGCCACACTATTAACCAACACTGCCCCACAGAGCAGAGGCCTGCTGCTACATCCACAACCCACCCGAGGCACAAGTGGCTCCCTGTGCCCTCCCTCCTGAGAAGAGCTCTGACAACTGGAGTGGAGTAGAGCCAGAGGAGGAAGCTGCCACACAGCCAGCCCACTTTGCCCACTGCATTTCCTCTTCTGGAACAGCTGCAGCTGAACCCCTATCCCTGAGAACAAGGGCTCTGCTGAGCTACGTGCGACTCCTCCAGGCCAAGTAGGAAATAAAAGGAAAACACCCAACATCCATGCTCCAGGCAGGTCCTATCTGAAAACCAGTACAATAACTGCTTCTCAGGTCAGAACATCACTTCACTACATCAAAGAAGGACAGACAGACAGTGATATTTAATGATGCAGGTCCAATTCCTTAACATTGTAATTAGCAAAAATCTATTACATAGCAATTTCAAACAACAACTATAGTTTACTTAAGCAAAAAAAGAACTTTGCCTGAATTACATATGTCTGATGACATGGTACAGGAAGAGAAGAGTTGCAGTCCTGCAGTGCTCACTGTGGCCGCTGCTCCCCAGCCTGCCACGTTACCCTGCAATTGCCAGGCTCCCCGCAGCCCAGCCTGCACCCAGCAGCAGGGCCAGACCCCCATGACACACAACCAATGCACTCACTGTCAGGTGGGGACCGCTGTCTCTTCAGCTTCTTGCTGGGGACCAGTTCAAACGTCTGCATCTCCCCGATGTCGATGCCCTCTGCCATCTTGAGAACCTTTTCCATGACCTGCGAGCCATACCTGTGTGGATCCAAAAACAAACCTTGTCAGGAGTGCTCCCACAAGGGGCACCTGGCCCCACCACCAACCCCCCCACACCTGTTCCAAGCCTAAATCACTCCTACAGTCTCTGTGTCAGCTAGGATTCCAGTACCTCAGGGCCTGCCCCAGGCAGACAACTCAGCCTCGCACAAAGCACAGAATAAAACCAGGTCATTTATGTTTGAGATGCAGAACGTGGTCCAAGAGAAGAGCAAGAGAGCAGGCACAGGCACACGTCACCAGCAGTGAAGTCACGGACACCAGATGACAAGGACGCTCTCTGCCTTTATTGACTGCTCTCTAAAAAAAGCCACACTCCTTTTTAGCTTGGTAGTTGTGCATGAGGGTTTTAAATCCCTGAGCCATGGAGAAGGTGAGGTGGCTGCAAGCATGTGGGCAGGACCCCATCCGACTTGGCTGTACAGCCCTGACCATCTAAGCTTTCCATTGCTCCTGGGACCTGACACGTTTTCAAATCATTTGCAAGTCCAAAGCTGAATGATAAAAAGGCAACTTTTTCTTAAAAAGGCAAGGAAAACTTAGAAATACAGCACAGAACTATATTCTGACAGCTCTGCACTGTGATTCAGAAAGGAGAAAAGGCAATCTTGCACCTGTGCAGTGAAGTGCTCATCTTCAAGACAGCAGCCAGTGAAACAGTAACCTAAATTAGCTTTTAAACACTCCTGTTCCAAAGGCTCTGTTAATCTGTTCACTGTTCACTCGGGAAATGGCCTTCCTGCTCCCGGGAACCAGGCAGAAACGAGACCCACGTGCAATCCTGAGAGATCTGCACACACAGCAACAGTGTTTGCTTCACCCACTGACACCCAGCTCTGTGCCACTCCCCTGAGTGCGGGAAGAAGTGCTGGGACAGATGGGAAGAGCGGTGCAGTGGTGACAGCCCTCACCTACAGCAGGGATGGGAGCCCGGCTGGCTGTCCGCATCTTGCAGAGGGAAAAGCACGTTGCCTCTGACAGCGGCATCAAATGTGCTGCCCTATTCTAGCAGGCTTCCAAACAGCATTTTGGGAATGTCACTCCTCACAACAGATGGTCTCGTTTGGGGTATGGCCTGGAGGAAGGCCAACCTGTCCTGCTATCAGCTTGTCTAACCTGGTCTCTGAAACTTCACCTCGTGGAGGCTGCTTGTGAAGGCAGAGGACCCCACATCTCCACTCGTTACAACTGAAGTTTGTTACCTCTTCTGATTCCAGCAGCTGTGGAGCAGGCTGTACTATTTCCTCCTCATTTTACAGCTACCTTTAACATATCTGGAACACACATCTTCCCTCAGCAACATCTGAACTAATTACACCCTGCTATTTAACTCCTTCCTCACATGTCATGTTCTCTAAGCCTCTGGATGTTCTGCAGGCAATCTTCCAAATCAACACTCTGGTGGGTTTCATCAAAGGAACTTTTAGGGCTACAAATATGGTGAAGGGTATAGAGAGGAAGATGAAGAGCAGCTGAGTCATACATCCCTTCCCAGGGAAGCCTCTCTGTGTGAAGCTCCCCACTGCTCTCCAGCACCGTGCTCATGCTGGAGCACAACACAAGCTTTGGGGAAATAGCCTCACCAATATGAGCCCTGCACATCACGCCTCAATCTGCTGCTTGTGTCTTCTGTCAGAGGTGCTGCTGAAAATGTTCATCAGGGAAACTACAGGCACTTACAGGCACAACTCACATCACTTTTAGGATTGGAGATATTGCCACACAGCTCTTGTGATCAACATCTTATATCCATACTACAACATTGCAATTCCCAAAAGCACCATCACCTCTATTGAGATAGCATAAAAGCTTATACACGGTCCAGAGAAACTAGAACAACAGCCTTGATTTTAAAACACTAATCCACGCTTTAGAATTCCAAGTTACTTTAAAACGAAGCTCAATTTTGATGCTCACGGAGCAGAACAGTTCAGTACTTGGATCCGAAAGAAAGAGGAAAAGACGCAAGCCTACACCTGAAGAAGCTGACTTGGATCTATACAGATAATGCAGGATATTCCCTTAAGACTTTGGGACAGCAATGCCAACAAAAGCAAAGCCACGTGCCACTCAGGGTTTACAAGTCCCTTTTGGCCGCAGCACAGATTACTGCAGTTAGTTATTTGGCAGCCGCTCTTGCCTTTAGAGCATCACGTCCCATTGAAAAAACGTCCGAGCACCAGGCAGATCAGTTAGGGTGTGCCCGAGGCTCCTCCCCGCCCTACAAGTCCCAGTGCTGGCAGCAGCGATCAGACGGAGGTTGGAAAACTTTTCCATTCACCGGGCCGTTCTCGAAGAGAACACAAACTCCGAGTTCTGAATGGAGCGCAAAGGCTGATTTACGCTTAAAGGGACACTTCCTGCACAGCTAACTCACAGAACGCGATACCGCGTGCTTTAAAAGCTCTCGGGAGAAGAGCATCAAGAACCGCTCCCAAAGCGCACGCTCGCCTTGCAGCACCTCGCTCTCCCTCCTGCTGCCCCGGCACGCCGCCCTTCAGCAGGGATCCCACCCGAGGATCGCACCCCCATGCAGACCCCCCCCCCCCCCCCCCTCCCAGAGCTCCCCAAGCCCTCGAGGTCCCCCTCCCACTCCAGCTCCCCACGGCCTCACCTCGGGCGGCCCCCTCCCTCGGCTCCTCACCCCTCAGCTCAGCAACGCCCCACTCACTCACCTGCAGCCCAGGAAAACGTGGTTGCTCCACAGGACGGACAGCGCCAGCAGCCGGTCGATGGCGGCGCCGGGATAACTGTGCAGGTGGCGGAGGATGAAGCGGCGGCGCGCAGCCCAGTGCCGCTCGCTCTCGCTGTACTGCCGCCACCGCTCCAGCACTGCTTCGGGCACCGCCTCCGCCGGCGGCGGAGACATCGTTCAGCAGACACGGCGGCCCCGCCCCGCCGAGGAGGGAACGCAACCGCCGGGCACGGGGCCGGGCGGCGGCAAAGGCGGCCCGGGTCCGGAGGTGAGCAGGCCCCACGTGCGGCCCGGGCCGCGCCTCGCTGCCGGACGCCGGGGAGCGCCGCCCGGCCCGGCCCGGCCCGGCCTGCTCCGGCCCGGCCCGGCCCCGCCGGCCCCACTCCCCACGGCCCGGCCCCGCGGGAGCACGCTTCCTCCCCCCGCCTCCTTTCTCCACACCGAACCCGGCCCCGCTCTCGCGGAGCGCACCGGCGGCCTCTGTGTCACGTGGCCGCGCGAAACATCGCGAGACGGCACGAGAGCGTAGAGCCCTCCCCACGGCGGAAGGGCGCCGCCCGGCGGCGGGAAGCGTGCGGCGCTCCGTGCGGCTACGCAGAGTGCGCAGCGCCTACGGAGCGGCCGCCTGTCGGGAAGCCGCCGCGCCGCGCCGCGCCGGGCTCACCTTGGGCAGCAGGCGGCGGGCAGCCGGGCAGCGGGCAGCTTACCCCGCGCGA
Source organism: Lagopus leucura (assembly GCF_019238085.1). Classification (NCBI taxonomy): domain Eukaryota; kingdom Metazoa; phylum Chordata; class Aves; order Galliformes; family Phasianidae; genus Lagopus; species Lagopus leucura. The sequence goes on along the minus strand of NW_024962270.1, from coordinate 14,389,932 downwards.
CGGCAGAGCGCAGCAGCGCGGGCTGCCGTAGTTGCTGTTCGAAATGGGCCTTACCGCCTCACAGCGGTGCTGTGAGATAACCCCACCGCCCACGTGGGAGCAAGGCTGCTGGGCAGAAAGGGCACGGACACCAGTGAAAACACACAGCTGTGACTTTATTTCTCTGTTAAAATTAAATACTTTGTTGCTGCCACCATCTCACGTCGCACCGTGTTTCACGTTCCTTTAGATTTGCACAGTTCCCCAAACCAACCCAATGACAGCGGATTGAAAATACCCCCCAGCTCCAAGCCCCGTGGAAGCCCGCAACATTTATATTATTAAAGACATAATTAGGAAGAAAAAAAAAATGCTCCTAACAGTATTTGAAAATGTATTAGCTACATCATTAGTCCAAACATCACATCTGTGTTCTCCAAACCCGCGGGTAACCCACCAGCCCCCCGCTATCCTGTCACACAGATCACAGGACACCTCATTTAGATACCATGCAAGTCAGTACAGAGCTTCTTACCCCGACACTAACACTGAAATTTGTCCCCCCCGCCCCAGCCAGAGGACCCCTAACCTCTTCTAGAAGTGGCAATCTTCTCCCTCAGACCCCGTGCAGCTGGCGAAGACAGATTAAAAAAAGCTACAGAGAGAGAAAGGGGAAAAGAGAGAAAAAAAAACAACAGAAGATTAGCAAAAAAGAGAAAGACATTCAAAAAGCAGAGAAAAGAGATGCAACATGAAAACAGCTGACAGGAGAGCGGAACCTCCTTCTGTGAGGTCATGTATCTCATGGCACCTTCATGGAAATCACACAAGTAAAACACTTTTTTTCTTTTAAAATACTTTTAATTGCATTCTAATAAGGCAAATGGTCAGGAAGAACAACCAGTAACTTGCAGTATGGGTTAAAGAAAAAAACCTGCATTAAATGCTTCTTTTAAAAGATAATCTTGAAACCTCTGACTGGTTTTGGAAGGGGGCACTCAATAGTAAAGAATGAAGCAAACCACTCAAATTAGTTTAACTTGCTTTAAAAGAAAAAAAACCCAACACGAGTTGTACAGGAAATAAAACTGTATTCATAGCAAAACTGAGACAACACATTGCAATCAAGAGTTCTAGCTGCCTTGATTGCCCCAAAGAGAAAGGCCAGGCTGCAGCCTGTTAGCATGAGCAGCCAGCCTGCTAACACAAAATGAAGCCTGTGAGGTTTCAGCACCATCCCAAACAACACCTTCCTACAAAAATCCTCAGCAGTGGCTTGCATTACCTATCCTGGCTAGCTCTGACACCTGCTTATCTTTCAAAAACCTCTGGGCTTGGAGGGTTTTTGTTGCAGTTCCAACAGCACACACCCTGATGTTTCAGGACATGTGGATTCCCCCTGCCTGCACACAGTGCAACTGGAGGATCACAACTAGCAAGACTGAAATGGAAACGCCCGTTAAATGCCAGTCTTTACATAGCATTATCCAGAAATAAAAATAGTAAAGGATAAATGATGTCATGAAAATGGCCCCAAGTATGAAGAAAACTTTCTAATCTCTTGACTATTTGATAATCAAAGGTGGTGGTGTCATCTTAACGTCACCAATAAATACACTTAAACCGTGTTGTTATTTTGCCAGCAAAAATAACTCATCTCACAGAACTTATTTTTACGTTTTCTGGATAGAGAGGGACTGAGAGAAAGGGGGAGGCTATTAACTGTATGGATTAAAAAAAAGAGAGAGAGAAATTAAAGCTGCAGTGTCCCAAACTTGTTAGGACTCATTTTATATTATTTAATAAAGCAATAACCACCAGTACATAGTAAGACAAGTTCATAACAAGAGTATAGCAGAGAGCAAGAGTAACACCATGGAAAGGTTACAGCTGAAATGCTGTCACGTTTTATTAGACCCTGTGATTTAACAAGTAAATGAAGGTCCATTCCAGCCCATTGTATTCAGGGATAATTACTCAGTACAGAGCCATGGGTTACTGTAAAAGAAGGGCAAAGAAAACAAAAAAAAGAAAAACAAAAGAAGTAAATGTTAACCAGAATTCACTGTCTGATGAAGGCTTTATTTAAAAAACAAACAAACAACTCATCCAGAAATACACAGCAAAGACACCTGCAGGCAAACTGCAGCTGCACTCGGCCACTGGGTGAACTCCTGGCCCCAAAGAGCAAACACCTCTTTTAGTGCAAATCTTGCATTAGAACAAGGCTTTTGTTGAATAGAAAATATAAGAAGCAACTTGCCAACATCTGCACTCTTCTAAACAGATGTAAAAAAAAAAAAAAAAAAAAAAATAAAGGTGGTACTTTTTGCATTAAACTGAAAAATTTTTGGAATCACTGAGAAGAAAGGCAAAGAAACGTCATCATCTTTCTTCACAGGCACAGTGAAGTTTCTACACAGTGTGTACAGCAAGGTGACCAGCTTTCCCTGAGATTGGATCCAGGATGTGCATCCAGCCCAGCACACTGAGAAGAAGACAAGGCAGGAGATCCTTCGTGACCCCTGCAGCATTCAGAGAACACTTAGTTGCAAACCATGGATCCAAGTCTGAAAAATCTCCCAGGCTTGGGAACTGAGGATTGGATTCAGGCTGTCACGCCTGCGAGGACGTAAAGTTTGGCAAAAAGTCCTTTCAGATGATTTGATTTGCACATGACAGCGCAGCAGGGCAATGATAGGTTAGCTACTGCAAACTAAAAGGTGAGAGGGCAGCCCATCTCTGGACACCACCGCACCGCGTTGCGTTTGCAGTCGACCCCTGGTGGCACGAAAAGCACGCGGCTGAGCAGCTGCTGCCACCATGCAGCCTGGCACAACACGCAGGGGAGAGACAAAAAGCTGGTAACTGAGAAGTGGTGATGCTACAAGCGCCTGGCAGCTGCTATGGACCAGAGGGGGAGTTATCAGCCACAAGCATCTCTCGCCAGTTCCACAGAGGCTGTTGCTGAGTTCTTCACAGAAACAACTGTAACCCAGAACAGCCAAGGGTGCGGACTGTGGCTTAGAATAGACTGGTGAGCACAGGAAGGGAGCAATGAGTAAAGGTGAGCAAACAGGCACAATGGCATGGCTGCGTGTTAACCGAATGTGGGGGCATTCGCTTCTGGTGCGAAGGGAAAGGTTCTACAGGAAACCCGAACTGAAAATGAAAGAAAAAGGCAGATTAATGGTTTTATGGATTAATGAAAAAAAAAACACCAACAAAAAAACACAAATATGCTTCCTAACACACACACACAAACAGGAAATGTTGCTATGTGTTAATAAAGTTTAATTTGACTACAAAACATGCTTTATGCAGACACACACACACACTCAGCAGTGGGATGAACCACATTGCTTCTCTAAAACAATCCTTTCACAGTTTTTGCAAGCTACAGAACTCCTCAATGGTGACTTATTTATACCCTTGCAAAACACTGGGGCCTGCAATACTGTATGGATCAATATTGAGAGTATTATTCTGAATTCTGAAAAAGTACCATGTATACATATTTAATTCAACTAGGACAAATGCCCATTGAAAAAGGCACTGTCTGCATTTGTACAGTGGAAACAAAGATCTTTATTTGATTCCAAGCCTAACACACAACAGTGTACAGTTACACGGGCTGCCAAAAGCAATCCAATCCCAACAGAAATCAGTAATGTTCACTCTCAACTGCACTTTAGCTGTGCCTTCATACTCAGCACCAGAATGAACACTGATGTTCTTTGAGTTTATTTATCCACATTCAGACCCTGGAAGGCACAGAATTGGTCTTTTCATTGTATTACAGTTATGCTGGCAGCAGAGGCATTCATTCTACCAGACTGCTCAAGACGACAGCAGTGCAGGACCCTTCTGAAGCTCTTCTGCCCCATTGAAATTGAACTCAAACACCTCTCACTGACAGCATAACGTGTACTCGCTTTTCAACTTCTCTTGGTGGAGATAAGAGGTATGGAATTGGCTAATCAGCTGTTCCCCACTTGAGGGCAGACCACAAGATAGTTAGGATTCTGTCTGATAGCAAACGTAAATCCTAGGTTTGTGTGCAGGGAAAGCTGGCCTAGAAGCTGAGTTGTCAGGATGTTTTATAATTAAATGCTGCTGCTCCAACATATCCCACCTCAGGGAAACCTGTGCTCAGGCTGGGGATGCTGCTGTCCTCATACTGGGTAATAGATACTGTTGCTCTGTCAAGAAGCAAGACATTCCCTTAAAAGCTTTCCCTCTCCTCTCACCAGAGAATCAACAGCAAATTAAAAAGGCTCATTTAAAAACAATCAGCACAGCTGTAAGTAACCCACTGTCATTAGCAGTTTAGCTAATAATGATGCTTTCCTGCCAGGCAGGTGCATTTCTTAGACATCCTTGTTTAAATTAGCCTTCACTTTGCACTTCCCACTGCAGATGCTTATTTATGGCTATGTTTGTAAACCCTTTCAGACACCCTTCTCTGTTCGACAAGCCTGCCAATGACTATCTAGTCATTTCATATCCCTACTAATGTGGAGACAAAGACACTCTGGACAGACTCACAGTGGGACCCTGCTGACAGAGCTCTGCTTCAGTGGCAACCCTCTGTGCCCTGGCAAAACTCATCAGAGACTCAGATGCTGGCCTCAATCGGAGGCAAAGCGCTCTGGCAGGCTTTCTGGCCACAGCTTGAGCACAGCCCTCTCCTTCCACTAGCCTTACCCAAACCACACACACTTGGCATGACTCCAGACATGTGCCTGCTACAAGTGAATATCCATCCACAGGGCAGCCCGCTGCAGCACTGAAAATGTCATAAAGTGTCTTAGTCTATGTTCAGAGCTTTCCGTTATCTGCTGAACACTCCACATCTCTCATGATTTTAGAAAATCAACTACAGTCAATCGACAATACTCACACACTCTTTCTCTGGTGCTTTAGGATAAATGAAAACTCTAGTTTGGGCAGACTTTACCATCTGTTGGGAGTGGAGGAAATAGAAACTAGTTTGTATCCTGCACTGTAACCAAGCTAACCCTGTGACTTGAAGGGGTGGGAGCAAAGGAAGGAGAAGGAAGGAAAGAGATTTGCAGGCTAGCTGGGCTCCATCATCACATCTCCATAGCAATTGTTGCCATAGTATCGACATGGCCTATGTGATTAAGAATCTCATTTATTTCTGAGGGAGTCAGAAAGATAGAGACAGCAAACTGCTGGAAACATTTATAAGGAAGAGGGCCTAATCCTTATCTTTCCACATTTAATGTCCAGATATTGATTCCATCTGCATTTAACTCTGCCACATTTTTGAAGACACGCTTCATGGCATCCTTGTTCTACAGCTTTCTATAGAAACAGAGTGAAAAGCCCGTACAGTAAAGGTGAAAGCAGAATAAGACAGAGATGATAACACTTAGAGGCTTCTGGAGTTGCATAGGGTCTGCTTTTTCAGGAACTGTAACTGATCCCACTGTGAGGTCTATATATGTTAATGACGCTTACCAGGACAACGTGCCTCATGCACCATGCAGCCAAACAGCAGTTAACTGTAAAACAGCATACATGTAAGAGCTAATGATGATGATGATGATGTAAAAATAATAAAAAGAAACCAAGCCATGATTAGTGCAAACTACTGAGCTTTGGTCAAAAAGAGTAATCTGTGAAAGAAAAAGACTACTGTACTGCCAGCCACTATTGAACAAGACACAGTTAAGCTACTGGCTTGTGAAATTCATGGATTGTTATAGAGATTTATGATCTAAACATAAAAATGAACCATTAAGGGCAACTGGAGAGGTTAGAGTGAAGAAAGCTCTGCCATTTTTAACACTGTTGCTTTCCAGGAGGAGGGAGAGACAACCTAATTTCTTCCCAAGCCTGAATCAAGCACTGATCTACCACTTGCACAGAGTTCACCCTGCCCCAGCATTAATCAACAAGGATGGTACCAGTGCATTTTCATAGGAGTATGTTTCATGTCAGGAGTGCTTCTGAGACCAGAACTGCTTCTAGGAACAAGTATGTGACTTGGAGCACAGCTACTGAGTGCTCATAGTAAAGGGCATGTCATCTCCCTTCTGGGCATTCCTGACCTGGACTAATCTCAGCTCAGAAGTCTGCAGTCCTCAGTATGCAGACATCTGAGAGCTGTAAGCATGAAAAAAACACAGCTGTGTACTCCTCCCAAAGGCTGGGGAGAAAAGTCTGGCCCAGTTAGCCTCAGGCTCCTCAGTACAAAAGCACATTAAAAACCCCTGAAGGCAATTCAAAAAGGCAAATCAAAATACGCACTGGAAAAAGGAATGGACAAGTGAGAAAAGGGCAGGAGCACTAATTGCTCATTGCAAAAGAATGTTGACACTGTAGCAGTTCCAGCTCAAAACTAAAATGACTAAAACAGGATCTGATTCTGGTTGTTGGGTCTTTCCTGTCTCACTTGATTCCAAGTATAACAGTTAAGGGTTATTTTTCCTGACAAGCAGTCCTCTCAGCTATCTGGGCATGTGCCATATTCTTTATATTAACAGCAGTTCCCCATGTACTAAAACTGCCTTGTACAGGCAGGATCTACTATGGATTTGCTTCATGAATGTGCAGAGAGGGGATGATACAACAGTGGTATAAAAAACAGACACTCATCTATCTGCACGCTGCTCTTTGTACACATGCTAAAGTGGGACAGCCCTCCGTTTCAGATTATGTACCACTTCTCATTGCTAGGTAAATCAGCTGCACAGCTGGGTTGCTATTGAGGAACCACAGAACATTAAGATATCCCAGAGCATGAGACACTGACAAGGGGCTGCAGATCCTGTCACGCCATTCCCTTGCATGGGGAACCCTTCTAAACCTGTGCATTATCTCTCACTGCTCCTGGGAAGGTCAAATTTTGGTATAAGGCTGTAGAGACTACTACTGCTTTCAGAGACTTACTCTTTGCAGATTCAAGAATTCAATACTATTATGTTCCCTGAACAATTTCCAAAGCTTTTTCTAAATCTATTCAAGACCCTAAAATAGGACACACTCCTCTCTAGGTAGCAGGATACTCCTGCTAACCACACCTAACCTCCTACTTCCTTAGAGACACTGACAGACCAAAGGAAGGGCAGGGAATCCCAGTAAACTGAACAAAGTTCATTCTCTTCCATGCTGTCAGCAAACAGTAAGGGAGGCTGGTACTGTGCTCCCTGCTCCTGAGGATGACACGTGGAGCTAAAATACATCCAGCTACCACTCAGACTTACTAGGGATTGTATCTGTCTGCAGACCTTCCTCTGATAAGGACTGGCTAGGTTGGGAAAGAGATACGAATACCCAGAAAATATTAAAAGAGCAGCAAATACCATCAGGTTAACAACTTACTTTTTTCTTTCCTTATCTCTCTTAAGAGTTTGTGATCCTCCAGCCTGCTGAGCCTGAGATTGGAGCAATTCAGCTGCTGTCTTCCTTTGTTTAAATGCATTAACTTCATCATCCAAAGATTTCTTCTTATCCTCCAGCTTCTTTTTTTCATCCTGATGTAACTTCTTCAGACGATCAAACTTTTCATGGAGCTAGAGAGAAAAGAGAGAGGTGAACTCTACCAGCCACTCTGTTCACAGAAGAAAGGCAGAGGATTCTCATGAGATCTCAGCCCACAAATCTCTGTTGGACTTTACATTGTTTCTTGCACCCTGACCAACAATGCATAGACAAAGGGCAGGAAAAGTCTTCTTCCAAAGCATCCTGCACAACAAGCACTATTCTAGTGAGGAACCAGTGCACAGACTAACAGCAGAGGACTGGGAGAGCATAATCACTAATAAATAAATAATCAATCCACTTCATTTTCTTAACAGAGTTGTTGGCCTTATTTCTTTTAAAATGCAGTAGTGGGTTTTCATGCCCCTCCCCAGCTCTAAGAAAGTTGTATGGGTATAATTTTTACATTACAAGCTTGTATCAGGGGTTCCGTTTCTCTCCTTGAATTTTGGCATGCCAAAGCTGTCAGTCAGAATCAAAGTATATGGCACTTTCATGGCACACTAAGCTGCACAAGGCAACCTTACAGGACAAGTACATTAATGTACCACATTAAACTTTAGTTGTTTTTGTTTGTTTGTTTGTTAGTTCTTAATAAACTAACTTTAATAAACTAAACTTAAACCACACTGCAGGTAGTGTGTGTGGCAGCAGCTGCCTACTTGGAAGTATATCATGCATAACCACAAAGAGACAAGTACTGTACTGCTCACCTCTTTTTCAGCTTCCTTCAGCTCTGCTTCTTTTTCCTTGACCCTCTGGACAAACATTTGCCTCATTGCCTCTTCCTTTTTTTGCAGTTCACCCAGAAACTCATTTCTTTTGGCCTCATAAGTTTCCTGCAAGCTAAAGAGAAAGAAAAGCCCTGTGATACAACTGAAGACAAACTCTACTTTCCCCAAGTCTCTCAAATCAGGCTTTCACCATGAATACTGCTTTCCTACCACCCACCCATGTATGCTCAAAGTCACTTTATCCAATCATTTCCAAGGTATGTAAGCTGTTGTACTTTCCCTATATGCTGAATGTTGGGCAATTCAGAGAGACCAGCTGGCAACAAACACTCGTTCAGATGGGCACCTCAGTATCCCTGCAGCACTGACACTGTTACGTCTGCCATTTCAGTCAGTCCTGCAAGTGCTCTCTGTGCTTTCACCTTCTCCCCCTCAGCCAACACCTTTGCTGAAGTCTAGATTTATCTGACCTGGCAGGTTTTCTTGCCACATTGGTTCTTTATATGCTCTCCCGAGGACACACACAAACACTCAGTGCATCCAGCAATGCTTCCTCCCTCAAGCTCTCCTTCCTACTCCAGGGGTCCCACCTGAAGGGCTTGCTGTCTGGATCGGTGTCCTTGAAACCCATCTCTTCCAGTTTACACCTCCGGTACAGCTCGTAGTGCCGTGTGTGGGTCTGCTCACGAAGGTCTTCCATGTTCACACGGATCAGCATCTCCCGCAGCTTCACAAAATCACAGTGAGCTTCGTTCTCCACTGTAAGAAGACATTAAAGGTAAGAAACGGGTAGAAACAAAGGTCTCTTCTCACATTCCCCGCTGGGCCACTCCCCCAGTAGATTTAACAGCCCTTCTGAACAGAGGACACTGCTGCTATTGTCCTGACGCAAGGATTTACCATTACAAGGACACAAAGGATAACCTCCAAGAGAAATTAAAGTCCAGCAGGTCCCTGCTCCTCTTACAAGAGCGAGTCCACTGCCTCCTGGTGGAAACGTCACCATTCATGTCATGAAATTTTCACGTCTTGACTCACCCTGCACTGTGCCCCAAGGGTACTGACGAGCTTTCATCATTTTGTTTCCTATTTTCAACTCCTCCGTGCTCCCAATCACTGCAAACGGCAAGTGGGCCTGGAACACATTTAATACAACCTTTGTTAGCTGGTTGACTGGATAGCACACAGAGATTAGCACAGACACTGTGCAAGACACTCATTACACACACGCTAATCTTGGGGAGTCTAATCACTGGCTGCTAGCCCAAGACAAGGGGGAGAAGGGAAGGTCCTTTGTGGAAACCTTGTTAGTGCTACCACTCTATGTCCTCTACCTGGCTGATCCTCCCAGCCACAGGGTCTCAGGTGAGATGAGCCAGTGCAAAACTAGCATCAGAGTGACAGCTGGAACACAACGCTGTGCGGCTCTGCCTGCGGCGCTGTCCCAGGGGCTTGCGGTGGCTGAGGAGAACATCTGCACAAGCACAGAAGCAATAAACAAGCCTTTTTTTTTATCCCCCTCCCACTCCCTCAGCTCATACCAGAACACAAGATAACTTGCTCTATCCAATCAGAAAACTGAAGTCTCTCCTTCTACCCAGATTAACAGGTTTTCTCCCTGCTTGCTTCGTCCCTGCACTTTATCAGCTTCTGCATCCACTGTTCAGGTCTGCCGTTTAGGTCTGCTGCTGGCTGAGCTGGGAAGGACCCTACATTTGCTGAGCTGCAGTGAGCCTACCCAGTACTGATACCAGCTGGCGCTGCCCATAGCATGTGCTGGGGCTCACCCTCACTGCTCCTTTATCAAAACAGCATCTTTTCTCAGGTTCTGAAAAATCCAAAGGCATGTTGATGGCTTATAAAGTCCTTGTGATACTGATGGCTGTACAGCAAGAGGGCAAAGGAGGCTGAATCGAGGGATCATAGTCACAAGAAGGGACCATGAAGAGAGCAGAGCACAGCTGGTACCACTAACTCGACTGTGTCTCGCTACTCTCTTTAAGCCAGGCCACACTCCATAAGAGACAGTTGTTTCCAGTACCTGATGCTTAGATACAAGGAGGAATTTGCTTGTTGTGACCCAGAAACACAGAATAGTCACTTCTATGTAAAGAAGGTTCTTCTCCTGTTCTGTAGAGAGGTTAAGAGACTTTCCCAGTACAAATTCAGCCAGGTTGGAATAGAACTGCTCCCAACACCTCAGCAGAGCTCACCCCTCATTCCCCAAACTCAGGCGAGAAAACCCCATCTCTGCTATCTTTGCTGCATTTGTCTGTTGTGCAATACATGAGGTCTCTCCCCACCTCTGCCTGCTCCTGGGAACCATACAGCCTTCCTCCAAGCTGCAGAGAAGTCGACTGCAAGGTTTCAGTACTTAAAAATAAAGCTGCCAGCTCCATGCACTCAACCCTTCTGCTGAGTTCTGTGCAGAGACATTTGTTAGCTGGGGCCTTTAAACTGTGCTTGGTTCTGGGCAATTAAAGTGCCTCAGGTTGCCAATGTATGGAAGATCAGTGACCCCAGATTGTTTACAGAAGTAAGTAGAGAAGTTTTAATTTCACAGGTGATCTGAAATAACGGAGAAGTGAGTAACAGGACAAGAAAAAGATTTCGGGGTGTTTTCTACTTTCAGAGTGTGACTCCTGCAGTCAAATAGCAAAGCTGCCTGCAAGCACTCTCAAAGATGGGCTCTTCAGCTTTTATTGCCTGGCCTCACAACTCTCTCACGAGGGACACAACAGTACAAGTAGGGCTTAGTGGTCAGTCTGGAGGGGCTGTTCTGGGCTGTGAGGAGGCCCTGAGCACCGCAGTCTCCTGAGGCACCCTTCACACAGTTACTTTTACAATCGTGTTGACATGCCAGCACATGGAAGGATGAGTGTCAGCACAGAGCTAGGCCTATTCTGCTAGAGGTTCACCTACCAGTACCAACTGTTCAGCTGCTGTTTTTGCTAGGCAGAAAGTGCTGGTGATTTCCTTTTCTAAAAGTAAGTTCCAGCTCCCACCATGTGGAGCAGACAGCTCATATAGTTGCACATGGCTTCATTTAACTACCAGGTGTAGGGAGAATATATTCTGCAGTAATTAAATGAATTCATTCAAAATGGAAAAGCCAGCTGGGAGCTGAAAGAATAGCAGAGATTGCTTTTTGTATTATGATTTAAGAATAAAACCTGGATGGGAGGAGATCCAAAGCATTTTGGAGAGTATTTTCAAGTGCTCTCTACATCTCTTGTAAACATACATACAGTGAGGTGCTCAAAAAGACCAAATTGATTTCAAGCAAAATCAGGCATCTTGTTCTGAAGATTTGTTTAATCCAACTGGTATCTAAATACTGCACTTGACACCTTTGTTCCTAGCTAAATACTTCTTCTGATCAGAATGGCACAGATTTTGTATCTTCATTTCTGTCATATCAGGCTGTTTCCTCTTTGTTTAGTAAGTCAACTCTGAACGCAAAATACTCTGAAAAGAATTCCTTATGCATCAGTATAATAACCTAGAATGCATATTAAGTAATGAGTTTGCATATTTTAAAACCTAATTTTACTTGTCATAGTAAAGATAATCAAAGCAGGTCATAAGCAAAACATTAACTAATCAAGAGATCAGTCTCAATTTTCCCTGCATTAAAAAAAAAAGAAAAAAAAGAAGAGGTAGCTGATGTAGAATGTTTGCTGCTCAGCAAGAAGCACAACTTGAGCATTTATAACCTTTCAAAGACATTAATCTGTAACAGACAAAGACAATGAAGCTTTCTGTAGAAAAGCACAAACACAAAGGTGAGGGCAGCTGGCAAAATTGAAGTTTGCTGTTCAATTTCAAGCGTGATTAAAACTGGCAGTTTAAGTTACAGACCTCATGCATTCCACCCTAGCTCTTTTACTGCTCTCAGTCCCTCCACAAACACATCTCCTGACCTGCAGCATGAGTAGATTTGTTTTCTGTAAAATTAATATCTAGATACAAGTTTTGCAGGTCTGCAAAAGAGCCTTGACTTCATTCAGGTTCTAGCCTGCCTCGTCCCCATAAATCTGGTGTATGATCACGGCCAGAACCACTGATTGATCACCTGGGGAAAGGACTGGGTCAGCCCTGGGAGCACAGGAGAAAGCAATTCAGCTGTGTGACAGAAAGGGATGGAGCCTGGCTGCACCCCTCTTAGACCCTATTTAAGGGCTGACTGCCACGGGGGAAGGATCTCTGGTTGGAGATCCCCCCACTGTGGAGTCTTTCCTGCAAGCCCAGATCTTCAGAGATGGGTGAGCATCTTTACTTTCTCTTTGAAATACCATCCTATCCATGCTGGTCCCTTTGCTGTTACAGTCCTATGTTGCCCTTCCACTGCATTAATCTTTTTAACTGTAACACCTGGTGATCATGATTTGCATCAGTTTAACAGAGGATTTAAAGAGCTGATCTCTCTGTGCATCAGTTGATACAACCCAGAATGCCTACAACAGCATCATATATGTTTTCTCTTCCTACTCTGAGAGTGACCAAAAGCAGACATTTGGAAAAGAGAGAGGCCACTGGGAGAGAAAACACCCATCAAGGATAACAAGGCTGTTTGGTGTGAAAAATGCAGAGCATAGAACAGAGACTACAGACAGTCTGCTCACTGCTGCAGACAGATAATATTCATCTGATTATTCACAACACAGGACTGGCCATGCCCAGCATGGCCAGACTTCACCATCTGTCCAATTCCCTGCACGAACCTCAACACTTATGCATTAAGACAAAGAAGGGGTTAAACTCCATCTGCTTTCTGACTAGAAAAGCCTGCCAGAGAGCCAGTAGCCTTCCTCAAGGCTCTGCTAGCATAGGATGACACTACAAAAACATGATCCTCTGTTCTTAGGAGACAAAATAAAAGGGAAAGTAGAATTAAGGAACATTCTCCAATATAGGCCACCACCCCTACAGTGACAGACCTGTTCTGAGAGAGCAGGAAGCAGAGTCACTTACATTCATTGTTCCATTTATCTCTGCCACTGATTCATCATCTGTTGGGAACTGGTAGATCTGAACCCCGTTACTGACCAGTTCACTTGTGATCTTGATTTTAAACTTGGTCAGCTCACTTTTGGAAATGGCATCAGATTTGGCAATTATCGGAATAATGTTGACCTAGAGAGAAACAGAGAGGTAAGTCCTAAGGTTGGCTCCAGGTAGTTTTTCCAAGTCTGTAGTACAACTTACAAAAACTTAAAAGCACTCAGTAAGTCTAATGGATGCATCTGCCAACGGGGCCATAGCATAAGGGCTATGCAGGTGGAGAGACAAGCCCTGGAAAAGCAGCAGCATTTCCATCACGTACACAGTGACCTGCACAGTAACAGTTAAAATTGCCTACCTTGCTGTCAAGCTTCTTCATTGTTACCAGGTCCAAGGATTTCAGTGAGTGGCCTGTCGGAGCAATGAAGTACAAGCAAGCGTGGATCCGGGTGTCATGGTAATTATGCAAGACCCTCTTTATCTTCAGTTCTTCTTGCAAGTAGGCTTCAAACTGAGCATCAATGAACTCAACAATGGGCTTGTAGCTTTGACGAAAGGAAAAAGATTTTTACATCTCACAGAGGTTAACCACCTCTACTCCATTGCTAGCTTTTTAAAAAAGAGCTGCTGCTTAGCTATTCACTTCCCAGGACCAATTCTCTCAATCTCCCCTCCTCCTCACCCATATGAAATATAAATGTTGCACCACTGACAAGAAGATGTGGTCTTGCATCAGACTCCATCAGCCTGTTTGACAATTCAGCAGAGAGGAGAAACACTACTAACAGGGGCTACAGAGGCTGTGGGTTACTACAGACTAATCTCCTCCAGAGAAAGTGGCCTCATACTTCAAAATGTGAGAGGGAGAGATGCTTTTCAAAGGAAAGGTAAAGCAGACTCATTGGCAGCAGTGTGTAACTCTCGCTTGCACCCAGGGAATGAATGGCTTTCTGCTCTCACAGTCCCAATTCCTACAGGTGAAAGATGCATCTCCATTCACTACTACCTTTGCCCGGTGTTCTAAGGCAGAAAAACCCTGCAACTTCCTTTCCAAGTCCATCTGAAATACAGAGCTTGTCAGACTTGCAATGCAAAGAACATCAGTGCATCTTAAAACTAAAATGAGAATCCAACAGACCCACAACAAAGCAAACTCCATCACAATGCCTCTGTGAAGATGGACATTAGAGAGGACCTGGTGGAATTACACACTCCTTCACCACCATGCTCTGGTCCTGCTGGGACATGAGCTGCCAGAGATACTTCCCCAGATTACATTTCAATGATTACTCATCATGCTTCCACAGGCGAGATGGAAGAGTGGCCTGCCAGAAGTGGCCATTAAACCAGTCACTGGTCCACACCAGATGTTTGGTTGCAAGTTTGCATTCAGTACAGCACAAGGCAAAGAGCACAGAAATGCCCTGCAGCATTTCAGCAATCCCCACCAGATGAACTTGGGCAGAAGGCTACCAGCGGGCCAGATATTGTTCTGACAGCGTAACAAAAGCTGCTCTGATAGCTGCAGCAGTGATGACACACCACAGCCTCTCTCCTCTTTTCTCCCTGTCCCATCCCCAAAAGATGACATGGGCAACTTATAAGAAGGAAAGAGGAGAGCAGAGTCTGGCCCAGCTAGGATACAAAAGGAAAGCCTGCATGAGTGAACTGGGTCATGCTACAGCGTCTCTGCCTTTCTCTTACCTGTCCTCTTTGTTGATTTGATCCCCAAAGCCCACTGTGCTTACAATAGTCAGTTTGAGGTTGACGTTGCTCTCTTGCAGGTCATAGGTACTGGATTTCAGCTGGACCCCAGGCTGTGAGTGAGATGCTGGGTCACCTTCAAATTTGGTGTTGAAAAGCGTGTCCATGAGAGTGGACTTACCAAGGCCAGTTTCCCCTGTTGGAGAAAAAGAGAGACAGAATGTTTTGTTGAATATTAACATGGCTTGCCCTTTCAGTAAACCCTGTTAATTCAAACACTAACAAGGGTGAAACTGTAGCAGATGAAAGCAGATCTCATGCTCCGAAGGGATTGTCTGGCAAGCAGAAAGGCATGTACAATGGGAGGTCTGTATTCTGGGCAAATTACATTTCACAGTCTAATGGCCATTAATATCACAAGAAAAGAGAGATGAAAAGAAAGAGTTGAAAAGGCAAGGGGGAAAGCATCACTCAAATCCTGCAGATACCCATAATGCACTAAAGAAGATGCTGCTTTCATCAGTAGGCAAGGAGAGGAAGGGAGAAATGGGGCCCATGGCCCCTTCTTAAAACAGATGCTCCAGGTTAGTATTTCTGTAATTAGCAGTCACTAAAATAGCTTGCTTCAGTACAGAAACACTGAGTCGGTTCCTACCCTACAGCAAGCTGTGCAGTTGGTTTCTTGTACCCACAATATGCTGAGTTGGGGGACAGCCTTCTAGCCTGGGGAGGGGCATTTTCTCTTATATCTCATTTCCATACACCTAGGGGCTGTGCAACTTACACTCAAAAATCTGCTTCTAAAAGCTCTGCAGCACTGAACTGTTATTTGGATTCCATCTATCAACAGAGAGCTGTTTCCTTATCTGGCGTGAACAGACAAATCTGAGAGACCAGTCTTAAATTTGTTTTAGATACATCCCATGGAGAACAAAACAAACCTCCATTGCGCTCATTCCACAGGGCAGCCTCCCTTGCCACACTGACAGCAGAGCCAGCCCTCCAAGTCCACAGGATCTGCCTTTGCACTACACCTATCAGCAGGCTGCCCTGCTGCCCTGGGAGGACCACTGTGTTTTGGGGAAACCATGATTTCAGAGCTGCTCTTCTGGCTTTTGGTGTAACTTCAGCAGGCAGCTGAACCCCACCCACTGCTCCAGGCCCACCAGGGGGCTGCGTCTCACTGAAGCAGCCTTCCCTCCTTCCCTAAGTCTTGCATCCAACAAAACCATCAATATTTTCCTACTTCACTCAGAAGAAAAGAGCTGCTCGTTTTCATAGGCTTCAAGCTCTGCAATAGATCCAAAGTTGCATGAAATGCCCAATTCAATAAGGGGAAGCTCCTCCCCTTCCTCCTCCATCCAAATCCCTGTGCCTCACCCCTGCAAGCAGGCAAATTCCTCTCTGTTGGTCCGAGAGGAGACTTCTCCAGCCCGAGGCTGAAGCACAGGGTAGCGCAAAACTCCATTGCCCTGGGAACTGCACACCATCTGACTGCCTGGACTGAATATCAGTTTCCAGAAGGCAGCAAGAAAGTCAACAGACACCTTGAGCTGCAAAGGCGCCTGGGGAGCCAGCCAGCAGCCAGTGCCACACTGTGCTAGGTGCAAACCCGGTGGCTCCTCACACTGACCTGTCTACAGCCCCAGGGGGAGAAGAGTCAGCACCAGCAGTGTGAGTTGCTGCAATCCCACCCTGTTTGGGATGTAAGGGTACCACTTTCCACCAGTGGGTGCACAAAGCATGGAGCACTGCTGTGGTTTGGGTAAGGATTTCAAGAGTTAACATGAGAAAGCCTGCATGACCTCACCAGGCCTTTCTCAGGGATTCCAGGAAAACAGCAATGTAAAAAAAAAAAAAAAAGACACAAAAAAACACACCCAGACAGACATCTAAACAGCTTGAGAAGGCGGCAGCATTTCCAGAGCTCCTGCCAAGGGTTCCTGCCTGGGCGGGCAGGATGGAGCAGGGAGCCAGCTGCATAGATCCCCAGCGGGCTCCTGGGGACAAGGCAGCTGCTCTCCTGCCCTGCACTCCATCCCACAGGCAGCAGCCCCACACCCAGCCCTGTGGCTGCTGACAGCATGACAGAGGTGCAGCATGACAGAGTGGGGCTGGGAACTGCCCTCTGCAGCCAAGACATGAGGTCCCTGTGAATGGCAGGCAAAATACACTGAAAACTGCCCCTTATTTCTGCCTCCCTCCTCCTTTAAGATGCAAAGCATCCACCTGAGGACAAGACAGACACATTCAGATACATCTCCCATCTCTTAATTGTTGCCTACTTTAAACCAATTTCACATCTGGTTTTCAGCAGCAGCAGTGCAGCAGAGATGGAGGCAAATGCTGAAGATAGAGTACATCTTTATACTCCCATCTCCTGCATGCTACACAGGGCCAGCAAAGGTGACTTTGAATTCAAGAAGTTTTCCTTTTGAAAGGGGAATTTCTAAACTGCTAAGACATGACTGCAGAGGCAACAGTTTCCCACCCAAACACCTACAGCTCCATGTATAGAAAGCAGAACGCCCAGCCACCACCACAGCCAGGTCAGCATGCGCATTCCAGCCGTGTACAAAGAGGGCTCTGCACTGTGCGTCCCGCTGCCCAAGAACAACTCAGCCACAGAAACCATGGCACTGGCTCCAAGAGCATGATGTGAGACAGTATCAGGCTGAATGAAGTGCTCTGCCATGTGAAATGCAACTTGGAGCAGTGCTACTCTGAAGGGCAAACTGACAGAACAGAGCATTTCCGAGCCTCCCAGGAGTTTCTGCCCGAAACAGAGGCAGCTCCCTGCTGGCTAGGAGATGTAACCACTGCCAAGTGCTGCTTGGAAGGATGGGAGTCCAGATGGAACAGATGGGCTGATG
The DNA here is from genome assembly GCF_019238085.1 of Lagopus leucura. Classification (NCBI taxonomy): domain Eukaryota; kingdom Metazoa; phylum Chordata; class Aves; order Galliformes; family Phasianidae; genus Lagopus; species Lagopus leucura. The sequence goes on along the minus strand of NW_024962270.1, from coordinate 14,372,126 downwards.
AAAAGGACAAGGCGACTGCACTCGCTCCAGCCAGCAGCGCTGGAATCTTCTCCAAAAACCAGAAATGATGAATGGGGATTAAGGGAGGCAGATTTACCATGGAAAAAGCAGCAGTGTATGCAAATCAAGCAAGAGACGTCCTTGGCAGGGAGATTATTGCCTGATGTCAGGCTTAGATTTGATCTCCAAAACTGTACTTAAGCATTATGCAACCTTGCAGCAGTCTGCTCTCCAGGCTGGCAAAGTGCTGAGGACAGACAAGGTAGGAATGGTGACCTTTATTGTTAACTCTGCGCCAGAAAGCTCTGGCAGCCATTGAAACCCAGTAGCACTGTGCCTTCTCAGCATGGGGCAGATTTTAGGGCAGCCAAGCCCTGGACATGGGGCACCGCTGCCAAAGCACCCTGCAAGCTAAACACCACTGCTGCAAAAGCTGAACCTCTTTGGGTCTGGTGATTCGACCTGCTTTCCCCCAGCAAACAGCTGCCTGCTGCCCCTCCACCTCCAGGCTTCAGAGCCCCAGTTGTGTCACCCTCAGCCCGCTCTCCAGGAGCACACAAGAGCCCTCAGAGCACTCAGCTGTTCAAAAGCAGGGAGCGTTTGAACCCCTGCAGAGTCCTTTCAAGAGAGAGCAACATTTGCTCTTCCCCAGACTGACAACCACGGCTCCAGATATCAAATAATGCCATCTTAAAGAAAACGTCTATGTGTGCACAGCCCTTTCATGTGAAGAAATGGGAGCTAATCCAATGTAGCAGGTTTGTCAGGACGAGCCCTGAGGCAGCGCAGCCTGATAAGGCTGTCTCTCAAGGAGAGCAGAAAATAGTTCTTCTCATCTGACAGGCGGAATGGTGAGGCAAAGCCAGGCTGCCAGGGGCAGGAACACGGGTCCACAAATGATGCTGAAGAGCTACAGAGGGCCCTGCGGCCTCCCAGCTGCGCTGCTGCTGCACAGATCTGTGGCTCCTCAGCTGGAGAAATTCTGTACTCAGCTGCTTGCACTACCGACTACAAAACCAATCACTTGGCATCCTCCAAGATTCCATCTCATCACCCCACAGCGAGCTGCTGCTGGAGAGCAGATGGCACGAGGAAACCTGTGCACAGCCCTCCTTTTCCCAGCCGATGAGTGCTCCCACATCTCCAAGCTCCTTTGGAGACCCAGCGTGGGGCTGAACGTAATGCATGGTGAAATAGTCTGGCTGGGGTGGTAATTCCAGCACAAACTGAATGCTGGGAAGTAATAAGCCAGAAACCATTGTGTCCAGTCTGGGAGCTACTGAGTATGCAAAGGAAAGAAGGAGAAAAACAGGAATCATTCTTTGTGAGAGGCCTCAAAGCTGTAGCATACCTCTGGGAAACGAGAAGGTAATTTCTACAGCAAAACAGTGGTTTCTCACGGCACTGAGTAGGCTGCTTAGCACAAATCCCTTGCAAATTCCGGGAGGGAGGAAGGAGGAAACTCCTGCTTATAATGTGATGCTAGTCTAATACAGCTATGATCTGGCCAAAACGGAGAAAATTTACCAAATGAAAACCTCAGCTCGTTGTTCCCGTCTCTTTCCACCATCTCATCCAGCACAGAATGTCTCAACCATCAAAGACTTCCCCAGCCTTTGTACTGAACTAACGGATGAACATTTCAGCACAGAGGCTTCAGGAAGAAAATGGCTGTGCTGAGGAATATCAGAGAAACCATCCACAACCCCTAACTTCTGAGAGCTTTGCTCAGCTGCTCTATCTTTGGCTCTTGTCTGACAGAGGAGACAGCTTTCAGCAGGAGAACAGCTAAAAATTGCTCTAATCTGGACGCTCTGCTGAGAGCCATTTTTGCAGCTTTCCTTGGCTCCTCCAGCAGGAGCTGGAGGAATCAGTGGCTCAGCTCCAGCATGGCGCAGAGTAAAGCTGTCACTGGATTCTTCCCCTGACAAACACCACACACAGCTGAAAAACAGAGAGAACCAAAGTGCCCTTCTGTCACGTTCAGCAGCCTATGTCATCAGTTCACTTATTTGCTGTTTTGTTGGCCTCAAGCCTCATTTGCTTTATGTTGTTTCAGTTCTTCACCCCAAACTCAGGCTGCACAAGTGAGACCCAACAGTCTAAATGAAAGATGGATTCCGGGAGCTTTTTTTTTTTTTCTTTCTAGGAGTTTAACTTTGTTACCACAGTTTCAAAGAGGCTCTGCTAAGCCACCTTAAAGTAGGTGTCTGTCAACTAAACATTTGCAAATCTTTTTTTAAGGGAGTTCATTACATTTTTCTATGTAATAAACTCTCCTCTTTATTTCAGACTCAACCATGTCTGTGTTGCTACTATTCATAAAAGATTGACATTAATAACTAATGCATATTGATCTTGGCAGGTCTTTGTTACTCAGAGGGACAAGCAATTACTGCATTCCAATGCTGCTCTGCAAAGAGAAAAGTAGAAGTGTTCAACTGCTTTCCACACATCCAGGGGAACCTTTAAGCACAGGAGCCATCCGCTGCTGCACCTATAACTTGTAGGAAAACAACCAGCAGCTCCACGTGTGCAAAAGGAAATACTGTCAAACTTCAGCTCTGGGACACGAGAGTTTCACGAGCCCGCATCTCTTTCCTGTACAGTACAAACCACCTACTGACTCAGCTTGACAGTGACCTCTACTTGTCAGCAAAGTTTATCATCTCACGGGAACGTCCCTGTCAGGGAAAGTTTTCCTCTCAGCTCCATTTAGCAGTGCTCTCTCTGCACTTCACTCATCTCAGACTTAACCCTGCCCTGGGCACACAGGACCCTGTCCCAGATTGGCACCCTGTGCCAGATCTCTCACAGAGCAGGACAGGCAGCCTCTGTGTGGTGTGGGGCTGACCCCAGCTGAGACATGTAACGGCAGCACAGGCAATCACACCACCACAGTGTGGCCAGGCACTATTTTAATTCAAGTATGTCCTAAAGGAAGGAAAAAAAAAACACCAAAAAACAGCTTTTAATGCTTTAAGAGGAACACGACTGGTATTTTGTTAAAATAATTATAATAATAATTCAATATCTAACCACACAAGACCTCTGAACAAAGTTCTCCAGCACGAGTACCTCTTTGCTTTTAGAAATATGAAATTGAATCACACCAGGCAAATAGAGATCATAATAAAAGCGTGGGATTTTAGGCATTTTATTCCTATGGTTCACTGCTTGGTAAAAAGCCATACTCCATAACGCCAGCAGGGATTTCCCAGGGCACCAGTAAATCATGTTATTTAGAACAGACAGAACAGAGGGATTGGAAGTTTAAAATCAAAGCTACTTTGTTAATTCTGTTACTTGTAAGCTACACCCAGCTGCAGAGGCCTTTTCAGCAACAGAACTTCCCCAGATGGAAATACTCACCCACACACAGGATGTTGAAACAAAACCCATGATTAACTGACTTATTAACCAGCTGGTCAGGCAAACTGTCAAATCCTACGTGTCCAGAAAGGGGCACAGTACGACAGCCTTCACCCTGAAATGCAAGGAAAAATACACAATTGGTGTCATTCTCATGCAAAATACACTTCTCTCTCCACACCCTGCAGACCTCCCAAGTGCAGCCAACTACACAGTCCGTGCACAGATTTTACATACACTGTAAATCTTGCCTGTGCACGCTGCCCTTCTCCAAAACAAACCCAAACAGCACACATAAAACACCCCATCTGCCTTATACGAGATGGTAGCCGTGCCAGAACAATATTGAACTGTGCAAAGCGTTCAATGCTCAAACATGACGGTCGGAAGAGAGGTGGACAAACGTTTGTTCCCTGAGTAATTATTGAGAGACTCAAGTCTCACCTTATGCTGAAAACAAAAAATAATCTCCACAGCAAAGGAAGGTATTAACGATGCCTCCTCACATGAGCCTATTACAATTCACATTACAGCTATGATTACAGAAACAAGCTAGCAACAATGAGGAAATCTGTACCTCCATCTGGTATCTGAACAGCCCAAACACGGCTCTTGCACAGCTCGCTGCTGCAGCACACAGCAACACAGAATGCAGCCTTTGAGCTGCCAAACACAGCAGTTCCCTCCCCTCAGGCTGCAAGCCCGAGCCTGTTCAGATTCATAGGACAGCCATGAGCACCAGGAGATGTGGAGACTGCTGAAGAAAGCACAAGGGGGGTAGTCTGCAAGGCCAGGCAGTGCCACAACCCTGCCGATCTGTGCTTGTCTCACGTTCTCCTCCTGCAGCCCCCAGAAAGGTGTTTCTCTCTCCAGATCAAAAGCTCTTTTCTTAATAAGCTATTCAGGGGCCAAAGGTAGAAAATTCCCCTCCAGCCATTTAGGCACATCATCGGCTCACATGAGATACTACAGCCATAAGGCAACTGTTCATAGGGGTATAATTCTCAATTTATTCCTTCAAAACCCTGCTTTAACGTAAATAAACCTGTTTGTAGGGACAAGCGTGCTGTTTTTCTTTGCTAACTACACCAGTGTTTCAGGCTAGAAAAACATCTCCAGGGAGTGCATTACTCCAGCAGGCTGTCAAAGCACCAGTCCTTGTGTGATTGCTGGTTTGCTGGTGCAGCTTTATTCCCCCAAATGTGAAAATCCAAATAGATTTCAGTCATTAACTGTATCTACAGCCTTGCAATGTGTAACTGTGTTTCCCCACAGCCATATTTTGTCTATCAGCCCGATTCTTCCTGCCAAGATGCTCACCCAGCACCAGCACTATGCCTCCAGACCTTACTGAGCAGCTTTCACCCAAACAACAACGCAGTGCTGGAACGTGTGTGGGGCTGTTCCCTCCCTGGAAAGGGAGTGCACTGCCCCACTGAAGGAGAAACAGGAGGACAGGGCCTGCAGACAGCATCCTTCCTGCGGATGGAGAGCCAGCACGAGTATCTGTAATACACAGCCCTCAACCTGCACGCTGGAAGGCAGTCTGAACGCTGCTCTCTCCAGGAAGCGTGGGTGGCTGTGTGGGCTCTCATTAAGAACAAATCTTCTCCACAGCCCTAAATATAAGCGCTATCCAGATGGAAAAGAAAAATAAACAGTCAAAGTTAAACTACTCTGGCTCGGAGGAGGCATTTACCCCGCGAGTCATTTCCTGTGCACTCCTCTTCTCCTCACCTGTGGTTTTATCATGCAGTTACAGAACCTTTCACATTTGTCTCAGGCCAGGAAACGAGAGCTGCAAAACGCGATTTTCGGTTGCAGCAGCTGAGCCACCATGTCAAACACAGCTATGTGGCACACACAGCTGTAGATGCCCCAGCCTGAAGCCTGCAAGGCCAGGACATTGCAAGAGCCTGTGTACTAGAAGCAGATATGGAGGTGTCACTGCTGCCCATGCCCTACCGAGTGTCAGATGGATGGCCAAGAGCTCTTGCACCTCCTCTGGCTTTGAGCTGGCCTGGCTGTGCACCAAAGGCAAAGGTGGGCAGTGGGAAGGCAGTGTGAGTGCCGGCACTGCCTCAAGATGCCCATACTGTGTTTTTCCCCACACGTGCAGAACGACCTCCGAGGAGAACAGGCTGTTATTGCTGAGGAAGCAGCAAAGTGTGATTAGATTAAAAGAACAAAAAGAGCAACATGTGCTCTTGCTGCACTGCCAGGCAGGGCTATCTCAGAGCAAAACTAAAGGTCGGCCTCGGGAATAATTTGTTTCATTTCTCCATCTCTGGAGGATTTTCACATCTTTTCTGAAGGCTCCTCCACGCCACAGACACCACTGACCCAACTCCTACAGAGAAGTACCAGAACGATATAGGAAATGCAGAGATGCTATAACAGTGTACTCCAAGCCTAACAGCGCCTCACATTTAATAGCAGCTTACACAAAAAGCATAAGTTTCAGACTGCAGTTCTCTCAACCTTTACAGGGCCCTCAGGATGAACAGCCATGAGAGCAGTACCCAGACCCTTCTGCACCAGGGGGGTCCCACACCATTGCTCCAGAGCAGGACAGAGAAACCTGCCTGAGGCATAGCCGCCCACGAAGCCCCAGCACAGCACTCAGCATGGCTGCTGCTGCCTCTGCTGAGAACCAGGCCGGGAATTCCTGCACTGCAGCAGGGCTGCCCACACCAGGAGGCAAACAGCAGATCCCGAAGCCGGGAGGGTCCCCAGCCCTGTCCATACAACAGCTTTTCAGATCGCATTTAAACAAGAACAGCATCAGATCCCTTCCCCTGACGTTGGCCTTGTGGCATCCTCTTCCCCAGACTGCATTTGGCTCCAATTCAACAACAAAGCAGAGCAACGCTCGTACCAATTCATTCTCGCATGTTCAGGTCCGTAATTCTCTCTTGCAATTACCCAGCAGACAGCGATGACGCTCTCCATGAAACAAACGCAATACACGAACGTCAAGCACAGGTAAAGACTTTGCATTTCTTTCCCTCGCTCAACTGCTAACAGCCCAGCAGGACGAGCACAAAGGAAGAGCAAAAGAGAGTGGGAGCAATGGACCGCATCCAGCCAGCCACCGAAGGGCCGAGCACCGCCCGCTCTCAGGCGCACCGCATCACGCGAGCGCTTCCGAAAACCGCCGTTCCGACCGCCTTTGGTTCCGTTCCTCGACGCCCGTGCCAAAGGGCCGCGGGTCGGGGCTGCTCCCGGGAGCGGCGTTCCCCGGCGATGCCGGCACACGGCCCTGCCCTGCCGCACGGCCGCACGCCGCTCCCCCAGCCCCGCACCGCGGTGCGGCACCGGACGCAGCACAGCCCCCCGGGGCTCCCAGCGGGGTGGGCGGGCACAGCTCCGCGGAATGAGACCCCAGGCCCGCACGCACACACCGACACGGACAGACACACCGACACACAAACACGTGCGGTCGGACACTCTCTGTACGCGGACTCTGCGGAACCCCGCACCGTTCCCGCGCCACCCGCGGAAGGGCCCTCCGCAGCCGTACGGACGGGCGCTGCGCGGTACCGCCGCTCCCCCTACGGGAGCCCCGAAACCCCCGAGGGCCGCCGCTCGAGCCGTCCGTCGCCCGCGGCCCTGCCCGGGCCGAGCCGCTCTCACCTGCCGCGCCACCTCGGCCGCCGCCATCGCTGCCCGCCCGCCACAGGGCCCGCCCCGCCCGGCCGGGCGGCTCCGGACGCGCCCACCGCGCCGCCTCACGGGGGTGGAACCGCCTCGTCGCCCCGCGCCGCGAGCCCAGCCCGCGCTGCGACCGCGCGCCGCGACCCCGCGCCGCTTTCGTGCTCGGTACCGCCGGTCCCCGCGCCGCCGTCGCGCTGCGGGAGGCGAGGGGTTACGGTTCCCCCCCGCGGCAGCCGGCGGTGGCGCGGACCGGGCTGCGGGCGGGGCCGGGCGGAGAGCGGCGGCGCCGCGGTTGGACGCCGTGGGGAACGGCGTTAGGGAGGGGGAAGGCGGGGCTGCCGGCGCTTCCCGTAGCGCAGTGTGAGAGCGAGGACGGGTATCGGCCGCGTGCGGTGCTGGAGGACGGCGATGAGGAGCGGAGTAGGTCCCACGGCTCTGAAGGAAACGGTGAGCGACCTGCTGCTCCAGCTGGGCTGCCGCGCTCCCGGGGCTGCGGGGATCCGCCGCACGGAGCTGAGCGAGCGGGCAGAAGCGATTGCCGAGCCGTTTCCCATCTTCTACCAGCGGTCCTTGCTCAGCTGGGGGGCCAGGCGGCTGCAGGCTGCTGATGCGACACCGCCACAGGGAGGGCTGGGGAACCGCAGGCCTGTCAGCCTGCCGTCGGTGCCAGGGAAGGTCAGAGAGCGTTTGGAGTGCAGTCGCGCGGTGCTGCACGAGAATACCGGGGAATCGGGTCCAGCCAGCATGACTTCCCGAAAGGCAGGTCCTGCCTGACCAACCTGATCTCCTGTGACCGAGTGACCTCCTGGTGCATGAGGGAAAGGCTGTTGTTAAAGTTTCCTAGACGTCAGCAAAGCCTTTGACGCTGTCTCCCATGGCATTCTCCAGGAGAAGCAGCAGCCTGAGGCCTGGACAGGTATGCTCTCTGCTGGGTGAGGGACTGGCTGAGGGCTGGGCCAAGAGTGGTGTTGGATGGAGTCACATCCAGTTGGCAGCTGGTCACAAGTGTGGCTCTCCAGCATGGCAGTACTGGGGCCCAGCCTGTTCAACCTAGATGAGAGCACTGAGTGCACCATCAATTAAGTTTACAGATGACACCAAGTTGGCTGGAGGTGTCGATCTGCCTGGGGGCAGCAAGGCCCTGCAGAGGGATCTGGACAGGCTGATTGCAGGGATGAGCTTCAAGGAGACCAAAGTGCTGCTCTTTGGTCACAACAACCCCAGGTTTGGGGCAGAGTGGCTGGCAGGCTGCACAGAGGGAAAGGATCTGGGGGCGTGAGGTGACAGCCAGCTGTGAAGGCTTGAAGCGTTTGATGTGTGGAGACTTGGGGGAGAATTCAGCCCAGCTAGGCACTCACAACTCTGAGAACTCCCCAGAAAAATACTGCATGGATGCAGCCTCACACCCCTGCAAATGGTTGATTCCCAAACTTTGTCAGATGGCCATTTGCCTTCTTTGCAGCTCTCAGCAGCAGGATGGGCTTTGCTAGACACATCCAGCAGCACTGCACCATCAGCCTGCCGAGCAGAGGTGATGGCTGACAACAGACCTGCCCTGGAGAAGGGGACAGTGCAGCCCACGTGGGCTCAGTGCTAAGTCGCCTCCTTCTGCAGTTCCCTGCAGTAAGTCAGTGACTATCAGAGGCTCTGGTGGAGAATGCAGGATTTGGGGAGCTTAAGTGCTGACTTCAGTTTAATTCCTTCTCCCCCTTCTCCCTTTGAGTAATTTCTTAATGCCATTCTGCTGACAATGTTTTAAATTAAACCGCACCTGTGGTTGGCATCAAGACAACTTCATAGAGCAGTAAGAGCTCTAAGCAACACAAAGCAGGTTGTTCCACATTTAGGGGAATACACAGACATTACGCATTACAGCCTATCCATAGAGCACAGATTTTCTAGGAGATAAATCTCTCCATTGTCCTTGATGTATTTTTCCCTCTTTCTCCTTTCCAACCTCATAAATGAAACTCTCAGCTATGCTGAACCTGCTTCCCCACCAGGATCCAAATCTCTTGCTCCAGGAGCTGCTCTGCTCCACGATGTACCCAAGAGCTGCTCCTGGAGCCACGGACGCTGCAGGTACAGCTGTCTCCCCTGGATGACTTGTGGTATGAGGTGAGATCCCTGCAAGTCTCCCACATCACAGCCTGGGCTCCCAAAGGGCCACCTGCAGCTCACATGGGCACTTGTCCAGGGCAGGCTTTGCAAGCACACTGCTCAGGCCCAGGGCAGGCAGTTACAAAATACAAATCTCACTGACCACTCAGCTTCACATTCACACACTGCCTGGACAAGTGCCTTCATTGTTCTTCTGGGCATGTGACATTTCAGCATCTGACCAGTATGGACTGCATGGCCCTTCCTGTTCATCTGTGCTATTTCATCAATTAAAAATAAAACACAAGAAAAGCAACCAATCTGAATAGCAACAACAGGATCCCAGTAGGCATTACTGTGTGGTCTACCTGCAGATGTTCAAAGGGTTATGTGGGACGTAACAGCGGAGCTGGGAAGAAGCAGTGGCTGGCTTCTGTCACAGGGGACATCCGTACATCTGTGTCAGCATAAATGGAACTGAGAAAGGGAACTGGAGAGCTTCACACAGGAGGCCACCTTATCCCAGAGGGCCCTTCTCAATGTGCTTTGCAGCTCCATAAAGTAAAACCAGAGGAGGTGAACGGACACAGCTTCAACAAATGGTGACAGTGCTACTTTTTTGTAGTAACATTGCCTAAAACTACCCAAAATGTAACCCCGTCTTCCCCAGTCAACAAATCAGAGACTGACATTGCACACACGTCAGCCACAGCAGCTGTGGGTCACGAAGCCTTTTTCAAACTTGTGAATGTCCTCTGCCTCCAAAAGCCTCTATTTTTTTCCCCCCACTATCTGTCTAATAATATTTTCTCCAGACTAACTACTGTAAAATCAGCTTTGTTTTTACCCCTTTTCTTTAAGAACTGGTGTGTTTGGTGCTCTGCAATTTACAATAACTGAGAAGACATCGCCTCACCTGGCCGGAAAGAGCTGGTGAGGTTTTCTACACTACGTAAGAATGTGTCTGCAGTAACACTGCCTTTCTGTGCTACCATCCCACTGTACATACACAAAATCAGCCACTTCATTCAGGTCCATATTTATTAACAAGCCTGAACACTGTTAATACTTATGATGCCTGAAAGAAAGAACACTAATAGAACACAGTCTTCATGTTTCAGATGCCAAATGCTTTGAGATTCCCGTTAATAGCATGAACCTGCACTGGCTCATGGAACAAGAACTGAGCACTGCAGTCCAGCACTACAGAAGGAATGACTTGAGGGTTGTTGATCAGCGTTTGGGGTGTATCAATCTGATGCAGAAAGACAAGTGCTATTAGAGCTCCCAGGAACAGTCTCTCTTACAAGCCCAGTTTGGTCCTTCTCCAGTGTCTCCTTTTGGAGTTGTACCTAAGACAAAAACAACGTCAGTTAGCAAAACGCACACAGCTGACCATCCAGGTGGACTGAAAACACCTTCAATTAGCTCATCAGTGAAGGATTTCTACCATGCTACCGTGGCAGGCTGCCAACAAAAATCAACTGTACTTTTCTTTTAGTTTAAATTCCCATCTGTTTACTTTCTTCATTTGCTAACCAATTAGCACAGCACTGCAGAGAAATCTAAAGGCTTGAGAAAGAAACAGGTCTTAGAAAAAGATGCATTAGCACGTGAATGTTCTCCCCCCTCTTTTGGAGACAAAAAACCCCACGTACAGTCTGCCCAATTATCATGAAACTTATTTCCTGCATGCAATTTGTAGCCTAAGACAAATATAATCATTTTTGATGACGAGCTGTGTATGGAAAGTACACTCTTCTGGGAAGCTGCATCAAATCACTGATAATGTATGTCCATTTATGAGCCACAGGTGATGTTCATGTTAAGGACAAACAGTTTCACCACCATACAGGTAAAACCAAAGACAGCATTAACAGAATTACTCTCAGCAGGAAAATGGCAGTACTCCCACAGAATGAAGCACTGCAATTGCAGCCTGCTATAGCACACAGTTTGGAAGGTAGCTGAAGCACTTAAGTGCCACAAGACAAAAATTAAGAGATCTTGCTGCATAATAAAATATTACAAAGCAATGTAATACAGCGAAAACAGAAGCTCTTTTTATGCTGGTAACTGAAAGACAAGGAGCACACAATGCTGATTTTCCCAAAAGGAAAAGAGGTAACAGAAGCAAAAGGAACTCAGCAATTCTGTGCTGCCTCACTGCCGTAGCCAGCTGCTGGTACCACCATTCTCCTCACTACAGAGGAGAAAAAAGGATCTGGGAGAAAAAATCCTACTCTCCTATGAAGTCTGAGCAGCAAAGCATGTGGGCTACACAATGAGCTGGCTGCGCAGCAATTGGACTGGCTCACACTGGCACCATCTTTTGCACAGCTGGCCTTTACCTGGGAAGCTGCAATACTCCCTTACTGCGCTTTCTTGAATGTAATGCTTGAAAACAAGTGCTATAGGCAAAGAAAAGGAAACTACTGCAAATTAGTTTCAGTCACAAATCAAGCACTTTATATTGTCGATTTCATCTCCCTTACACACCCGAGGAGACCTTTGTTCTTTATGCACCTCAGAACAGCTGTGCTCTGTATGTTCTGTAAGGCGCTGCTCCTTGAGACGCAGCAAGAGAGGGAAGGCTGTTGGAGAGAGGAGGAGCTGGAAGAGGAATGTCAGGAGCAGAACGGCTGCTGATGTAACATTCTGGAATAATTCTTCCACAGGTACAGCTTATGCTTTCAGTTTCAATTAAGTGACCGTTAATTAAAGTTGGCTCATCTCAACAGCTGATTTACACCCATAAATACTTACAGAACACAGAAATGAACTCGAGAAGGAAAAGCTGGGAGCCCCAAAGTCGGGGAAAAAAAAAACCCAAAACAAAACAGAACCGAACCTGTGGATATGCGCCCCACGCACACCGTGTGAGAGCTGCATCCGTGCGCCACGGCGCTGCGGAGCGCTGCCGGAACACACGGCAGGTTCTCCAGCCTTCAGGCCGGTCCGTACGGGAACGTGATGCCGAGCGTGCGCAGTGCTGGGCCGCGGCTCCTCAAAGAGCTCCGGCCGATCCCATTACCTGATCTTATTGCCCGTCTTCATGCGAATCCATTGCGGGATGGGGCGGTTCTGCTTCTGCTTCTTCGCGAGGAAGCGTTTGATCTTGAAGGTCTTGTGAGACGACTGCAAGAGAAAGCGGCACTGAGCGCGGGGAGCTCGGCCCGGCCCCGCCGCGGCAGAGGCGATAACCGGCACCCCCCGCCCCGCCAGACCCCGCCGCGAGCCCCGAGTCACCGCCCGGTGGAGAAGCGGGGTGGGAGCGGCGCGTCCCGGCGCCGGATGGCGGCCGATGGCCTCACCATAGCGCTGCGCGGCGCGGCGACGCGGAGATGGCGGCTGCGGAAGAGGCGGAAGGGGCGGGGCGAGGGCGGGGCGGCGGCGCGTAGCCGCGGGCACAGCGCCCCCCTGCGGTGCGGCTGAGTGACGCAACTGCGGCTGCGACGGTTTGCGGACGTTTATTGGGCTCAGTACAAAAAACGGCACGGCTAAAAGGCGCTACCTTAAAGGAGCCGCTACCGGCGGAGTCTTTCCGGGCTGTAAAACAACACTTCGAAACAGAGGGAAGATGAAGCACAGACCGAGGGCAGCAGTTGGGAAACGTTTCAGACTCGAACAGAAGGGGATGCACTGCACAACTACGTTCAGTCAAAATAAGCATTTCAGTGTAGGTAGACTTTGCAAAAGAATTTCAAGCAGTATTCCACATTAAGCCAGCTTATTCATACACTCCAACTTAATTCTTTCTCGAGGAAGGGCTCTCCCCTCCTGAGGTCACTGTGCAATTCCAGATGTTTTCCTTTTCAGAACCAGAGCGCTCTGCTCCACCCCTACCTCACCCACCGGCAGACCTGGCTCGGTGCTACTGCTATAAAGGAGCTGCCGTCACTTTGGAAGGAGCGCCGCACGCCACGGCAACGCCTGTGTTAACAGCACACCACTGCAAGCTTGCTCTGCTTCAGTGCATGGTACAGTGGCTCCAATGGCTCTACAGTAAAGCTCTGCATTAGATCCAGGTGTCATCTCCGCCTGACCGCATGACTCATTTATTATCATACTTAAGGCCACAAAGTCTTTCTACTTTGCAAAGGTTCTCTTCTCTGTTGTAGTTAGATGCTAGGAAAATAAATTCAAATAACTGAAAATACAATGAGAACATTTCAAATTCCAAATCTACAACTGAGGCTCTTTAGCCAGAAACATCCAACAGCACAATGCCCCTCTTCTTCCTTTGTTCCTTCTTCGCTTCGAAGGCACTTCTGGATTGCGTAGTACAAGCTCTTTGGCTGCACAGACAGTCAGAACACATAAGGCCTGCATGCTGGTCACTCACTCCTCTTCCTTCACGTTACTGCTCTCGCTCTCTTGTTTCTTCTCTGCTCCCTGATCTGTGGACTTTGCAGCACTGTCTTCATACTGACACAATCTGCTTCGGCTTCGGGCTCCAGGCTGGTACAGCTGCATTGCTGGACGATCCTGAAATAAATCAAAACTATTTAGACCCCTTCAGAGCCCCAGCGCTCTCAAGACACCAGCAATATAACAAAAGGCTCAAATTCAAACTCTTCAGACTGTTCTAAAATATATTATTCCACCAAGGTGGCAGTGTAACTTCAACTGGCTCGAATCAAGGTTGCCCCTGTTCAAGCCACAAAGAACTGCACCTGCTTGCAGTTATCGGTACCTTACTTCCATCTTTAAGAGACTAGTTCAGCTCTTCCTCTCGCAGAATGCAGACCAACTTGAAAGTTCCTCCAAAACCTCTTCTATTTGTATCCAACAATGTCTTAGGCGACACAGAAGACTTACATATGGCTACCTTATGTACTTGTACTGCAGAAGCAGACCTGCAGAGCACATAAAACCGAACTCCGAGCATTTCATCATGAATTTATTCTTAGGATCTATTATATTTGGCATGTAGTAGCCTTGTCCTTGTTTTGGAGGAACCTGGTCAATCTGTTTCCCACTCTGAGATACATTTTCAGGCACATACATCAAAAGATGCAGATTAGTGATGCTGTACCAATGCCTGCCAATGGGCTGGATCCTTATCAAATGAACTGGGATCATGGCACCTACAGTTCAGCCCACTACTTTGCCTTCATTTCCATACAGTGACAAGGAAAAAAAAAACCAAAAAACGTATGAATATTTACTAAACAAATTGGCAGTCTTTCTAGCAGTTTGTTACATTAACAGGGAGAACTATGACAGAAACAATATGGTTCTTCCCTCAAAGTGCATTTATCCTAAAAACACCAACTGGTCCCTATGAAGTAAACACACGAAATTGAAGAAACACAGCACCTTGTTTCTGATACGATCCCTCTTAATTGTATCCTCCTTTTTATCATCTTTGGTTACTTTCTCAGATTTGTCCACGCCGCAGGTAAAGTCTGTAAGATCACTTTTCTTTCCCTTATCTCTGAGCAAGTCTCTCTCCTTTTTCACCTCCTCCTCTTTTCTTCTAAAAACCTTCTCTTTCTCAAAGCGCTCTTTCTGCCTCCGACGCTCTTCTTCTTGGCGCCTCAGTTTCTCCCTCTGTGCTCTCTCATATTCTCTGTCTCTTTCAAAATCTCTATCTCGATCCCTGTAGTCCTTTACACACTCATCTTCCGATCTGTATGAAAACAAAACTGAAGATGAAGCTCAAAAGATTCACCGAACAGAGTTGGGAGATCAATGTAATATTGGTGTAAATTTGCAATATGAAGACGACAGACTGGTAGGTTCTAGTTTTGGGAAACTGTCCTAACCCAAGTCATGCACGATAACCAGAGATGGCACCAAGTGCTGGCATTTCTTAGCCTTCTGGTCACATAGCTGGCCGAGTCTCCTCTGGCTTTGAAAGCATCTAAATTTCTCTGCCCCACATGGCAGAACCGAACCCTGAACAGATCATGAAGCTGCTGAGCATTAGGTTTTCCACTTTGGCCTTCTACAAGACTTAAAGGGACTAGTAACTGCAGTATGCCTCTCCTCTTGCCACGGTTATAATTCTTTCATTGCAAGGACTGTGCTCTCAGCCCGCTGTACGTCCCCTACACCTGGGCTTCTCTTGTGGAGTTCCTAGAGAGAGTTGCAAAGAATCTTACGTTTGTCCACTAGTGAAGGAATGCCGTAATTCACACATCTTCTCACAATCGTGGGGATGTTGCACCGCCACAGAAAACACATCCCACACCTTATACCACAAAAATCATTCCAAAGGAATTTCAGAACGTGGTCATGGCAGAGCAGCCTGACCTCGGTATGACCAGGAAACACGTTATATACACATATAGATATTTATAGCAAGTACTAGAATACTTTTTTGCCTTCTCTTCTTTTGTCTCCCCATCAGATCGTTTGGCAGATGCACTACTCGCATTTTTTTCCTCCCTCAGAGTCTCTCTTTCCAGTTTCTTGGATTTTTCTTTTTTCTCCAAGTCTTTTTCATCTTTTTCAGGCTTCTTAAGTAGCTACAAAGAAAACACAAGTCTCATCTAAAAAGCCCACTAATACATATTTGTCCGGCACAACACTGAAATTGCATCAAGGGAACCACAGCCCAGTAAGAAATGCACGTTAATTTTACTGCAAATTGCAGTACTTTAAAAGCTGGAGTGTATGAGTAAGCTTAATCCACACAACATATTGGATTCTTTTTTCCTAAAACACACCTTAGAAAGCTTAAAAATAAGTCTCTGTTTCATAGTAAATTCACGATTTTGTTCACCACAGCATGTACAAGTCACGTGACAAAGCTTGGAGTGTTCTACGAAGCATTACAGCACATTAACTTTTACAATGCCTGCTATTAAATACGACAAAAAAGAGGTCATTTACGAACACCAACTCATGTGATTCTTCACACAGAGCACATTTTGAAAGACTTATATACAAATAATAGGGGGAAAGGAATGTAACAGTTTATAATAAAGAACTGTTCTAGACCTTAATCTTTGGTTCTTCTTTTGATCTGTCTCTTTCTTTTTCTGGACATCTGTCTACTTTCTTCAGTTTTTCTGCTTCTTTTCTCTTTCTTCTCTCCTCCTCCTTCCATTTTCTTCTTTCTTCTTCCCTTTGTCTTTTTCTTTCCAGTTCTCTCCTCCTCCTCTCCTCTCTCTTTTCCTCTCTGAGCCTCTACGTGTGTCAAAAACAAAGAAACAGTGTATCTCCAAACTAGAAAACATCCCTTTAAGCCCAACAGGGTACTTTGCTACAAGGTGATGGAGTATTCCATTAGAAAATAACTGGCCTCAAAACTCCCCCTATTACAAAACCACTGTTTTCTCTACAGTACTATTGTGAACCCGGACGCATTATTACAGCATCGATGTTTGGAAGCATCGCACAAGTCAAGATTTACAGGAGGAAAAGACACTGGACTCAGCCTTTATCATTCTAATTTCAATGAGATCTGTTTCATCAGTGATTTTCTGAATTGCCAGATGTTGAAATAAGATTATGTGCTAGGAGAAAGATGATCTACAAGGACCTCAGCCACAACTGCATTAAAACGCAAGCATTTCAGTGAGATCTGGTTTGGCAGTGCCACAGAGATGTCCAGCATGGTGCTAGCTGTGACCAGAATGCACAGAAAACATCACTGTTATTACAAAGGCCAGTGTTATTATAGTTTAACACATGTCAACGACCCACGAGCAAGGAAATTGGATCAAAAGCTGCTTCTTCAAAAAGAAGAGCAGTAACACATCAATAAGCACCCTGCAATATATGCACTCATGCTCTAAACGAGCAAATTATTGTATCTGCAAGCAACAAGAAGATTCTGGGCAGAAGTCTTACCTGCTTATTTTTCAAGAAGTTCAGTAAGGGAGTAGTCTTTTTAGCTAGAAAATATATGAAAGCTAGTGTAAACAATGTTTTATCTGGTACTGCAATACCTGTAACAAATTCTACATGACACAAAGAGGCCTTATGGACTATGCAGTCTACCTTCTCTTCCATCAGCAATACAGCAGTGAAACAAGTATTCCAACCCTACTGCACAGCAATCATTACAATTCTAAAATTCTGTTTAGGACGCTCATAAGTTTTCCAGCATACCTGTATGTAAAGAGACATTTACCCTGCCTTATCTGTTTCTCAGCTTTCCTCACTGATACCTGTAGCATGCTCCAGAAGGATCATTCTAGTTCCATTTTACTCAAGCACAACAGAACGTCACCACACCTCACTAAAATGCAGCCACTCCACAGCCTTGTCCAGCTAAAGCATCTGATTAGCAGTCCAAAACCCAAAGATTGCCATATAAAACTTAAAGAGAAAAATTTAGATCATGAAAGTTAAAAAAAAAAAAAAAAGCACACTGAATGTATCAGCCTAAAGGTTTAACAACACCAGGTGAACACAAAACACAGCCTCCTCAATGCTGAGAAATCACAGCTTAAAGATACACCACATACTTTGCTTGGTGCTTTAGGAAAAGGTAACTTAGCATGAAGATTTCCATACCAATCAGCTCTTTGTTTCTTGCCTCTATTTCCTCCAATAAGGTTTCAGGAGTGGAGGTTAACTTCTCATCATCTGCACTATAACTTTCCAAAAACTTCTTGTATTCTGGATCTACAGAGAGAGGAAAATAAAATGTATTGGAGCATGAAAAGAACCCACTTGGTCACTGCAGGAAGTCTGGAATAAACAAGTGAAGTTGCAGTGTTTACATGATGTGTTTTCGTGAACTGTCCACCCTCAGAGAACTTGCTCTAAATATGACAGCTATACTTAACAGATCCGCAGCCAGTAAACCAGCAGTAATAAGGCTTGTGTGTAATTCTATCAATACACAAAATACTGCATTCAAACTACTTTTAGGACTTTCAAGTCTCTAGGCATGCAAAACAAACTAGCCAGCTGTTATACCATCTTCAATTGTCCCCGTTTTGGCATCCTTTTTCTTGCTCTTCTTCTTTGCAGCTTTCTGGAAAGGAGCAAACTCTACTATGGCAGCATATTCCTGACCTTTTAAGAGAGGAGAGGAAAAACTGCATTAAGACAGAAACAAAACAGGCATTAAATAGAGCACATCATGCATGTCCAGAACAGAAAGATGAGCCATGCCAGGAACACGCAATACTAGAAGGGACTAATGGAACAACATAAAACACAAATGATTTTCAAAGCTATTTAATTAAATAATGCCTTTGGAGAGAACAAAATTCATGAAACAAATTGTCTTGCAACGTTAACAGAATACCAGATTTGCAGACCCTGAACAAGAGGGAAACGCCAGATGCCCACAGCTGCCAGCTCAGCCACCTCCCTGACACCACACTGCCCCCATCCTGCAGGCCACATCTGTGCTGTGCCGGCAGCAGGGAACATTTCAGCTTAAGGCGACTAAGGCAAATCTCACTTTTTGATAAAATGCAGTAGAATGTAACATCCACACGCTGCAAACAGGCTTTGGAGTTTTATTTTCCAACAGAGATGCTGCATTTGTGACAGCATTAACCTAGCACTATTCTTTGGCACGGTAAATACAGTGAGTGAGCCTTTACATTGCAAAGGAGCATCTTTAGAAAATATGCAGGCATTATGAGAACTCTATTATGCACCCCCTAAATAAAAGGTTTTCACAGGCAGAGCTGCACATCACATAAAACACCCAGATGGATTAGAAGATCCATAAAGATTTGAAACAAAGCTGAGTGGGAAGTTCTCAGTCTACCAAAGCCCAGAGGACGACTCCTGTCACAGCTTCCACTGAACGTGAGATTTTAAGGTCTGACAGTGAGAGAGTAGCAAGGATTGGTGTTACCCAACGTAAGCAGTTTTTTTGTTTTTGTTTTTAATGTGAAAGTAAAGGATGTGAGATGTATTGAATATTTAAGGTACAGTTAGAACAGAGCTAAGTAGCACTCAAATTCTTGGAGAACCATCCCAAGAACAGCACTTGTCTGCTTTCCAGAGACACTGATCTTGCGGGAAACAACTGCACAATTTGGGCTGCAGGGAAAAAACTGCTCCCTATTCCAAACCAAGGCAGCTCACTCTGATGCGAGACAGGCCTTGAGTGGTATTACAGAGTGATCAAAACTATGTCATCATTGGAGCAGGGAGAGGCAGAACCAAGTGACACCACTGACCTCAGCCTCCACCCAGTGGGAATGACAACACCCAGTACTCTGCCCAGCCCTCCTGCAACGAGGGCACGAGCGTCAGCCACGCTGACACCAATCTTGCCTCTATAACAGCTCCAGCACCACCTGAGCTGAGCACACCCACGTTTGACATCTGATACCTAAAATTAACCTAACTTACTTCCCACCGAGTGTAAAGTGCTGTTGTTATTTGGATATCTTCTACCACGTTCACGATGCTGCCAACAGGCAGAAATGGCCCGCATGCCGCCCTCCAGCCCCCGGCCCAGCCCCGGGGCCACCTGCCTTTGTGATCCACGAAGACATAGCCATCGAAGCGGTCTCGGAACAGCACGATGTCCTCCTGGTTCCTGAAGTTGATGTAGGCGCGGGAGAAGACGTGCGGGTACAGGCTGCGGGGAGAGGCAGTGAGAGGCGGGCGGACGGGACGCGAGGCGGGGAGCGGCGGGCGGGGCCCTACCTGGAGTCGTTGGCGAAGAACTCGAAGTAGTCGTGCTCGGGCAAGGGCTGCAGGTGCTCCTCCAGCTGCTCCCGGGTGAGGCTGGGCGGCAGCCGCCGGATCACCACCTGCAGCACGGCCCGGCGTTACGGCAGCGCCGAGGGCCGCCCCCCTTTCTCTTTCTCTTCCTCTCCCCGTTCGTCTTCCACCCCCTCCCCGCCGCGGCTCCAGCTCCCCCCGCCGCCGCGCCGTGCCTCGCTCGGGCCGGGCCGCACCTTGCTCAGCGTCTCCTTCTTGTCCTTGGGCCGCTCCAGCCGCTCGAGCTCGGCGGTGCCGCCGGTCCTCCCGTCAGAGCCGCCCGCCGCCCCCGAGCCGGCTCCCGGCCCGGCAGGGGCCCCGCGCCGCTCCTTGGGCCTGGCGTTCTCCTTGTCCTCCTTCATCCCGTGCCGCGGGGCTGCGCCGCGCACCCCAATGCGCCCATTGGCCGCGCGCCTCTCGCGGCTGCGCCTTAGCGGGCCGCCAGCCGCGCCCTCGGCCGAGGCCTCTTCGCCTCCGCGCGGCCTGGAAGGCTACGACTTCCGGCGTGCCCCGCACGGCGTGAAAAACTACAACTTCCGGCGTGCCCCGCGCGGAGTGGAAAACTACAATTTCCGTCGTGCCCCGCGCGGCCAGGAGGTGTGCAGCTCCCTGCGCGGGGCGTGCTGGGTGTGCCCTCAGCCGAGCTGGAAGCGGGGACGGTGCTGGCGGTAGCGGCGCGATGTGGTACGAGATTCTGCCTGGCATGGCCATCATGGGCGTCTGCCTCTGCATCCCCGGTCTCTCCACCACCTTCATGCACCGGTGGTGCAACGGCGGCAAGGTCAGCGCTTCCGGACCGCCTCGACCCTCCGAGGCTCTCGGGCCGCGGCCTGCCTCCCGACCCCTTTCCCTTCGCCTCCCGCTTTGCGCTCTCCCCGTGCCGCTCCGTAACGCGCAGCTCCGTGTGCCCGCAGGAGAAGAGGATTGCCCGCAATCCGTACCAATGGACGCTGATGGAAAGGGACCGGAGAGTGTCGGGGGTCAACAAGTACTACGTGTCCAAGGCAGGTGCTGGGCAGGGCCGTGCGCCCTGAGCTCCGTGCTGGACACGGGGTGCTGCTGGGACAAGAGTTTTGTGATGGTTTGGGTGTGTGAGGAACGGGGGTTGAAAAGTGGCACGTTGAGCTGTGCCTTCTGCCCAGCAGACACGGTTAGGGGACAAGAGCTGTGCGTGTACTGCTGCTACGTGTTCACTCTTTCTTTTTCAGGGTCTGGAGAACATAGACTAAGGCAGCACACCTCAAAAGAAGCCACAGATCTGTATACGACAATCTAGGTCTCTAATAAATATATATGTGTATTTACCCATTGTATCTGTGTTGCTGTAAGCTTTGGATGGAATTAGTTTCCTCTGGAAAAGAGAAATTGCAAGATGTCAGATGTGGAAGTGAAATGCAGATCTTGTGTCACTTGTTGCAGATGAAAACAAATGATATTACATGGCACTCATAAGAGAGAAGCTAGAATATATTTATTTACATAATGTAGATATAACATAGTGATTTAACAGCAACTTCTCAAGATTTGGGATAAGTGGATACATTTGATTATTTACTGCACAGAGGGTAGGGTGAACACATAGGAGGCCCCCCCATTGAGTCACGAGGTTCAGAGTGGACACTCTTCCTTCTTAAACTTGATCAATGAGGGTAAAGAACCCAAGCACAGCTGGATCCACTCTTAGTCCTAGATTTGGTCGTTTATGTCTAAAGGATTATATGTGCACACTCAATCTAATATATAGTCTTAGTGAAGCTAGTAGTGCTTTCAACCAATATAAGATGTGATCTTAGCAAGGCTAATAAAGCCTAAAACGCACTATTAGTCACTTACCAAGGATGTGTATCAGCATGCTGTCTTGACATCAAGTACGAGATCTTTCACAGGCATAACCTCAGTGGGATTCCCTACTCACGGGAAGATCCTGTTGTACAGCCAGCTGCTGTGCAGGAGAGCTCAAGGTAGGCTTTTGGGCTGACTCCCTGTTTATGGGGTATGATTGACTCATAGCTGCCAGTTTGCTTTTTAGGAGCGTGCTCAATTGGTCTTCAGCTGTTGAACAAGGTGTCTGCTATCAGCTCTTTCAGGCCCCCAAGTCTGAGGCAGATTTGTGGTTGTTAATCTAGCTTAGCAAAAGCATTGTCAGTATTGTTGCACATTGTCCATTGGCCTTGTCTGTAAGGTCAGGTCTAAGGAGGCAGTTGAGGGAAGGAAGGCCATGGGTGGCAGGGAGCATACTGTTACATCACCACACTGAATGGAGTGTTTCGCTGTGAGGCACAGGTGTGAACAACCAGAAACAATCAGATATTGAACAAGCCTCAGTCACATGAACTAGAAATTTCTGAAACCACTGTGGCTGGAAAATTAAGCCTTAGCTACACAAAGGCTACAGAAATATCACAGAATCACAGAATCACCCGGGTTGGAAGGGACCCTAAGGATCATGTAGTTCCAACCCCCCTGCCTAGCAGGGCCACCAAACATACACATTTAGATCAGGTTGCCCAGGACCCCGTCCAACCTGGCCTTAAACACGTCCAAGGACGGGGCATCCACAACCTCCCTGGGCAGCCCGTTCCAGGGCCTAACCACTCTCCTAGTAAAGAACTTCCCCCTAACATCCAACCTAAATCTTCCCTCCTTCAACTTAAAACCATTTCCCCTAGTCCTGCTGTTATCAGCCCTTTTGAAGAGTTTACTCCCCTCCTGGGTGTAGGTTCCCTTCAGGTATTGATAGGCTGCAATGAGGTCACCCCGCAGCCTTCTCTTCTCCAGGCTGAACAAGCCCAACTCCCTCAGCCTGTCCTCATAGGGGAGGTGCTCCAGCCCCCTGATCATCTTAGTTGCCCTCCTCTGGACCCTTTCCAAAATCTCAATGTCTTTCTTGTACTGAGGGCTCCACACCTGGACACAGTATTCCAGATGGGGCCTCACAAGAGCCGAGTAGAGAGGGACAAATAGCACCAGGCTGGCAACAAACACCCGTTATATTGAGGATACCCAGCACTAGAAATTGTGTGTTAACTGTAGCTAAGCCTGTTTCTCCGTTCTACAGAAGTATTTTGGTAATGCAGTTTCCTTTATTTGCTTGTAGCCACTGAAAAAGTAACAAATATTGTGGGAATAGAAAATACACGGATGTAAGCAGAGTTCTGAATTTACACCAGCATAAATGACAGCAAGCTTAGACTCAAATTTGCATCTGAATTCCTGCAAGGGGCGGTTGGGATGTGACTGAAGAGTTTCTCAGTCCTCCTGAGCAATACATCCGTCATGGTTTGTGCCCCCGAGCAGGGCCAGAAGCACCTGATGCTGCTATGGGGGCACTCTGTGCTCGGGCTCTACAAGAAGGTGGGTATGGGTAAGTCAGGCCTCCCAGCTGCTCAGGCTTCCTAAATACTGCCAGCCTTGCATTTTGTCAAAGCTGCCTGTTTGTTCCTGTGGCAAACCCCCCTGTCGTGGAAGAGTGGCTGCTGGGGATTTTGCACCCTGCGTTTTATGAAAACGTCTGAAGCTTTTTCCATCAGCAGCCCTCAGGCTCTGAGGAGCTGTGTGCCAAGGAAGCTCTGTGCAGCAGGCTGTGTTTGCAGAGCTGCAGGCGGTTCCGTTCCCAAAATGTCCTTGGGCGGACTGTTGGCTCGTGGGTTGCCATGCCAACAGAACACAAAGAGCAGCGGTGGAGCTCTTCAGGCACTGCCAGCCACCACCTAACTGCGCTCCTCCAGTCCTCCCCCAGTCTGGGAAGGGCATTTCCAAGGTAACAGCTTCTCTTTCCAGAGGTCAAGACAATGGACAATGAAAATGAAAGTGCTGCCACTGAGAAGGTAGCACACACGATTGTGAAAAAGGCAATACGTACTGCGCAGGAATATTATCTAAATAATGTGCAGAAAGAAGAAGGTAAGGAGCTTGCTCTATTTGCCACGTCTTACCGTGTGTCAGAGCTTTCCCAGAAGGATTTTCACAGCATTTTATCCTTTTCAGAAGCTGAATACGCCGTCAGAAATATTCAGTGGACAACATGTGAAGACTTCTCAGTGGAGAGGGGACAGCAGCAAATCGAAGAATACATTTCCGTGAGTGACAATCCCAACCACCCAGTTAGACTGTGCCCTCTCACTGTTGAACAGTGTGAAAAACTAAATAAAAGCACCCCAGTTCCTTTTAGCACCTCCCTTTGGTTATGTCTGCTAGACAGAGCGTGCTCTGGTTGTTCAGCAGACATGGGAGCTTCACAAGAGCTGGCTTCACTGCTCAGAGTTTCTCTGGGAAGAAGATCTGCAGTACAGCAAGAAGTACCACTATAGAGTTCTCTGGAGCATCCCAACACGCAGAAAACCCATCCCACTAGCAACAGCAAGCACCTATTTTGTGATAGAGATCTCAAAAATCAAACCTGCCGTAAGTATTCAGAAGTGGCACACAGCAATCCTTCAAGGCACAGCAGCCAAACACCAGCTTTCTTTACGTTGAACGAGAGGAAGCAGTAATTTCAACAGTTCTAGCCTCTAACAACAGATCTTTGGAGTTAAAGTTTGTAACTACGCTCCAAAAGGACTTTATCTTCCAGACCATATTTAATATTTTTGCCTTGTTATATTCTGGAAAAGGCTTGAGAAAACTAATTTGTAAAGCATAATATTCTAAAGGTATTTCCTCCTGTTTACTTCCTCCTTTAAGTTTCCACTGCACTTGTTACTGAAATTCTTTAATTGATCACATTATGTACACTTCCACAGCTCAGTATTCACCTGTACGATGGTATTTTGTGACTCAAGACCAAACTGAACCTGCACAGTGGAGGCTTTTATGTCCCCTGTTGTCGTGCTGTACCGTAGCCTTTCTAGCTGGTGGTTATGAACCCCCAAGCAGCAACCCAGAAATCACTGCCACTGGTCACAGATCTTATCCTAGCACAGAATTAACATTGGAATTTCTGAGTCATTCCCTTATGAAGAGAAAATTTAGAGGCCATAAATCAAAATTTGAAATGGTGCTAATCAGTATCAGAAATGTTGCACGGAGCTGTTTTTGAAGGGATAGATTTTAGTTCTCATCTAATCAAAACATTTCTTTTTTTGGTCCTGTAGCTCAGTATGTGAACTTCACCCTGTCTCTCCTCTCTTGCAGACCCTGCCTGTGGAGGTATTCTTCTTTCTGGAGTCCAGCAGGCTGATTCACAGGTATGCACCATTACTTTTCTATCACTGCCATGACTGGGGGGTTCTAGCAAGCTGTTCCTTGCCAAAAAACAAGCAAGAAGCCTGGTGTAAATGAGAAGTTCACACTAATATCAGAGAGGCAGATGTCAACATTTTGTTAAGTAAAACCAAAAGACCCTGCCTTCACTCTACCACACGTGTGAGCAGCCACACCTGCATTCTACATAATGAGTTTTTAATAGCTTTGTGCAGTTCCAGCAAGCATTAATTTTTGGAGCACATAGGCATTTTTCTTGCTATTTGCCCTTTTTACTCTCTCCTGCAGACCGGAGCACTGTCGATTTAGAGAAAAGTGGTTGAAGGACATCATTGAAAATAAAATCATACTCAGAGAAAGGCTTAAATTACCATGAACAGCTCCAACTCTGTTGGTATTTTGAGGAGAATCAATGCAATGAAGGAAAAAAGGTTATTTCTTCTTAACTTGTGGATTAACTTGTAGGTGTGGAAGCAGAATTAAATCAATGTTAAACTATGGGCTGAGCTGGCTGCTGTTTTACACGACAGTCCTTTGCAAATATGGGCGAGTGCAACAGGTCAGACAGAACCAGGCTCCAGAGTGCAGACAGGAAGAAGCAGCTGGGCTGGGTTTGCCATTTGAGTGCCAGACCTGCAGAACTCTAGGGCAAAAAGAAGTTACAGGACTTATCAGGGCAAAGAAGCGGTTGGATGGTCGCAGCCAGAAGGTTGCGATCAATGGCTTTATGTTCAGGTGGAGGCTCACGATGAATGGCGTCCTCCAGGGGTCCATCTTGGGACCAGTGCTCTTCAACATCTTTATCTATGACATGGATGATGACATTAGCTGATGAGAGAGTGGTGCAGGTGACACGACAGAAGGAAGAGATGCCATCTAGAAAAACCTGGACAGGCTTGAAAAGTGGGCCCATGAGAAGTTCATAAAGTTCAACAAGGCCAAGAATGAGGTGTTGCAATTCCATCAGGGCAATCCCAGATATGTACATGGTCTAGGAGAACACACTGAGAGGGTGGAGAAAGACTTGGGGATTCTGGTGGACAAAAAAATAGCTGGACATGAGCCATCAGCATGGTCTTGCAGCCTGCAAGGCCAACAGTGTAAACAGTGTACTGGGCTGCATCAACAGAGGGGTGGCAACAAGATGAGGAACAGGATTGTTGTCCTCTGCTCTGCCCCCACGAGGCCCCACCTGGAGTACTGCCCAGGGCCCCAGCACAAGAAGGATGCAAAGCTGTTATACTGGGTCCAGAGGAGGCCATGAAGATGCTCATAGGGCTGGAGCACCTCTCCTCTAAAGAAAGGCTGAGGGAGCGGGGTTTGTTTAGCCTGGAGAAGAAAGAGCTTCACGGAGACCTCATTGTGGCCTTTCAGTACCTGAAGGGGCCTATCGAAAATGTGAGGACAGACTCTTTGTCAAGGAATCTTCCCGGAGGTCGTGGCTTTGAATTCAGAGAAGAGAGATTAAGTTAGATACTTGGAGGAAATTCTTTGCTCAGAGAGTGCTGAGGCCCCGTCCCTGCTGCCCGGAGCTGTGGGCGCTCATCCCTGGAGGTGCCCAAGGTCGGGCTGGATGGGCCTTGGGCAGCCTGAGCTGGGGGGCGTCGGGACTTCAAGGTCTCTTCCAACCCAAGCCATTCTGCAATTCTATTATTTTCATTACACAAACATTCAAGTCATCTCCGCTGCCAAAACTACAACACAGACGCAAGAAGAAAAAAAATACCCTCAAGAATACATTCTGTTTTTAAATACATTTCAGAAAAAATACCTCCCTTCTTTTTGGAAATACACAGTTGAATCAAAGGTAGCCACCATCAGCAGCCTCCTGAGTACAGTTTTAAAAGAGCCATGCCATGCTATTGAAACAGGCCAAATGAAAATAACACAGAAGTTAAAATAAGGCTTTAATCTAGAACATTTCCATAGACAAAATAAAATAAAATAAATTGAAAGATACTTCCTTGTTACCACCTGTCTACAACCAGGTTCCAACCACTGCACCCCACTGCTCCAGTACCTATGTATAACATAGTAGAAATAGAAGCAAGCAACTTACTTGTTTACCACAGGCTTTGGTAGAATCCAGACCAGACCTCACTACTACTGTTACTGTCATCTTACACCCCAGTTGCAGTCTGCTTCCTTTAAAGTAACTGAAGGTAATCTATATTAAATTACAAACCTATTTCTATTTACAAGTGTACTTGGAATCACAAAACAAACTCAACGTTCTTTTGATTAAAAAAAAAAAAAAAAAAACTATCTAAAACTTATGAAAAATACATAAACAGGAATTTAGGGATTCCTTAATTTTCATAACCATCAGTAGCAGCTTGCTTGTGATGGCCAATCTACTCTCATTAATGAGAAAAAGTGCAAAACTGCACTTATCAGCATCAGCAGCATGTCCCACAGCTCTCCCATGGAATCCACCTGCTTGTCCAATTCCAAGTGAGTGCAGAACTTCACTGCCTCCAACCTTCCTTGCCTGTTCCTTCCCTGTAATCTTTCAATTTACAGGTATTCCTTGCAGGTGGTGAGCAAATCATCCAAGAAAATCTGATGGAAGTAATCCTGTTTTCTTGATACAAATCACCAGTGCCTGGGGCTGGTCCTGTTGGGTGAAAGGCACTGCAGCACTTGCAGCTTTTTTCAAATCACAGCAGGAACAGGTCAGCTGCTGCTTGACAGCATCTATGGCATACAGTTCAAATGGGGAATTATTTTTCTTCTTTGCCCTTAGTCTTTCTGTAGACCATCTCTCGAAAGCTTGCAAGGATCTTATTCTCTCTTTTTCTCCTCTCTTCCTGGTTGAAGGATGCCAGAGCTCTCTTTTCATCTGCACTGTAAATTTGGTTCTCCTTACGCAGACGCACAGCTTCCATTCGACGATGTCTGTGGGGGAAAATATTGCATACATAAGCACAGGCAGAAGGATGTAATGCCCCATCACAGCCTCCATCCATTAACTAACCTGAAGGTTTTGAGGGCTAATAAACAAAGACACCTAAACCAGAGAACCCAAACTGCACAGAGACCTCCAAGGAATGAGCATGGCTGAGCTGATTTCTGAGGGTGTCTGCTCTGAGGCAGTGAGCAGCAAGTCCTTCATGATCCCAGGGTGTCAGGGTGCCAGCTTGCCAAAATACAAATGAACCTCCTTTTGTGCTGGTAGAAAAAGAAGGTATGGCAAACCTCCCACACTGATTTGTCTCACACCGAAGAGGCAGCGCACAACCTCTGCTGTCCAAACACACAACCCTTAAGCCATCAGAAACAAGCATCTAATTTGAAATAAAGAGAAGCACGCTATCTGGAAATAATTGTTATTCTTCAGGAACAAGTGACCTTAAGAAGCTATGCATCTGTATGTAGCAGTAGAGTTCAGCATACGTACCTGGAAGCACGCACAGAGCACGCGCTCTTCAGAGCTTTCAGCTAGAGCCTGGAAACAGCTTTTCAGCAGGCCAACAAAGGAAGCAGCTTTGGAAAATGTTACTGAAACATCAGCATCACCAAAAACATACCTGCTGCCACTCATTACGTAACCGGAGCTCTCAAACGAAGCAATTTCTTCACTGGTCAAACCAATCTCCCCTCTCCGAGGTATGCGTTTCCCTGCTTTTACGTACTCTGCCATTGCTGCACCTTCACCTGGCAACAGGGCATGCCCATAGCTGAAGGAATAAGCAAAGAGACAAACAGCAGGGATTTTAACCAGTCTCAACTGGAGGGATTCTGAGCTAAACATCCAGCTTCCCTAATCATTACTGGCTCCAGCAACATTTTAAGGATTTTCCCAATCTTTCCCAAGTCTGTTCTCATTTCATCCTTAAGGCTAATCTTAGCAAGAACATTTTAAGTAACCAGTTTAATAAGTTCTGGTTAAATAGTAATAAAGGCTGCACAAAGTCACAAGACTGCAGAGCATTAGAGTAAAGGCACTTTACTGAAGTAAAGATGAATTAGTTTTCTACGAATCTAGGCTAAAATACACCCAGGAGGGGAGTAAACTCTTCAAAAGGGCTGATAACAGCAGGACTAGGGGAAATGGTTTTAAGTTGAAGGAGGGAAGATTTAGGTTGGATGTTAGGGGGAAGTTCTTTACTAGGAGAGTGGTTAGGCCCTGGAACGGGCTGCCCAGGGAGGTTGTGGATGCCCCGTCCTTGGACGTGTTCAAGGCCAGGTTGGACGGGGTCCTGGGCAACCTGATCTGAATGTGTATGTTTGGTGGCCCTGCTAGGCAGGGGGGTTGGAACTACATGATCCTTGGGGTCCCTTCCAACCCGGGTGATTCTGTGATTCTGTGAAAATACATAAAACAGACTTTTCTACTCGAACTCAGGTCGGAGGAAAGACAAGCACCGTTACCGCTTCTGCCTTAGCTTCTGTTACTGCACCCCTCTCCGACATAAGTCATTCTGCAGTCTTTTTGAGCAGAAATCTTCACTCTAGATCTACTTGATTTGATCGAGGTACCATTTAAGTACTCACTTCAAAGGCCGGTCATCTTGAGACGCGTGTGTTTTGGGAGCTTCTGGTCCAATCAAGCTATCGGCTTCTGTATTTTCTGCAATGATCAAACAGCAAAGCAGATGAACACTGTGCCTGTTCTTTGTTATCAGAACAGTCAACAGCTCAGCAAACACTGAACAACAACAAAAAAAAAAAAGCATGAAAAGAACACCAACAAGTTTCAAGACAAATTTACGGGACCTACTTGATCTCTCAATCCAGAGATCTTCCCCTTGAAGCGTTTCATCATCAGAATCTTCACTGCTTGAATCACTGGATTCCTTCCGGCTCTTTTTATTTTTCTTTTTTTTATACTTCTTCCTGCAATAAAGTCAAAGTTATCCACCAAAATTTAAGATGAAAGAACATGCTGGGACTCACACTGCAGTTATGAGTTTCTCAAGGTACCTTCCACCAAGGACAGTCTGCATTTATATTGTCTGATTGAAAACAACTGATAGTTAAGGACAACCTATCCACTGTTATGCCTTTCATACAACACTAGAAAGTGCCTCCCTGTGTTTCAAGGATCTCTCTGTGCTCTATGATTCTGTACATTTGAAGCCAGTCAGATTATGTTTGTCCAACAGCATTTATGGCTCTCATTACAGGAGTGCTCAGCCTCCTTCAGTTCCTGCTAAGACAGTGCTTAAAAGCAGATGCAATTACATTTAACAGCCTGGAAACTTACTTCCTGTGCTTCCTTTTCTTCTTTTTGCTTTTCTTTTTATCTTCGTCTGAAAACAAACAAACAAACAAAAGGAAGATCAAAAAAAGTACCCTGTGAATAAATAACTGCTTCTGCCACAACGCCTCAGCACACATCTCAGGCATGATTTCTTTTTTCTTACCACTGGAGCTCTGGTCGGACTCGGACTCGCTGTCACTGTCCTCAGAATGTTTTCTGTGTTTTCGTTTGGAAGCCTTTCGCTTTTTCTTCTTTCTTTTCTTCTTCTTTTTCCTTTTTTCCTCTGGCATGTTTTCAAAAGATAATGTTAGAGAAAAATGAAGACTTAGTCCCATATATACATCTGGACTTTCCCAAAGCAAGGGGGCCTATCACTCACTTCAACCAAAGCCAGTGAACTTCCTGACAGCAACAGCAGCAGATTCTGGGTAGCTACTGGTTATCAAAATGAGTTGTACAAACAAAGCCAAATACCTTCTGAGCTGGAATCCGAAGAGCTACTCTTGGATTTTGCCTCTTCGTCTTCTACTGGTGTATGCTCATCAGAACTGAAGAAAAATAAGTTTGCTTTTTAAAATCTATTTTGTAGTATTTAGTAACTAAAGATCAAGTGCACACATACGCTGAAACACATGCTTGCAGATCTCAAGCCAGTACTTGCAACAGAGCAAACTGTGCAACGGCCAGTGTGCAAGAGAGCAACTGCTTTCAGAACCACAGCACAACAGGCACCTAGGCTACAGTACAGAATGAATGGCTTGGGTTGAAAAGGACCATAATAATCATCTAGTTTCAAGCCCCCCCAAAGGAAATCAAATAATTGTGTCACATCTTGTGTAACTGGTATGCTGGGATTATTTGAATGATGTCAGAGTTTGCTTATGTTGGTTCAGATGCTTCTGACACAATGAACTGTGGCAACTGGGGCAGTGGAGGGCTAATGCAGTACTGGGAATTCTTCTAGAATTGGTATCATAAAAATCAGAGAGAAAAAAAAACAGTCAAAAGCTAGACTGTGTCTTACTCAGGGTCAGGAACCTTTGGTGAAAGCCCCCAGACTTCAGGTGCGCCCAGCTCTCCGATTCTCTCTCTCTCATTCAGTCTCCTGGAATGAAGCACACCGTTATTGGAGGCCACCATGGTGCACCCGGCAAGCACCTGCTGGAAGTCTTACACTTGCAGGCACGTCCGACGTCCTTGAGAAAGGGAGTTAAAAACAACCGCAACCCAACCCATGCCCGCAGGCCGAGCGAGCAGAGGCCACCCCGGCACACAGGAGTTCGGGCACCGACAACGGCTGCCAGCGGGCAGCAATACGTGCCGTTGGGCAGGGAGAGGCCGCAGCCCCGTCTGGCCCCCGGCTCGCGGGCGGTACTCGCCTCTGCCGCAGGATCTCCTCCTTCTCCTTCTCGTAGTACTCGGGCCAGGCCTTGCCGTGGTGGTGGTAGCCGTAGTGCCCGGAGGCGCGAGGCCCGCCGGGGCTACGCTCCCGGGAGCGGGACCAGCTGCGGCTCCGCCGGTGGCAGCCGCGCCGCGAACCGTTGCGAGAGCGGGACCGGGAGCGGCGGCCGCGACGCTCGGGGCTGGCGACGGGCGGGCTGCGGGAGCGCGACACCGGCGCCATGATGGCGCGGCGGCACTTCCGGGTGGCGCGGCGGCACTTCCGGCGGCCGCCGCGCCTCGCTGCGCTGCTCGGCCGGCGGCGGGCGGCGGCGGAAGCGGGGCAGCCCCGCCCGCGGGGCGCATTGCCCCAGCCGCCCGTGCGGCAACGCGGCGCCGCGGCGGCGGCGTTCCCGGCAG
>NW_024962270.1:14277829-14339624 GCF_019238085.1 Lagopus leucura | reverse complement strand
GCTCTCCCCGCGCTGCTCTCGCGCCTGTTCCGGGTCGGTCCGGCCCTCGCCGCTGTCGGAACGGCTGTCAGCGTGGGCCGGCCTCGTTCCCGCATCGCCACCGCGGGTCCGTACCGAGGAGGAAGGCCGATCACGGGTGTTAGCGCGGGTGCGCGTGGCCGCATCGACACGGGGACGGGCCGGACGGAACCGCCGCTCCCCGTGCCCGAGCGCTGCCCGCTGCCGCCCGCCCAGCCCAGCCGCAATACGGCTGTTATTTACGCGGCGCCGCGTGGCTGCCGTTTGCTCGCGGCAGGGTCGTGTGAACGAGGCAGATGGGGGCCTGCAGCGGCTTTTGTTGTGCCAGCTGAGGCCGTGCTGTGGGATTCTGCCCAGCTCAGCGCCGGGCGGAGCAGTGGGTGCCTCCACGTCAGTGCCTGCACTGGCAAAACGAGGACTGGGATATCTGGAGTATTGCACAGCTCTGCTGCCCGGTGCTGTGAAGTGAAGCATTTTTACACACAGGTTATACAAGCCGTGCATACACAGCGTGTAACAGCACCTGCAATTGCTGCTACGGCCAATGAAAAGTGTCACTGGGCTGTAAATTCAGTTGTGTGAGGCTTTATATAATAGAATTGTCAGAAAAAACGCTTTCTGAAAATCCCTTGAAGGATGAATGATGGGAATTGGCACTTTAGACACATTTGAAATTCCACAGTGAAATCACATCTCTGTTCCTGAAAGCTTTTTTACTCTTTAATTTGGATTTTATTGAAGTGCCCAAGCAGAAGTTCATTGGCCGATCCATCCAGTGTGATTTATTGTAATGTAAAACACATTTTTCATGACAGAGAACATTTCTCTCTCTCTCTCTCTTTAAAACAAGTCTTTAAAACAAATTCTTGTTCCCACAAACTTCCATTATAAAAAAAGAAGAGGCCTCTTCAAATTGCTTAACCGACAACTTGGTGCTGAACTTCATTTCCCTTCTCAAAAGCTTGCATGTCACTTCTCAACATTTCTAGTTCCTTTTTGTAGAGACCCCATTCCATGCATCTTTTCCATGCATCAAAATAAGAGCTGCTTTGTAATTCTTACCCCCTTTACCTGAACACCACCTTAAGTTGTACGCTCTAGATGCCCTTCTTGTCAACATCTTAGAAAAAAATGCTTCATTTAATTTGTCGCTGTATACGTTTTTATGTGAGTTAAATCACCATTTTCTATGCTAATCTGAAAGAGGCCTTGCTGGGCCAGATGGTAAGGAGTTCAGAACTCGTTTTTGAGAATTCCAGAGCACTGCTCCTTCCAAATCAGTGCTTCTCTATATCTGTACATTCTCCTGTTAGTTTTTAGAAAGGGGACTGACAGTGAGGAGAAGAAACTCCTTAAATCTGAAGGATGAAAGGCTAAAAAATGGTTTAATTTAATCAGACATTTTTGGATGATTAAAAAAAATGCTTATCATGTTATTTTCATCAAATATAACTTTCTGTATAAAGATGACTGAAGACCTGTATCAAAGGACACAAATCAAAGGAAGCGTTGGATGAGGAAGGAGAACCTGCCTTTCCCCCTGGTTATTCTTTCCTGTTATTCTTTTTCCTTGCTCAGCTCTCAGGAAAAGCTTAGAAATAAACAGAAACTGGTTTTGTAACATTTTGATCTGAGGCCTCTCTTTAAAGAGGCAGCTCTGCTGCAGGCTGTGCAGAGGCACGGAGTGGGCATGGTACAGGGGTTTTCTCCCCAGAAGGGCTCCAAAGGCTGGGCAGGACCATTTCATTGCTGATGGGACTGCTGTCATTGGTGTCAGGTGTGCTGATGGTTTTGGTTGGCAGTGACGGAAGGCGCTTCATAGAATCACATAGAATCACAGAATGGCCTGGGTTGGAAGGGACCTCAAGGATGATGAAGCTCCAACACCCCTGCCACAGGCAGGGCCACCAACCTCCACATTTAGTACCAGCCCTGGCTGCCCAGGGCCCCATCCAGCCTGGCCTTGAACACCTCCAGGGATGGACGGGGCATCACAGCCTCTATGGGCAGCTGTTCCAGCACCTCACCACTCTCTCTGTAAAGAACTTCCCCCCTGACATCCAACCTCAATCTTCCTTCCCTCAACTTTTTCCCCTTGTCCTGCAGTTATCTACCCTTTCCAAGAGTTGATTCCCCTCCTGTTTGCAGGCTCCCTTTAGGTACTGCAGGCTGCAATGAGGTCACCCCGCAGCCTTCTCTTCTCCAGGCTGAACAAGCCCAGCTCCCTCAGCTTGTCTTTGTAGAGGAGGTGCTCCAGTCCCCTGATCATCTTTGTGGCCTCCTCTGGACCCTCTCCAACAGCTCCCTGTCTTTCTGGTACTGGGGGCTCCAGACCTGGACACAGTGCTGCAGATGGGGCCTCACAAGAGCAGAGTAGAGGGGGACAATCACCTCCCTGTCCCTGCTGGCCACCCCTCTGCTGATGGAGCCCAGGATCCCATTTGCTTTCCGAGCTGCAATGCACACTGCTGGCTCATGTTCAGTTTTTCAGCGATCAGGGCTTGGCAGATCTGAGTCTTCAGAAACATCCAGAACCCCACGTTGTAGCCGTGGAGTATGTAGGAACAAAAAGAGCAGATCAGGAACCGCAGACGAAGCATGGTGTGATCTCGGTGCTCTCTGAGCACTGACAAGCACCGTTTCCAGAGGCTGCTCGGACGGCCGCCCGCGGGCCGTGCCTGGGAGCCGCTTTGCGTCAGGACGTGTGAGCGCGGCTCCTCCGTGGCGCCCCGCACACAGCACGAGCGGGGCCGTGCCTCCTGCCGAGACGCCGGGGCTCTTGGCGCCGCTCGTGCCTCCGCGGCTCTGCGCACGCGACCCGACGCAGGGCAAGGGCTGGGCGGCTACAGCGAGGCGGCGGGAGCGTCGAGGTCGACTGCCGCCCCGAGGCTTCGACGGACGCGGCGGCCGATCCCCCCTGTCGCGGCCCGAGAGCTCCCGAAGGCTGTCGAAGCCGTTCGGGTCGCGGAGCCGAAGGCTGCCGAGCGCGCTCGGGCGGAGTGCCGGGCCAGCGGGGCAGGGCAGCGCGCCGCAGCGCCCCCTGCCGGCTGCACTCGGGGAGCAGCGCCCGAGCCCGAAGAGCGGCGGCCGCGGCGGGGCCGGTGCCCGCGAGCGCGGGGCGGCGCGGCGGGTGCCAGGTAAGGCGGGCCGCGGTCCTGCTCCTCGCGCCGCGATTCCCGCGCCGCGGTTCGTTCCTCTCCTCTGCTCCCGCCGCCCCCGGGGGCCGCTCCGCCCGCCTCGCCTCGAGCAGGAAGCGGCGGCGGCGGGCACGGCCCGGCCGCGCGGCGGGGCCCCTTCGGCGCTGGGCCGCGGGCGCTCGGGGCCGGGCGCTAGGCGGCCGTTGGCCCGCTCTGAGCCGCGCGGGGCTCCGGGAGCGGGGAGCCGCCGTGTCCGCTCGCGGCCTCTGGGGCGCCGAGGTCAGGCGCTGCCCGGGCCGGTTCTGCACCGCGCTGCCGCCGCGCCGCGGCCTCCTGCGGGAACGAGCCGAGCTGCGTGAAGAGGGGCGAAACCGACGCTTGTGGGGAGCGGAGGTGAAGGGCCGGCGGCTGCCCGCCCCATCGAGGTGGCCGCTTGCCCCGCTCGCGCTGCGCGGCCCTTGGAGAGCTGGGTGCTCCTGAGCTTCTCGTAACTGCATGGAATACATTCAGATGCCTGTAATGTTCAGCCTTTCGGGGAAGCCCGGTCTCGCATCTTCTTCCTTCTCAAATTTACCTCATTTGCAGGCTTTTCGCCTGGCAGGAGCAGAGGGCATGTTTAGGACTGCTCGTGCCTCGTGTGGACAAACACTGCATCTGCATGGCGCCCTGATGTACGAGCTTATGAACAACACCTCACGCTGAGGTTTGTTTTTTTAGAGGATGGAGTAAACTGTAAACGCGGAAATACTGTCGTGCAGTTAAAGCTCTACATCTGTGGTTTTGCTTGATCCCTGTTACTTTCTTTTTACAGGAATGGAGGGGGAAAAACTGATTTCTGCAACAGACACGCAGTATTCTAGTTTGCTCCTTCAGTCTTTGAACGAACAACGCGGCCATGGGCTTTTCTGTGATGTTACTGTTATCGTGGAGGACCGGAAGTTTCGAGCTCACAGAAACATTCTTTCTGCCTCAAGCACGTATTTCCATCAGCTTTTGTCGGTGGCCGGGCAAGTAGTTGAATTGAGCTTTGTGAGAGCTGAGATTTTTGCGGAAATACTTAACTATATGTATAGTTCCAAAATAATCTCTGTTCGAGCCGACTTAATTGATGAATTGATTAAATCGGGACAACAGTTGGGTGTTAAATTCCTAGCTGATCTGTCCGTAACTCCATGTGATGGAAGGAGCGTGCCAGGTGAGGTCAAAGATGGTGCTTCAGAAACTTCATCTTCTGGCCCCACTCAAAAGGATGCTGAAACACAAGTACCTGCCATCAGGCAGGAGGGTCGAGAGGTGACGGGTTGGATGCCAGTTATAACTGAATCGTTCTCTCTACATGGCATAGCCTACGAGACTCCAAAAATAACAGTGACTGATTCAGATGATGATGATGATGTCATCTTTTGCTCTGAGATTGTTCCCCCTAAAGAATGTACTAAAGACGCAAATGCTGCAATCCAGAACCAGCCTTGCCCAAATGCGCCTGGAGTTTCTGACCAAAAATCGTGTGGTGGTGGTGGCTCCCCGCTCTTGACCACGTCAACTCAAAAACTTACTTCCTGTGCTAATCAGCTGAATCCAAACCAAGCACTGTCAAGTGCTGAGTC
Source organism: Lagopus leucura (assembly GCF_019238085.1). Taxonomy (NCBI): domain Eukaryota; kingdom Metazoa; phylum Chordata; class Aves; order Galliformes; family Phasianidae; genus Lagopus; species Lagopus leucura. The sequence continues at coordinate 14,334,862 of NW_024962270.1, read as the reverse complement.
GCTTGTCCCTGTGACACCGCAGCATTCGACAACTGAGCTCATTTTGCTGAATCGGCCTCCAGTTAACCCCTCAGCCAGCGTCAGCTCCTCGCATCAGATGCACGTTCCCCCTACGATTAATTTGGTTGAGGAGAGCCAGAAGCCTTCTGAGAAAGGACCCTCAACAGAAGTGGAAACAGCTGCTGTTGATATAGAAGAGGTGGTCGAAGACAATGATGATGTCATCAGCTCCTCTAGTCCTAGTTCAGCCAGCAACAGCTCTTCGGTTCAGCAACCTTCTGTACCCAAAGCGGCGACTTCTGAAGGATCTGGAGTACAGAAAAAACAGGTTGTTAAGTTTCCACAAGAGCAATCTTCTAAACCTGGAGAATTTAAAATAAAAATCTCAGATGTCCTTACTGGAGACAACAAGGAATTCGGTCCAGGTATAGCGTCGAAACATGCGGGAGAAGGGCAGAAAATCATAACGTTAGATACGGCAACTGAAATAGAAGGCTTGTCCACAGGCTGCAAGGTATATGCAAATATTGGGGAGGACACTTACGACATAGTCATTCCGATTAAGGATGATCCTGAGGAAGGGAAAGCCAAGCCTGAGGAAACCCCTAGAACGTCTGACGGCGATTCCTCAAGCAGGAAACGCATGAAAGTAAAGCACGATGACCATTACGAGCTGATCGTGGATGGAAGGGTCTACTACATTTGTATTGTATGTAAGAGGTCGTACGTGTGTCTGACGAGTTTACGGAGACATTTCAATGTTCATTCCTGGGAGAAGAAGTATCCGTGTCGATACTGTGATAAGGTTTTCCCTCTTGCAGAGTACCGGACGAAGCATGAAATTCACCACACTGGTGAGCGGAGGTACCAGTGCTTGACGTGCGGCAAGTCTTTCATCAACTACCAGATCATGGCCTCTCACATAAGGTCGGTTCACAGCCAGGACCCTTCGGGAGATACCAAGCTGTATCGACTGAATCCTTGCAAGTCTTTGCAGATCAGACAGTACGCATACATCTCCGATCGCTCGAGCAGCCTGCCGGTAATAAACGAGAACAGGATCGTGTATCGCGTTGACGCAGCAAAGAACGGCACTGAGGGAACGGCATCGAATGCTCCAGGCAAACAAATGAGCTGGGATGACATTTTTGTTCCGCAGGGAAATGATGCAATTTTTAAGCAAAATCAATCAGAGGGTAGTACTGAATTTGAGTTTGTAATACCAGAATCTTACTGACATGCATTACATGCTGGGAAAAGGCTTCAGTGAGTACATAGTGCAGTTTTTATAAACAGTCTGTTAAAAAACAAATTGCTCAGAGTGAGAACAACGAGAACCTGTTTGACAAACTCATCAAATGGTAGTGCTTAGATGGATCGTTAGTAGCTGCAAATCATTTGTGGAAGCGATTCATTGGAAGGTTTACTTGAACACAGATTAAGACATTTCCAAGGAGCTGGCAGTGTTTGCAAGTATGTTCATTTTGATCAGAACACAGGGAAAAAGGTGCAGCTTTCTCCTAAAGAGTGAGAAATCTGATTTCTAAAGTAATTCAAGGTATTTCCTGTACCCATACTTAGATAAACCCTTTCTTTCATCTTAGCACTTTAATGCTGAATTGTGCTTCATGATTCATGAAGAAAACAGTAAGATTTTCTATGGTAATGTTTTCAATATCAAACCATTGTCTTATTGTTCTGAATAGCGTGTTACCACAAGGGTCCAAAATGACTGATCCAGTAGTTTGGAGCAGTGCATTTTTAACTAGCATCTGAACTGTGCTTTTAGAAGCAATACGAATCATCTGTCCTCACGCAGGTATTCCTGCCAAGGAGAGATGCTCAATTTGGTCTAACTCGAACACGCTTTTAATTGTGTTGGATTACAGGATGGTAGGTGGGCTAGTCACTGGACCATTCTGTTTCACTCTTTTTTTATCAGGGAAAAAAGTACTCAGTAGTGGAGGAATCAAGAACACTCATAAACTTTTTTTTTCCCCTCTCCATTTAGAAAGGTTTCAGTGTGGTATAAAAACAAGTGATCGTCCCCATGATACCCAAAGGCTTTGAAATTTACTTAGAATGGAGAAATCCTCTGAGTGCTGCATCAGTGCTGAGGCTGCTGAGGATCTCCTGTGCGTCTTTGGCTAGATCTTTAGGTGGAACGGGAATTCTGTTGTTTAATTCTCCCATTTTTGGGGGGTGTAATCTTATGATAATGATGTAACTGATGTTCAGAAAATGCCTGCCCTCATACTCCACTGTATCATCTCTGCAATCGCCTGCTTGTCACCTGTTTGCACTTACAGGCTGCTTCTGTTGCTCCTTTTTTTCTCCTTACGTTCTCGGACAGTTAGAAAATAATCAGGAGAAATCCAAAAGGAGCAAGAGATGGAGGCCTGAGAAAAGCAGCAGTCGTAGCCTGGCACTTCAGATTTAGTGGCGTACTGCGTTTTTCTAAATGGCGAGATGAAAGCTGTTCAGGAATTCTGGCAGTTACTGAGGAAGGCTGTTGTGCATAATACTAGTTAGTTATCATTGCTCTCGTTGCTTAAAGCTTTTTATTTTCATGTTTCACGTAAGCATCTTGATCCTCTGACCTTCAGTGTTAAGGTTTTAGGCATGCATTTTAGACATGCATGGCATTTAAATGGTAAATGGTTCAAATACAGCTTGGGTCATAAGAAGGGGTGCTGGAAAGGTGGGAGGAAGAGGAGAATCTTTACTTTTTACACGTGATACTCAGCACTTCTGTTCCATAGGCCAAACATGTTACATGTGTGGTTGTTTTCCAGACGTGTCACAGCCCCTTTGAATGTAAGGGGTTTTGCCTTCAGATGCTACGTGTTGGATGTAGTCTGAGATGGCATTTCAGCAGCCTCACGAGAGTTAAGTACCGACTGCCCAGAGCAGCTGGCTGCATGCTACATAGGAATGTCTTGAACTTACCATCGTGACACACGCAATGGTTTTGCTGTGGACGTGACACGTGTGGAGCGAAGCACGCACTGCAGAGTGTGCATTCAGTTGTACTGAAAAATAGTGGCTACAAATATTTGCTGCTGATGTACTAAAAAACTTTAAACTGTGCCTACTAAAGGTCTCTTTTTGGAGGAAAACTGGAAAATTAGGGCTTTGTAACTGTATTTCTGCTAGAAGACTCGTGCGTGCATGTGTCTCAGGGTCTTCAGTTTTCCTTGGAAGTGATTTTTGAAATCCAAAGTCCAGAGGTCACATAAAGCGTTGTTTTTTTAAGTTCACTATTTATTGATTTGGAAACACATCAGATCCCTTCTTTTTAAACTTTTTTTACAGGGCCACGAGCGTTTGTATTTAAATTTCTGGCTATCGCACCCTTGTATTTGTTTGTTTTTAACATTAAGCTTCCAGACTAACTTAATGAAAGGCGTTACGCGACTCCTAGGAAATCGGCCTTGGGGGAAGGAAAGGAAAAGATGGAATCTGAGAAACCACTAGCATAGAACTGGACCATTTCAGAGGTGCAGTAGCAAACCTCACGGCCATTCTCACACAGCCAGCAACCCGAGCGGATGTGCTGCACAATGTCCTGGCGGGGGCTGCGTCGGCACCGTGTGCTTTCTTTGGAGATTCATACCAGAGCATTCCAGTAAAAGAATGAAATAAAAACGGAGATTAAAAAAACCGGCTGCTCATTTATTTTGTCCCGTTAAGGCATGCAGCTTAGGAAGATGCAGAACAGCTACACAGAGCATTGAGTTCGACAGCTGTTACCTATGAACTGTTCCATGTGAAACACTGCTAACTTTTGCCACGTCTGGAATGTATATACTTGTACAGCCTTTCTTTAACGTACTTTTTAAAGTTCTACTTTTCATTAATCAATACTTGATATTAGTTCTTAGAGCTTTCTATGGCAAAAATAAAAAGTTTAATTCTAGAGATGTGCAGCATGCTTCCTTTCAGTGACAGATGAGCTCCTCAACACGGCGGAGGAGCAGCACTTCATAGCACTGCTCCGCTCCATCCGAGCAGCAGTGCATGCCCCACTGGTTGCATCTGGGGGGGAATGCTTTGCTTCCTTCTTTGAGTAGGGCTGCTAAACAGTGAAGCTGGAGGAGGACCTGGGGCTTAAGAGAATTAAAGAAAACACTGTGGTAGAACCACCAATTTCCCAATGCAGCAAATACAGTTTGTTGTTAAAGAGGTGCAGTTACGCCAAATTCCTCGATGAATGCTGAAACACAAAACTTGCTAAAACACAAAATGCAGCTTATGAACGCTTACAAAAGTCACACCAGTTTATTTGACCTTGGTAAAGTAATAAAAGGGTACAGATGGTTCACAGTTCTACATTCCTGTAAGAATGATGACCACAGTGCAGAAGGTTGCATTCACATGAAACACTTATTCCACTTGAGCGGAAGGAAACAGTAATTCAACAGAAAAATCAAACAGGTAATTTTTGAAATGTGACAACGGCCTCATCGTATTACAGTGAATTTAAAGCAGCAATGTACTTTTTGCTTAAATATGCCTTAGAAAACAAGAATTCGGATCGATAATTTCCTAATTTCAGTGTTTCTTGTCAAATCAAACCTGATGACACAATTGTTTCCTTATTGTCTCTCTGCCTCTGGGTTCTGTTACCTCCAGACCTGCCTCTGTCCTGCCCTGCGCTGCCCCGGCCCCCCGAGCCCTGCTCAGTAGACAGGCACAAATGGTGTCGTGTGTGTTGGCGCTGGGACAGGGCTGGGATCTCCCATTTCAGAGGTGCAGCAATACCGAATTTTCTGATTTAAGTGAGCGTGGCCTTTTCAAATGCCAGGTTTGTGGGTAGATGTGAAATCGCACACAATCTCTTGAACAAGATTTCATTCAGAAAAATGCAATATAAAATGGATGAGACTCTAATATGTTGTTTTCAGTATGCAGATTTCCAAGAGCTGCGCTTGAACCATCCGCAGTAAAACAGAATGCCAGCAGGATGTGTTCTGCACACACCAGTGCTTCAAATCCTGTGACTGTACTCCTTTCCCCAGCTTCTCTTTTCACTTGTTGCTGGAGAAAAAGCTACGTTTGTTTCTGGAGAAGCAGTGCCCTCCTTGAGCTGGCTGACATACTGACTAGCAGTGGGCAGTGGAATGAGAAGGTTAACACACAGCCTAGCCTACGGGCTTCGCAAATGCATAGTATTGAAAACAGCATTATAAAGTGTGGCGTACCTTGAAAAGTGAGATCAGGGACTTGAGCGTCCATTGTCCATTTTGACAGCATTTCACTTTCTTTTAGGTTAAAAGTAGAGAGAGGCCACAGCTTAATACGTAACCGTGGATTTTTCCCCTGGCACGTGGGCCAGTTTTATATTCTGCACGCCAGATTGAGCTGCTGGGTATCTTCTTGTCTGCACCAGAGCTGAATGTAAATGTAGGCAATTTGGGATTAGGGCCAGCAATCTGATGCAAAGTCCATTTTTAGGAAATAAGGAATAAAATGTCAATACCTCACTTTATCCTCTCTGAAGCAAGCAGTTGGGAATGCTCAGGCTGAGCAGCTCAGATCTAAAAGCCGTCATCTGAGGTCACTTACTGGAGTAAAACCACACTTTACAGGACACTGTGTCACGTAACAAAGCTGACCTTCTTTTGTAATGCAGGACGCATGCAAAATCTGTTGGAATCTGGATCAATCAGCACAGTCATCAGCTGAAGATTAAATGAAAGTCACAACGATAATTGCAAATTCCTATCAGCTTCATCCTATATTACACGGTGTTGAATTTTATCCATGTGAGACTTACATCTTGGAGAACTACTCGTGGAAATTCCATATGTGCAGCCCATAACACAGCTACTAAGACACTGCTTATTCAAGGTGCTGATTCAACCCGTTAAAATTACAAGCTTAAAACAAAATCCTAACCAAGCAAAAGGAAAAAGAAAGTGTTTCCACTGCATTGCTTCAATGACTTGCGGGCAGTTTCTGAAGATGCAGGCAGTGCAGCCACCCAGGCGGTTTGACTTCGGCATCATGACACAGAATTCGGAAGACAGACAACTGCATTTCACCTTCTATCTTAAGAAATGTCCTCAAATAAATCAGCTAATAGAGCTTATTAAAGCTTTTTCCCTAATAAATAAATAAATAAAGATTCCCACTGTTCTGCTAGACACATAAGAAAACACCCTATGAAGTTACCTCTATTTATTAAAGACATGTTGGCTCCTCACTAGGGTTTCCATCCCATAGACTGTAACCAAGTGACACGAGCCAAGCTCTGCAGCCCCACTAATTCCCCAAAAACTGGTGGCCAAAGGCCAAACAAAACAAGCATCAGGTTGAGCTGTCTGCAAGCACCCTCACCTCGAGCAGAACGATACCCCTGGGCAGCTGTGGATCTTGGCTACCCTTACTTCAGCTTGGCTCAAGATGGAGTAAGGCAGACCAGAATCTATCGTCTGCGCTTTATTAAAAACCAAGGACTCCATGAGCCTCGCTGTAAAATGAGGAGGTTGGAATTTAGGTCCCCTGCAGAACATGAGCAGTATGTCCCCTTCCTCACACCCCACTGTTAAACCTCTAAAATAAGTCTCGCAAGAACGAATTGTCCAATCAAGTATTCATGTTTGCAATTATCTTCTGTATCTACTCCCCCCTTCCTCCCACAGCAAGATACAAACACAAAATGTTCACAATCATTTCAACGGCAAGTATTTCGCTCTTCTTTCCCCTCGTTCTTTACGGTGTATAAGGTGGTGGCTTTTCAAAAGGTGGAAAATACGGTGGCGAGTACCGAGGAGGAGCGTTGGAGGACCACATGTAGCTGGGAGATGGTGACACTGACTGCGGGTCGTCCGAGAGGCCGGAGGGAGTGGAGGCTGGGAACACACTGGAATGCTGCAGGGAGGAAGCAAGAATGCCGTAACGTCTCCAGTTGTGAAGGGCAGTGGTAAAACAGGATTACGTTACAGAGCAGAGGAAGATTAGTATTTCAAGACTCAGCTCTGCAAAGCGTGCAGACATACATGCGAGCACCTGAATCGCTCGCTGTGCTCACAGTAAGCACAGTAACAGTGCTGCGTAATGAAACTCCTGAGACCTGAAATGGAAGGAGCATTCTGGTTCTCTCCCATCGCTTCTGCTGTGCGCCTGCTTGCATCTCATGTAGCCTGCACAACCAAAAACTGATGAGGCTCTTTCACATCTCAGCTTTCATGTATCAGCCACTGGTAACAAACAGGCTGCAGACACTTTGTTAATTAAAATAATAATAATGGCAGCAAGCAATTTACTCCAGTTTCAAAAGCTTCACATAGCAAATATGTACATGCCTGAATATTACTTTGTGCTCTCTGGAGCACCTTTGTTCTCCACAGTATGTTGGGTCGTATGATGCTGGCACTGACACAGAGCCATGACCATGTCACGTTCTGTCCAGAAATAGGCCAGACAAATTAATTCTGAACAGCTAATGAAATACTGACACTCACGTTGCTCTCCTGGCTGTAATGCACCGTAATTTTACCCCTGACAAGCACGTTCCTGGGCTCAGCCTTGCGTTCCTCATTGCCACCTGGCCCATGCTAAAGCAATGCTCATGGAGCAGCCTGGGCAAGGCGCTGGGCCCCACTCCCAGCACCCTGCACTCCCAAGGAGAAGCACATTCCTGCTCAGAGCCAGGACTGGGCCCCTCGTGCTGCCCTGGATGCAGCTCGTCCTTTGGGCGCGCACACGCAGTGCCAACTCTGAGCAGGGAGCTGCAGAAGGAAGGATGCACTGTTGAGGGGCCCACAGCAGAGCAGAGCTCTCACACCCACCAGGCTGAGCTGCAAACAGTATTCAAGGTTGGATTTTATCTCGGCAGTGCATTTCTGAAACCCTGCACCACCTCTCTAGAACTGACCCATGACAGCTGATTCTGTGCTATATAACCCACAAAAACCAGCTTGGCCACCTATAAGCTCACAGCAAGTCACACACATCACTCCTGTTTGAAAGAACACGGCAACTTTTCCAACGCACGCCCATCCCACCGGTGCAGCCCCACCTGCAGAGACGTTTGTTTGGACAGACGCTGCTAGAGCAGCACAGCAGGCACCAGCCAGCAAAGCCAGCCCACCAAGCATCTGAGCACTGCTGCCTGGCAACAGCCCGGGGCTGGGAGGAGAGCTGCCTTTGTTGCCTCTGCAGAGCCTGTCCCTGCCAACGCATCCATCCGGCCCTTGGGAAGACGGCGTTCATTTCCTTCTGTTAACGGGAGACCTGGGGCAGAACATGCCGCTGCTGCTGGGCTGAAGTGAGCCCGTCTGCACCCTCTCACAGAAGGCAAAGTGCCAGGGGGCAGAGATGCACTCAGCTAACTGCCCCTGGCCACCAGACCACACAAAGGGAGGCACAGCACGCAGCCTGCTGCCATCCCAGCGGGTTTCCTCCTGCCCGGTTCCTGTGCTGGCCCATCGCAGAGCCCTTGTCACCACACAGCACTCTGCCAGCAGATGCCACCTGCCATAGTGCTGGCTGTTGCTAACTCCCATTGACTTGTGCTCTTCCAAAAACCAGAGAGCTAGTCTTACTGTCGTGTGAGAAAGCAGAGATGCAGAGTCACAAACTGCCTAAGAAATTCAGGACTTTTTTTTTCTTGGAAAAGATGGGTGAATGACTGGGGTGGGAATCAAATGTTGTTTCTGCATTAGAATTGGATAATATATATATTTTTTTTATTTCATGATCTCCGCTATCATTGTTCTTTTTGGGAGTCCCTCTACTTAACTTGGGGAAGATCTCTGATAGTTCACATCACATCTTCTAGATGAACCTTCCCAGGACCACACACTCTGTATGTAGGTGTATATATGCATATTTTTCACACACACTGCAAGAATATCCTGCATGAGATCAAACCAGAGTACAAGTGATGGCCTGCCTGAGGAAGTGCCTGAAGAGACATCGGAAGGCCTGGCATCATCCCCCCCGCCATTGCAATCGTGAATAAAATCTGCTTTTATCAGAGATACTGTCCTGACAAAATTATTTGGATATTTCCAACACTGGGAAGTGCTGAATGAGGCAGTTCTTGCACCGAAGGAAATGCAGCCCCTGAGAGGGACTGGAGAAGCAAGGAAGCGAGGGTGGGCCTGCTCCATGCACCACCACAGGGACAGCAGGGCAGAAGGCATCAAGGTGGCAAAGACAGTGCTCAGATCAGACAAGGGAAAGAGCATCCACTACCAGAGGCCTCCGCTGATGTTCCCATGTCAGCTCCCAAATTTCCTGGAGAAAAGCAAGGCTTGGACTTAGAACAGCACCTGAAAGTGAGACCTGGCTATTTTAAATTTAGATTACCTTAATTGCTGACCAGCTTTTGTGTCAGCTCCTAAGCCAATGCCTGTAGTACCACAGCAGTGAGACAAGGGGGCTTTCATCTGGTGGCTGAGATGCGAGCACTAGGAGAGCCCCAGCAGTGCTTTTGGTTGAAAAGCAGGGCAAATCCACCCATGCTGAGATCTCTGCTGGCAGGACTGCAGCACAGACAGGCACAGAATGAAACAGTGCTTATTATCAGCAGAGTGTCTGGCAAATGGACTTTGTAGAGAAGCTTGCTTAGGTAAAATGCTGAGGTTAGAATCTCTACACAGGAAAAAGTTACACAGCACTGCTGACTGCTTTGGATTGCACTAACCTTAAAAATGAGTCAAAAATCTGTACAGATAAGTCCCAGGAATTCTGATGTTCAAATATTTCTGGGATATTCTGACAACAGCGTTGTTCAGTGGCCTTAGCAATGTATCTTGCATCTAAACAGATTTGGATATCCTTAATGCACAGCTCTGATGACAGCGATTGCAGCTACTGCAGACCACAACTCATAACTGACATCCAAGACCTTAAGCTCTTGTTAATTAAAAAAAAGTCCCCAGCTGTGATAGTCACAAAGAAAATGTAAGATGTGAAGTTAATACCACCACTCCAGTAGCATCCAGTTGAAAGAAGAGCTGAGGTGAAACAATCTCATCTGTTTCAACAAGTGAAAACTGACAATGACAGCAGGATTCAAATGAAATCACTGTTTCTAGCAGCAAAGTTCCATGATTCAGAACAGAGACTGGAGCAGCAGTGGTGTCTGCAGGGAATGTTCTTAGACCAGCTGAAGCACGTGGGAAAAACAGACGAGCTTTTCAGTCTATGCGTGTCTTTGAGAGCTCAAAGAGCTTTCCTCCAAAAGCTCATCCATTTCTCTCAGGCACAGCAGTCAGCCTAATACAAACCAGCACCTGGACACCTCACTTTGTCTTTATCATTGGTGCACAGCAAGGTGCCTGAGGCAGTGCCTATTTTTAATGTGGCCTCTACTGGTGAACAGCAGGGGAAGCAGGCAGCATGCCCTACTGCCTTCTTTTCAAGGAGAGCTTGTTGTCTTAGTAAGAGCGAGTGCTGCCAAGCACCAGTGGCTAGAAGGAAAGCTTTGGCATTCTTTGTGTGAATAGGAAAATTAAACTGTGTTTGATCGAGAGACAGGCCTCCAGAGTCCTGCAGACTGCATTTAACCTTCCAACGAAAGAAGAAAACAAACTGTAACGTTCTGTACCTGAAAGTCATATGCAGAGTAGGGAGGCAGGTGAGGAGTGCTGTGGTAGTAGGTGTTGTAAGATGTCACCTGTGGCCTTGAGTAATAGGACACTGTAGGATGTGCATTTTCAACCGTGCAGTTCAGCGTAGGCAGGGAAGGTGTCTGTTAAAACAAAGAGCATCTCAGCCACTAACCCAGACAACTTCAGTCACCAACACCAGACAGCTGAATGAACACAGGAGTATTTAGAGGAGCAGAGTGTGTCTGTTAGATGGAGCTCAACTCTGCCCCAGAACAAGCCTGGCAACAGCCTGGTGCATGCTACTACTAAAACAAGATGGCTGTTCAGACTGCGTCTTCACAATCAGGAGGAAGAACCCAACTCGTGCCACGAAATCAACAGCTCACGAACAACCAGCACACATTTCCTTGTAGAAGGTCAGTGCAATTAAAAGGAACATCTGGTTTAAACAAAAAGTTCATTTGTATTCACCCTGGTACTGCAACACCTCTGGGAAGGTTCCTTTTGAAAACAAAGTCTACATTTCTTTCGCCTTTTCACCTTTTCTAATTGTGTTCAGTTTTTCCTCATAGTTCTTTCCATGCTCTTCTTCCTGGCCAGACTGCAGTGATGCAAAGATCATTTGCACAGAAATACCAACAGTTGTTTTCATGATTATTTTAAAAAGGCAATTTGATTTATTTGCTTTAATGCAGAAGAAATTGGTATCATCTTACCATGTCTTTAAAACCTCCAAGTATCGCTGCTGTAATGATCCCCAGGAATAGCCCCACTATGTTCAAAATTGTTGCTGACCAAAGTAAGTGGTAAAGATGGATGATGTCTTGGCAGCTGCTGACATCAATGTATTCATAGTATCCTCCAGAAATCTCTACTCTGCTGGATAGGGAAAAAAAAAAAAAAAGATTAAAAAAATGCACCACGCAATAAAACCGAAGCACTTCCAATGGGCAGTAAAATGCTATCTGCAATTTAATGACAGCCTGGACCTGACCACTGAGCCGGGAGCAGGGATAAAGCCTGCTAGATCCCACTCTTTTGGCATCTAAGATCTCCCTGCATGATAACAGCAGAAGAGATGGCCCGATATGTTGTGAAACGAAGAAGTCCTGCCAGCTACTAATATGAAACTGCCCTTGAGTCTGGATCTGCCTCTTATTTCCATCACCTGAAATCTCCAGAGCCAGACCTTTGTCCTGGAGGCTTCCCAAGGACAGATCTGACCTGGAATCACATAGAGAAACCAGTCCATGTCCCAAGGAAGGGCCACACTGGAGGCTTCTCACGGCCACACGAGCAGCTAGATGGGAGGAATGCAGGACAGCATGGCTGGCCTCCAGCCACCAAGCACATCTGTCTCAGCCTCCCCTACTCAAGTGCTCGTCCTTCCCATCGCTACCATGGCACGGGCTGGCAGGATTCTTCCTCAAGAGCCTTCTCCTTTCCTTGTCACTCACTTTCAGCTTCTCCTTTTCTTTTTTCCCAACCCTTGCTGTAGTGACTCACTGCAGAAGAGATCGCAGTGGAGGAGACAACAATTTCAAGCAGAATCGAGGCAGAGATTAACCGAGTGGCTTGGCTGCAAAGCCCTGCTTAATAGCCTGAACGATGTGAACTAGGAAATGTGAGCACAGACCCGGACAGTCTTTAGCAGCACAGCCTATACGTACTGCCTGCACAGCCCATTCTAATGCAGATGTGTAAGAGTGTACTGCTCTCAGTGAACCCTGCTTCATCATCAAGGATATTCAGCACCAAAGATAAAAGGCTTTGAAAAATACTGCAATGATAAAGAGCCCTGTGTGGGGTTCAACATGAAGGGACTTGCCCAAGGTTGCTGCAGCTGGGGCTCTCAGCATTAGGAGGCATGCAAGGCTGCTGTCACTTCTGTAATTTCCACCCTATACACAATAAAGTAGCTAACCAGCCTTGAGTGTCTGTGCTTTTTCCACTGAGGTCCCAAAAGAACCAGCACCTCCTCAGTGCAAAGCACTTGTATGGCACCGAGCAAGATTAAGTCTGAAATAACTGCTTTAAAATAAGGGAAAATAGGTCAGAGGCAGAACCCTCAACCTGGCTGACTGGGAAAAATCCACCCAGTAATACAGAACAGTTAGATTTTTCTGTTCCAATCACTTCTATGTCATTCCCCTCATTTAGTAAAAACAAATTCTGTTCTGCAAATTCTTATACAGAAACAACACACGACAGAAACCAGGGATTACCCTTCCCAGCACCCAAAACTACCCTCTCCTAATAGAATCTTTTTATCTCCTACCATCAGTCAGTGATTTAAGTGGGGGCCAGCCCATGAGAAATATTAACCCTGAAACAGCCCTAGGCAAGAGCTGGCACTAAGAAAATCATTTATTCTCTGCTGACACAGACCAGACACTCTAAATGACTTAAGCAGTATGTGTGCTGAGGTTAGTTCAAGCACAGCAGCCATGGGGTGATCTAACAACAGCAAGATCACCGGGCAGGGGTGCTCTATTGGTAATCACTCTTCCATCTCTTCCTTGCACAGTGCTGTGACACTCATTTATAAGCATGCAGGTAGCACTAGCTCGTGAACACTCCTCCCTGTTACTGGAGGAACTGTACTGGAAGAACAAAACAATGAGGAAAATGAGGAAGAACAGTGTCCCAGTTTTCATAACTATCTTCTAAAATTAAATAAAATCCAACAGATAAGGAAGGTTAGGATGAAGTACATCAGGGAAAAAAAGGGAGGAAGGCCAGCAGTGGAAGTAATGGGAACTCTCACCCACTCTTCCAGCTGGGCTGGCCTGAAGTGTGCTTACACGTAGTTGGCATGGCTTTAGCCTAATTCCTGTACCCCTTTACTCGTACATGGCCCCCTTCTGACTGAGTCCTTATGGCAAACAACAATCGCTTTGGTTCCCCTCCCACAACAGCTGTCATTAATCAATACTTTGGTCCGGCATTATCCTGGCCCTTCAGAAACCCACAAACCACCACACTGCTTGCTCTCCCCATGCCAGGAATGGTATTTCTAGCTTACTCACTTTCCACAGTTGTACAGGTCGCAGCAGAAGCAGGTGTTGGTTTTTATTTTCGGTGTGCAAGGTGCACGACGTTGTGGGTGACAGACTGCCTGTGTGAATTCAGAAGAAACACAAAGCACATATGGACACAATCACCAAACAATTCCTGCTGCCATTTAGCCTGCTCTATGTGTAATTTTGCACTGATGCAAAGATCAGCCCAAGGGAGATCTTTCTTTCCTTATCTTGCAGCACAGCTCTTATAAGACGGCAGTCTGGAATAAAGATGCATGGGAGTAGAGCAGACCAGCCCCATCCTTCCACCACGGGGAAGTCACAGATAAGTATGCACCTGAGTAGGAAGTGGGCTGTGAAACTCCTGCAAACAGATAAGGCATTGCTGAAGAAAGGCTTCCCCAGATGGCAAACTGGGCATGGAATTGTCAAGAGGCTGACACTAACTGAGGGAAAGATTCCCATACTGAAAAGTAACTGAGAAAAGAGACTGACTGCCTGTGGGTAGTATCACCGAAGCTAATCTGGACAGTCTTTTGGCCAACAAAAGAATGGACCCCACCAGTACCATGCCATAATATTTTATTTGCACCTCAAGCATTTTAAGGTGAAACACAGTTATTCCTAACTCCTCAGAAAGATGGGAGTAAACCTAGAGGGACTCTCAGCACAGTCAGTAGTGTCCATATGCACTAACGTGGTGTGGCATGAACACCCATCCTCACAGGGCTTCTCTGTGGAGAAGACACAAGCAGGAACTACTGCTGTCTGGACTCTGAATCCACATTCTGCTCTGGTAATTTGTGTGCAGCTGAAGACTGACAGAAATCAGTGTGTTTTCCTCTCCCACCCCCTCCTTTCTGCCTGCTCCTTTCCAGGCACCTCTGGTGGAAGAGAGCAGCCCTGACTCCCAGCAGCTGCTGACTGCAGAGCTCTGGAGATGGTGGCAGCAGCCTGGTGGGAGGCTTCTACACCTGCAAGGTGAAGCTAGCCCTGTGAGGAGGCAGCACAGCCCAACCTGCTCTCACCTCTGGTGGTGTGGTGCTCTTGGAGTAGTATTGGCATCGTCCTGCATACAGTGGCCGCAGGTCCTGCCAAAAGAAGAGCATCAGGTTTAATGCCCCAGCAAAAACCAAACCTGCTGGCCTTTGGGCCAGGCTTCAGATTGGCCTTGCTCTGCCTCAGCATCCGGCCATGGCAGCCACCACCCCAACCCCCAAGAGCTTCTGGATGCAGTGCTGTGGGGTGCATGTCTGTGGCAGCTACGTGGGAGCAGCAGCTCTTAAGCCAGCCTCACCCAGGCAGGGCTTCTGCCCCACGAGAAATAAATTATTCATTCATTCCTCATATCCCCAGAGGTCTCCCGGGGCCATCTGATGTGTTTCCAAGGGCTCTTCATGCTGAATCATTACAATTTATCATCAAATTGTCGGGAAATCTGTCCTTCTGGGCTCCTGAGTGAATGGTGGGAAACCTCTGGAGGATTAGGGACGGCTCAGCTCACAAACAAACACATTACCTTCTCGCTCACGGACAGCCTGCTTCCCAAAACGCAATGCTGAATTCCCACCGTGCTGAGAGCAGGCAGTGGCAGCTCCCCCATTTGTGCACACCAGCTGTGGGGACACGCCGTGCCGCAGCCGTCCTGCAGGCACAGGGGCCTGCTCTGCGGGTGTCACCCGGCACACAGTGCCCCAGAGGGAACACTATGTGCTTGGGTGCTGGGAGCATGTCTCTGGGCAGACGGCGACATTCTTGGGTGGTTAGGAGGTGAAGCGAGGCCAAAAGCACACCCGTTAATCAAGAGGCAGAAACCAGAGCTCTCGTTGCTCTGCCGCAGACACACAAGCATGCTGGCGGCGGGTGGGACCGAGTGCCCGCTCACATCATCACCCAGCCTGCCAGGACAGAGCCCTGAATCTCAGCCAACTTGCGGGGCTCCACTCCACGTGGCCGGGATCAGCCAGGAGTTGGATGAGCCTCATCCTTTTGTCAGTGCTCACACTTCACCAAGCCCCTGAAAGGGGTCAGAGGCGGTCACGGCTTGCTCACCAACAGGGACCTATCACACACCTGCAGAACTCCATCTGCCCTGCAAGCAAACCTGGCCGCCCCGCGCCTTTCTACTGTTTGAACAAACCAAGGCAGGAAAGAGGAGTCTGCCTTACAACAAAGAACAAAGAGCTGATGGTAACTGTGACATCCTGACATTTCTTTCCATTCTGATTACAAATAAACTCAAAATGAATGTTTGAAATCCCATTTTGCAAAAATAAGTTATTTTCTAAGAAAACCCATCAAACATTAATGTTGCAGGGGAAAAAAAAAATCTGCAGTTCTAAGTTTGAACTTAAAACTTCAAACAGGACCATGTTTTTTTCCATTGTTACACTAATAGCTGGAGTTTTTGCACGTCCCTCTGTACTAGTGACTGGTCGTGAGCACAGTAGGGCTTGGAGCCCACTGAAATCACTTCCTGTTTGCACTGAAGCCCCTCAAAGAGCTTCGTACCCAATGGCTTCCCTCGACTACAACACCCAGCAGTTCAATCAGCATTAGAAGCTTCTGCTAACACAACACGCAAAGTCAGACGTGCAACTGTTCCCACCTTATCACCTGGCACCAGCTAATTCACTAAACACATGAAGCACAGACAGAAGAACTAAAGCAATGTTTTAACATCTTAATGCTTACTGCTGATCTCAGGATACTTTTGCAAAGCTGGCACATTTTTCTACATTTTACAATTTAAACCAGTATTCAGCACACGACACGTATTCACAGAGTTGGATGTGGTCTGATGTGCGATGTGAACACATCACCTGTTTTCCTAGAGTAAAAGCACTGCAGGATTCTGGTTTTCCTGGAAGCACTTACTATGTGTCTGGCAGCAAAGACACCATCTACTATGGCACAGCAGAATGCAGCAATGACGCCAAAGCTGATGAAGACGATCGATGCAACCAGCTAAGGAAGGAAAACAAAGCAAAGCGTCATGTGCTTCTCCACAACCAAACATTTTGTGTCCTTTCCACACCGATAAAGAAACCACAGTCAATAAGCCCTCAAGCAATCAATGACCCCAATGTATGCCCAGGCTGCACAGACTGGTCTCATTGAAGTCAGTGGGATGTGTGTCTCAGAGGCGCCTGCTCTCCCACGGAGGTAGAGGCAAGGCAGCAGGAGCAGCACAGTTGTGCCAGACAACTTGATATTGTAATATAAGATCTTCCCCGACTCCAGAGCGCTAAACTTAGGCTGACCATACACCTCCTCTTCTGGCTGCCGCTTGTCCTTAACTCTTCCCCACAGAGAGGAATTTCTTCTCCCTGCAACCCAGAGAGCTGCAGGCAATCTGCTCATACAAATGTTCCTCTGGCCATCTCAGCCCACCAGCCACAGTGGCTTCCATTTCTGGCACTGTCAGTCAGTTACAACGGCCACACTGTTTCTCTGTCACAACCAGTGAAACCACAGAATGGGGAAAAGTGCAGCTTCTTACAATCCCAGTAGAAGGAATGCTTTTCTACAGCTTTGGTTATTCTGCACTAAGTTTCCCTCTGTACTCTCCTGCACTTCATGCATACATGAAAGGATATCCCCTCTTAAAAGCATAACCCTTGGGATGGGAAGTGAGCCAAACACTTTGTACACACAATTATGTTATTTGTCCTCTCCACTGGCAGATAGGAACTGTTAACATGGTTATTTAAAATGATACGGAGTTAATTATGATACTTTTATAACAGCCTCGTTAGAATCCAAGGATCCAGTGTCAGAAATGGGTTTGCTGCCCTCACATATGCCAATTTCCTCTCCCTGAGCTGCAGAAAAAGAAGCCTGAAGTCAGCTACACTGAGCAGCATTCAGACAAGACGTCTGGATAACGTAGGAACCTAAAATAGGCAGGTTCCGCTCTGGAGCTGCCTTTGGACACCGTTACAGCGACACAAGGTTTGTGAAGCTGGTAGTAACGGCTTTCCTACAGCATGAGCGGCTGTCACACAGCATCATAAAGTGCTGACTTTTAGCTGGCAAAGCACTGACCACGCAGCTCCCCTCAGTGCTGGCACCACCATGCTCTCCCTTGCTCTGCTGAGTGCAAGGCGCAGACACGCGGCACGAAAGCCAATCTGCTGCGGTGGGAGAAAGGGGAGCTGGCTATTTCTGTCTGCAGACTGGAGAGAATTCAGACTCAGGTCACTTCTTGCTTTGGCCAAGTTGGCACGCTCAGGTCCTTGTGCTCCTCAGCCACCTCCTGGGCAGAAACAGGCACAGGAACATGGCTGCAGAAGTTGCCTTTAGCTCATCCTGACATCACCACGAGTGACTGAGTAATGAGCAACGCACGCTGTCTTAAAGAAGGGCTCCGGTGAAGTCCATGAAAAATGAAAGCATTCTGCACTGCCTGTGGCACTATGGAAATATATAATGGGCAAGACTGCCCATTGTAAAATTAAGCACCCCTGGGTGAAGCAAGACATGAATAAAACATGGAGACCATGAGCAACAGCTACTGTGTGTCTACTCAGCTCTGCCTACTGCGAGGGCAGAGAGGGAGGCACAATCACCTCCCTGTCCCTGCTGGCCACCCCTCTGCTGATGGAGCCCAGGATCCCATTTGCTTTCCGAGCTGCAATGCACACTGCTGGCTCACGTTCAGTTTTTCATCCATCAGAAACCCCAGGTCCTTCTCTGCAGGGCTGCTCTCAAGGAGCTCCTTCCAGTCTGTATGGATGCCTGGGATTCCTGTGGCCCAAGTGCCAAACCTTGCACTGTGCTGTGTTGAACCTCATCAGGTTCACCCAGGCCCACCTTTCAAGTCTGCTGAGGTCCCTCTGAATGGCTTCCCTTTCTTCTACTGTGACAACCACACCACTCAGCTTGGTGTTGGCAGCAAACTTGCTGAAGGTGCACTGAATTCCATCATCGATGTCACTGATGAAGATGTTACAGAGCACCGGTCCCAAGACAGAGCCCTGGGGGGCGACGCTCGTTACCGGCCTGCACCTGGACACAGAGCCATGGATCACCACCCTCTGTCTGCAGCCTTTCAACTAATTCCTTATCCATTGGGTGTCCACCCATCAAATCCACATCCCTCCAATTTGGACATGAGGATGTGGTAGGGGACCATGTCAAAGGCCTTGCTTAAGTCCAGCTAAATGACATCGGTCGCCTTCCCCTTGTCCACCAACGCCGTCACTCCATCATAGAAGGCCACCAGATTGGTGACCATGACCTTCCTTTGGTGAAGCCATGCTGACTGTCTCGGATCACACGCTCGTTCCTCATGTGATCAAGTATATCATCCAGGAGGATCTGTTCCATGATCTTCCCAGGTACAGAGGTAAGACTGCTGGCCTGTAGTTTCCCAGGTCCTCCTTGCTCCCTTTCTTGTATATACAGGAGTGACATGACCCTTCCTCCAGTCATCCGCGACCTCACCTGACAGCCACAACTTTTCAAATATGATGGAGAGCGGCTCGGCAACCACCTCAGCCAGCTCCTTCAGAACCCTGGGATGCAGCCATCCGGCCCCATAGACCTGTACACATTCAGTCTCATGAACGGTCTCAGACTTGCTGTACCCTTACAGTGGGGGGGGATTTACCAACCTAGAGTTTTAGGGATGCAGGGCTCAGGGACATGAGAAATATTAGAATCCTGGCTGCCAGTGAAGAGTGAGGCAAAGAACTCATTCAGTACCTCCACTTTCTCTTGAAGCCGGTTCTCCTTTTACATTTACCAGAGGAGGTACACTCATTTTGGCCTGTCTCTTCCGGCCGATGTACCTGTAGAATGTCTTTATATTGTTTTTCACATCCCTCATCAAGTTCAGTTCTGCCTGTGCCTTGGCTTTCCTGATCCCACATCTGCAAGTCTGGGTGGCATCCCTGTATTCTTCCCAGGTGACACGGCTTTGTTTCCAGAGCTGGTAGGCACCTTTCTTTGCCCCCAGTGTGCCCAGCAGGTCCTTGCTGAGCCATGCTGGTTTCCTGCCTCCTCGGCCCTCTTTCTTATTCAGAGGGACAGAGAGCTCTTGTGCTTTGAGAAAGGCATCCTTGAAGAGTAGCCAGCTTATTTACTGGCAGTTATGTGCGAAATGGACTGGTGTAAGGTAACGATTACTCAACCAGGCTCTGACCTGCAGCTTGCGAGAGGCTTGGAAACACTACAAGGACAGACGGAACAGGACGTTCTCTTCTTGCACAGTCAGGGTAAAAAGAGCAAAAAATAGCCACCGGGAAGCCCACCTACCCCACACGCTGTCTGATTCTGGGAAAGAAAGGTTTCCTCTCCTGAAGGCTCTGTCTGATCCCCTCCCTGCTGCCAGCACCATGCTCAGCGGGGATTACATTTCTAGCAAAGCAAAGGGCAGCCCAGTACATGCGAGAATTTTTCCAGACTCCCTCAGCCAAACTTGCATTAGCCCTGTTTACCAGCAGACACTGCTAAGCATCCATGAGCCCCCCTGCAGAGGAAGTTCCGCTGCTCCAAAAGCAGGCAACATTGGTGAGCAAGCAGGACAGGCTGCAGGGTCAGACAGCTGCAGCATCATTCATTCCCCCATGCCATCTCACAGTGGCAAGACCTGCAGGGACCTTGCCACTAAGGTGTGGGGCAGAGTTTGGATGGAGACTGCAGCTGCTGATGCTCCAAGCACTACAGCGGCTGCCTTCAGCACAGGTGAAAAGAGAGAGGGTTGTGAAACAGCACCTGCAAGACATGGCTAGTGGACATAAGAGACATGAACCACACACAGGTCTTCTGAGCTTATCAAAGAAGGCAATCTGGGTGCTCTGCCCCCATTGCACAAAGATTCTCAGCATGAGAAACCCTCCTTGCAGTGTGAGGAGAGACCAGAGAGTCATGGTTTGCATGCCTGGCGTGAGCAGCACCTTCCATGCTTCTCACACCCCAACTGCAGCTCTATTGCACAAAAAAAATGTACTGGTTTTAATTCCTGCTTCAAGAGATGTTTGAAAACAAGGAATATATTGATTCTTTTCATCGTCTCACAGTCTCAAGTCATTCGTTCTCCCAGAGCAGAATTTTCTATCCCAAGCAGAGAGCTTTGAGCATTCAGCCTCAGAGCCGGCTTTCTGATGGGCCCTCTGCTGGCTTTCCCCTCCAGTCTCCGGGTTGGCTGTTTGATCTCCTTCTCTGTCCTTTCCTTGGATTAGAATGTGGCCAAAAGCAGTTTTCACAAAGCTTTACGCCTCCAGGAATTTATTTTGAAAGATTTAAAATAAATGTATTATACCTAGGCTATTACGTGTCACATACTGTGACAGCTCAACGTAAAATGTGCTGGGCATAAGTCTATGAAGTGCCAAGTATCCTGAAATCTCCAAACACTCTATTTCAAGCCCTTGAAAAATCCCACTGAGTTCAATGAGACAGTCTATAGTCACTCTGTGCTTCTTTGAGCATTTTCTCAAATTTAGAAAAGTATCTGGGTTAACAGCCTTGTTCTCCTGGGCTGCCAGGAACCATCTATAGCTCTCGTGAGGCATGCAACACTAGCCTGGAAGGGTTAGGAAAACCAGTAACATTCTTTACACACAGAATCTGAATTAGTCTTGAAAAACAAACAAACAAACAACTGCATCATGAACTTACCATTTGCCTTTTGTTTTCTATCAAGTTTGATCCAATTATTCCAAGGAATGACCCAAAACCAAGCTGAAAGACAACAAATTGTTAGCATTTAGATCAGGAAGACACCCAAAGTATCTCACATACAGACAGGACATAAATCCAGAAGCACAAAAAGAGCACATTGAATTCATGAGCACTCTTCCCTCAGCAAGGAAGTTAGTGGAGTCTTCTACTAGCTGGGACTGTCAAGCATACCCCTCACATAACACCAAGAGCATGTGTAAAAACCAAAAGGATGAATTCTGTCTCCAGCACCCTCCCTGGTAATGCTCAGAAATGGGTGGATGAGGACATGGACTCAGATGCAGACCTAGCAGGACACCACTAGCAATCTCAGGACCAGACTCCGGTAACCTCATCAAGGATGTGAGCAATCACCTAAGTTTTCAGCTCACAGTTTCTTGATACAAAGTGTGAAATAAAAGAGAACTCATACTGAGGAAACAGGTTTTTTTGGCACCTTCTACTCCTCCCTCAGTTGAAGGAGCGACACTTCATCAGCCTTGGCCTTCTACCAGAAGCTCACACCAGCCCAGCTAACAGAAGGAGCTAATCCAGCAAAAGCATCTCTTCCTCTTGCTATCATTTCAGCTCAGCAAATCCAGTTAGGAGCAGCTTTCCACCCCATTTCTCTATGGCCGTAAGCTATTTAGCTAAGCTGGAGACGTTTCTAGGACACAGCACACCTCAACCAGGCTAAAAACAGGGAACTGCACACTACAGAGGGAGATCCAGAAGCGCTTCTGTAAGGGTCATAATCAGAAAGGTCTTTTATCAGTGCGTAGCAGAACTCTGAGTTGGCAAAGAGAAATGCTGGGAAAGTCCTGCAATTGCTATTGCTCCTATTCAGCAGGCTACAAAGTCATTTGATAGATGAGGGTGGTAAAGACCTGGATAAGAAAGCTAAGTAACTGAACAGCTCCCGAGGAAGCAGAGTAAGGCACAAATAAGCTGCAGTGACTCAAGAACAGGCCAAGTAACCTGGACTCGATATTTAAGATGTCAGAACAGAAAGCAAAGCTTTAACAAACCCAGTACTAACAAGGAGAGGCATGAGCAGAGCTTAGCAGGTACAAATACGATGAAGAGTGTGTGTCAAATCTTACCTTGCTCTGCTTAATCCCTGTAAAATTTGGTGCCGACACCAGAGGCAGCAAGGGCTGCTGTCTCCAGCAGCAGGGGATTAAAGTTAAGCAGCTGACCCGGCTTCTGCTTCCCATCTATCCTGTCTGTGCTGCACCCTGAGCTCTCAGACTGTTGTCCCCACATCAGACACCAGCTACCATGGCGTGAAGCACAGCAATGATGCCCAGCACTGCTCAGTTACCCTGGCTGTAGGCAGGTGGGGCAGAGAGCTGGGGGGCTGCTGAACTGCCCCTGGGTTGGTCCCTTATTATTTTATTCAGCCTGAGCAAACAACCATCTTCATCTTCTTTAAGTAAGGGGAGTCTTAAAGTTCAATTTCAAGTCCAAAAGATCAGCAATCCAGACATTACAGAGAGACAGATCCTGGTAATATTTTCAGTCTGGTGATATCCAGCAGCAGGGAAGTTGTCTGGCAATGCAATCCTAATGCAAACATTCAAGAAAACCATTCTGCACCCCTTTAAACTTGATCTAACACATTTAAAAGAAATGTGCACGTGGCACTTCAGAGCAGCCACAAACCAAGAGGTGAAAGACTTGACATAATTCAAGATAATTCAAAAAGAAGAAATTAGGGTGATCCACTACATCTAATGGGCAAAGATAAATCAGTGGATTCTCATCCTGAATTAATGGGGGAAAAAAAAAAAAACCCCACCCTTCTTCACCAGAGACATAGGAATGTGCATGAATTATGTCATTGTTACCTGCTGGTGGATCGGACTGTCTGAAAGGATACAGAATACAAACAAAAATGCTTTTCCAGAGGAAAGCCCCAGATCAACTTGCTTGACAAGGAACCACTAGAGAAGAAGTTTTGCCAGTAAAAGCCTAAGAAAGGTCAATCATTTACACCAATGCTTGAAGCTGTTCTAACTTGGGGAGAGCACTTGTACCACATGGACAGCCTTTAACAAGGAAAAGCAAAGGAGACTTCTGAGAGCCATGTTCTGTCCATGGCCTTCACAGAGGTGCTGTCCCCTTCCTGAATGTGGCTGGCTTGCAAAGAGCAGTGACAGATGTGGCCACTGCTGGGCACTTGCCCTCTGTGCCTGCCTGATGGTTACTGCTGGGGGAACCGAGCATTACTGTTGCAATCCAGACTTCCCAAGCCTGGATCAGTCATCCACAGTTGATGCTATTTCCCATGGAGGCACAGTTGAAGGGTTCACAGAAGTAGCTGTGAAGGGATCAGTGGTCATGGTTAAGGGTGACAGCTGCCTGGCTACAGACACGCCATCATGTCCTCAGCTCCAGCTCTTTTAGATGCATCAGTGAGGAACTGCACTATCTGTGGGGAAAAAAAAGAAAAAAAAATCCCCCTGAAGGATGGAAGATCTGCAATGCCTACTTCGGTTCTTCCTCAGGAGCAGAGGCCAGGGGGATCCCATCTCCCTGCAGACAGAAGCTTCTTTGCTTGGCCAAGACAGGAGATCAAAGCAGGGCAGGAGAGAGCATCAGGCCAGGAGTGCCCTGGAGGCCAGATGGATGGCACAGCGCAGATCTGCTCTTAGAGAAGCCCGTGCCAGCCAGATGACAGTGACAGCGTGTATATAGAGCCATCAAATTCAGGGCAGCTGCTTGCCACCCAGATTTCCACAGGGCTGCTGTGTGACTGCAGATGGAGCTCCCTGCTCCGCTCGCTCGCTTTGCGGCCCTGGGCTGAGGGGCACTAAGCTAGACTACACCAGAGCGTTGCGGCTCCTTGCTTCCTGCTCCTCACCAACGCAGTGCAGCACCATGCTGGCACACAGGGGCCCCTGGCTTCGTGTGCACGGTCCCCACGGTGGTGCAGAGCTGCTGCGCGCTGCAGAAATTGCCGCTCAGGGCCACCTCCCCAGCAGCCCGCACCGCAGTGGGCCCCCTCAGCACAGCAAAGGGAAAGGGCCCGGCTTGTTACAAAGCGTCGGCTGCTTTCAGTGCCTACTGAAGCATCCATCAGCAAATGGGAACGTTTTCCTATTTGGGAAGCCAGGCAAGGCCGTCACGCATTTCCACACAGCAGATTAATGGACCGAGGGGGAAACTGGTGAAGGGCCTACACACACAGGCAGGCTGCCTCCGCCTGCCCAAGCGCAGGAATTCAAGAAACCATTGAGCAGACCGAGTTTCAGGAAAGATGTCAGCGATGCTGACGTCGCTGGAGCACAAACAGCAAGGGAGATGTCACGGGGCTGCGCACAACTGCCTGCCATCTGCGGCGCTCCTGGGGCTGCTCCAGGCAGAGGCCTGCACACTGACAGTGCGGGGAGCTGGGAGCCAGCCTGCCATCCTGCTCAGCACCTTTCCTCACTGCCGCTCTTTTTAGAACACCAGGTCTTAATGCAGAGTTACTGGGACAAGCCAGAAGAACGATCCGAAATCGAAGAGACTAAATGCTGTTGGTAACAACATTCCGCACAAAGGGCTGCAGAGGGGCTTTCTTCAGTTGTAGAATAGCTCGTCCACAGAGAAGTAAAAGCTTCCCAGAGATCGGCTGTGCACAGTAAATAAACCAGAGAGCAAGAAGGCAAAACCAGCTCTCTGCCTATCTGAGCTGGCTTTAAGCCTCCAACTTTGAGGCTCTGAACCCAACAGTGCAGCACCCAAGGCTGTCACACCAGAAACATCCAGCTGGAGGGCTGTGGCCACGCTCAGCTCCCAAGAGTAGCTGCAGCTTAGTCCTTTTTGTGCTCCCTTACAAGATGCCTCAGACACGCACAGCAACAGACCAGGATGTGCTGTACAGCAGTGCTGGCTGGGATGGGCATGAGGTAGTCTCCCCACGTACTTCTGCAAAGGGCTGTACTCTGCTGGCAGAAATGCTGGGCACCAGAAGGCTTCTCTGGCTTAAGCTATTTGAAGCTACAGTTAGCCCATTTTCCTTTGTTGATTTAAAGAAAAATAAAAATCAATGCATTAGCTGCTTTGACTTGGATGCTCTGCCTGCAAGTTGCCAGAGCAGTTTTCCATGCGGAGACAAGTGCTGTTGAAACTTCTGCAAGGAAAGTTAGGACCGTAAGTTCACCTGAGCAGTATCTCACAATTGGACTTGATCTCTGTGGGTCCATTCAGATGGAACACTTTCATTGTAAGATCTAGACTCCCTGCTGTTCCTGGCACCTCTGGTCCTGGCTGGCTGGAGTTAATCTGATGCATGCAAACAAAGTACTCAGGTTGCTTTGACTGATGTAAGACCTATATATCTGTCTCGCTTCTAGATCAAAAGCATGTAATTACCTAAGCTCTGGGGAAACTGCCACTTGACTGGATGGGATTTTTGCATGGGAATGAGCAGCAGGTGCAAAATAATAATAAAACAAATAAACCAAATGGCAATGAAGTAGCTGAGCATACATTAGTATTCAGAACAAGATCACCCTTTATAACATTTGCAGCATCACAAGGGACTTTGTAGGCAATACGTTTTCTAGACCTACCTAGGAGTTCTATACTTACAATAACCCCTGGGTAATAACCTCCAACAGTCACATTTTGGGTTCTTGTTGTAGCAGCTAGGCCCACCGTTAGAATTAATACTGACACAATGAGGAGAGTCACAGTTACGTAGAGGGAATTTCTTTTTCTTCTATTGAATGACCCTAAAAACACACACATACAACACAATTTGCTAATTCCATCTGGGGACAGTCACGGTATCACAGATTTTCTCCTCCCACCACCAACCACAACACAGTGAATTTCCTTTCTTTGTTCTAGCCGCCTCTTTCCACCTTCATAATGTGCTTTATCAATCTCTACTTGGATACCTGAATGTGCATTTACATATCATTGCTCAGATATGGATGAAGAAATCCCTAAGAACCATAACTTTGCAAAGCTCGTTTAAATACAGTAGATCCTCCTTGGGACAAGCTAACGAGAAACACCACCACAAGGCACTCATTTCTCTTCTGGTCTGTCTGCTCGCATTAAGTCAAACAGCCATACTGTACGCCACTTGTTTTGAGGGGGGAAATCTTGGCTGTAAACGTGTCACAAGGTGTCCACAGTTCTCCAAATAGTCACAGCCACTCCTCCTGCGGCAGCAACCCCTACTTTCAGCAAGGACCAGGTATTTTTAGATGTTTGAATAATGAATTGTGGATTAGGGAAACTCATATACAGCTGCCTAATTCTGGTTTCTTTCTTTCTTTTTTTTTTTTTGTTAAATGTATTTATAGATCTCCCAAATGAGCATAAATATAAAACAGTGATCCCATCAGACAAGAGAAAAGCTGGCTTCCATCTTATGCTCAGCAACATCTGCAGGGGTGCTTGTTCAGTGCCTATTCTGCAATCTTTAAATCACTTTTCAGAACAATCCTTTTGATTCTATGTCATACATTATGTAAACACAACCCAGTAGAAGCGAGCAGCTGGCACAGCAATGGGCTGTAATGGTTCCCTGCTGCCCTGGGACATCTCCAAATCACAACCTACAGCACAGGGCTCCCCAGTGCACCCATGGAGCAGGCAAACACATTTCCCCACTCCAGAGGCTCCCAGCTGCACCTCACAGGGTACTTAGAAGCAGGGCAAGGATGCACCCCAAGAGAGCGCAGGGCTGCCTTTACTCCTGCCAAGTATATTCTCTACAGCAGGTCACCCATGGGACACCCCACCTGAGGCACACAGGCTCCTTGGCAAGTGCAGAGATGAATCCATACCTCAGCTGGGCGGAGAGGACTTGGCCAAGCCCAACACAACTGCCCTGCCCACATTTGCCAAAGACAGGAGTCCCTCAGGTCCGAAAGGCAGCTTGCTGTCTTGAAGATGTGCATCCCAGGTGCCTACAGACCCTTCCGTAGGGTGTGAGTATATCTGCAGGTATCTGCAGCAAAGTCACCCATGTCATCTGCCTTCACCCCAGCAGCCATGCTGATACACCTGGGCACAAACCAGTTCTCTCTGCATGGGGACGGCTCTGCCCTGCCCCTGCACAGTGCAGGCACAACACCCACTGCAGGGTGCCCTCACCAAGCCACTCCATGGGCTGCATGGTGCCATCAGCCACACAAGGCAGTGCGCCAGGAGGTGTGCGCAAGGAAAGGAGCATCCTGCTGACCCTCTGGTGTCTCCAGGAGGAAATGCCCCTGCAAGCTTCCCGCTCGCGCTCTTAAGTGCAGCTGTAACTGAAGTATGGGGACACTGCAAGGACCAAAAGCAAGAAGCATTTAGCTACAATTAATATCTAGGCAGCTAAACAAGTAACTATTGGAGCAGCCCAGGCAGCACCTTTTACCAGCACTCTCATTTTATTCTCTCAAATCTGAGAATAAGCTAGGTCTATAGACCTAGACTTCTCTATGTTACAATCCGTGAAAATTCAGTAAAGCCTCTGACACTGTCCCCACAACACCCTCGTTGGAGATGCTGGCTGCCCATGGTCTGGATGGGCATCGCTCTGCTGGTGAAACATGGCTGGATGGCTGGGCCCAAAGAGTTGTGGTCAGTGGAGTTAAATCAGCTGGCGGCCGGTCACGAGCGGTGTGCCCCAGGGCTCAGCACTGGGGCTGCTCCTATTGAACATCTTCATTAGTGATCTTCACAAGTGGATTGAGTGCATCCTCAGTAAGTCTGCAGACAACACCAAGCTGGGAAGGAGTGTTGATCTGCCTGAGGGGAGAAAGGCACTACAGAGGGACCTGGATAGACTGGATCAATGGGCTGAGACTAACTGTGTGAGTTTCAATAGGGCCAAGTGTCAGGCCCTGCATTTTGGTCACAACAACCCCAGGCAACCCTACAGGCTTGGGGAGGAGTGGCTGGAAAGCTGTCTGATGGAAAGGGACCTTGGTGTGCTGATGGGCAGTGGGCTGAAGATGAGCCAGCAGTGTGCCCAGGTGGCCAAGAAGGCCAATGGCATCCTGGCTTGGATCAGGAATGCTGTGGTGAGCAGCACCAGGGAAGTCATCCTGCCCTGCACTCGGCACTGGTGAGGCCTCACCTCCAGTGCTGTGTTCAGTTTGGGGCACCTCAGTACAGAAAGGAATGGAGGTGAAGAGCAACAAGGCTGGTGAAGGGCTTGGAGAATATGGCCTATGAGGAGAGACTGAAGGAACTGGGGCTGTTCAGTCCGGAGAAGAGGAGGCTGAGGGGAGACCTTACTGCTCTCTTCCTCTACCTGAAAGGTGACTGCAATGAGAGCAGGGCTGGTCTCACTGGCAACAGGACGAGAGGAAACAGCGGATGATCTTTAAGGTCTTTTCCAGCCTGAATGATCCTACATCCACTCTTCTGCTGCCTCCCAAACACCAGCACTTCTGCAGTGCTCCAGGACACCTCAATGCACCACGGTCACTGACCTGCTGACCCCCGCGACGTGAGAGATAAGTGCTCTTCACACAGCTGGGGTCCTTGCAGCGCCGTGCAGGGCGGCTCTATGGGGCGGGATGAGCGCGAGGTGACAGCAAACACTGAGCCCGAAGCACACTGCCTGTGCGTTTGGAACTTGTTTCACAGAATGGCTGGGGTTGGAAGGGACCTCAACGATCATGAATCTCCAACCCCCCTGCCACAAGCAGGGCCACCAAACTCCCCATTTAACATCAGACCAGGCTGCCCAGGGCCCCCTCCAATCTAGCCTTGAACACCTCCAGGGATGGACGGGGCATCGCTGACATTTTGACATTATTTCCGAGCTCACGACCGAGCCGCACACCGAGAACAGCGACCCGCCCCCCCGCCCCGGCCGGCGCAGCCGCGCAGCGCAGCCCCACGCCTCTCCGGATCGCAGCCCGCGCCCGGTGCCCCGAGGCGGGCAGTGCGGGCTGCGCGCACACGCAGCGCCGTGCCCGGCCGTCAGAACGGTGTCACGCAGTCGTGCCGCGCGCACCGCTTCGGCTCCTCTCGCTGAAACGGAACGCGCGCCGCCTTCAAAGCGACCGTCCCCGCGTCAGACCTCCGCAACGCCGTCTTCACACGGCGGCCGCGGGCGAACGCGAGCTGCCGGCGGGGCTCCCCGGTGCACGACTTCCCGCACACCGCCGTGCCGCCCCGCCGCGCCCGGGCTCTGCCCCGACCGCCCGAAGCGCACGGTGCAGCCCCCCGCCGCGCTCTGCGGGGACGCGGCCCCGCACCCCTCCCCGCGACGTGGCGGCCCGGCCCCGGTACGGCTCTCACTCACCCACGGAGTCGGGCAGGGCGATGCCGCCCGGCCGCTGCTGAGTCAAGGACTGCCGCATGCTGCCCGCCGCAGCCCGCCGGGCCACGGCCGCGGCCACAGCCCGGGCAGCGGCGGAGCGGCGCCTGCGCGGCGGCAGAGGCAGGCGGCGGGCCGGGGGCGGGCTGAAGGCGGGGGGCCGGGCAACGGGGCCGGGGCTGCTGTCAGCCCTGCGCCGCGCTGACGGCTGTGCCGGTCGCCGGCGTTAAGCTCGAGCGGGAGTGGCGTGGCGGTGGGCCGCGGCCGGCCCTTGCCGTCCGTTCCCCGCGCCGGCTTTGCAAAACGGGGCTGTAAACACATCCCCAGCGGGCTCCGCGATTGCTTGCGTATCACCGTAATGCCCCGGGCTGAGAGGCGCTAAGTGCCTATCGTGTCATTATCTCCAGCCGGAGCACATTTCATCAAGTTAAAAGGAGCGAATCCTCTGCTCCAACCTCCCCTCCATCTACCGGGTACCAGCCTAATTACCAGCCTCCCCCAGGAGCAGAGCAGAGAGCAATTAGCGGAGAGGGCGGCAGCCGTTCGCCTCGGGTGAACCGGCGTGCAGGCAATGCGGGTGTCTGCACGCCCACGGCCCCGAAGGCTGCACGGAGCCCCCGGCTCTCCGCGCTGCCCGGCAGCAGGCAGGCCAGCCTGGCAGCTCGGCACGGCCCGGGGCCGCTGCCAGAACTCTTTCCTGCCTGCCGCGCCTATTTGCTCACACGGCCGGGAGCGGCTCTCGGCCACGTGCGGGTGTGAGATGGCGCACAGCCTGCTGGACCTGCTGCGGCCCTGGGCCTTGGTGCAGCTCTGTGGCAGGACGGTGTTTCCCCACCGCTGAATGAAGCCCGGCGGAAGCGCGGCTGCAGGCTGTGCCGGTGAGGTGCCTGGGGATGAGCTGCACCGCTGTCTGGTGCTGCACATACGCCGGGCCCAATGGTGTAAAACAAGCCCTGATGGTGTAAAGCTATCCCTGCTATTCCTCCAGAGCTGTGTGGAGTGCTGCTGGGCTGGTGGCTCCCATGTGCCATCTGAACGCTGCTCGAGCTCCTCTGGGTCCTCTGGCAGAGCCATGTGGGTCTGGCCCTATGGAAGGGATGTGCTCAAGCCCCTCATCCCCGCTTCCTCTCACCAACCCCATTGCTCCCAGCACACTGATTCTGCACAGCGGTGGGACCCCAGAGCTGTATCCCCAGTGCAGGTGTTTGCACCCCATAGTTCATTGACAAGGGAAATTTTGACCTCCCCCTCAGCCTGGTGCAGGAAGCCGAGGCTGCGCTCCTGGGTGCAACGGGATAAATATCACCCTGCCCTTCTGCTGCCCCTCTCTGCCCCAGGGGGGGGGTTTGTAGACGTGAAGCAGGATCCCACAGTGACTGACAGGCACATGTGCAGATGCAGAGCCCTAGTGATGTCGGTGTTTGTGAACAGACACCCCTCTCCTTGCAGTGCCCGCATTCTCTTGTTGGATGTTTGCCGCTGCTGGAGGCCCTCCAGTAGTACAGTACGGCTGCAAAGGGCACCAGGTGGCAAGGCCTTGCACTGAGGGTGGGATTCTGTTGCGTTGAGCTCACCCCTCTTATGAAAGCAAGTTATTTTTTGATCTGCTCTGAGCACCAAAGTCTTCTGGGCAAGCGAGCCAAAGCAGTGCGGTTCGCCGGCTGCAGCAGGCAGGGGTCTCCTGGCCTCATGGGTCAGCTGGAGCCAGTGGCGGGGCTGGGGGCTGCAGAGGGGAGTGGGGGCCCCGTGGTGGGCACGAAGTTGCTGGGCTCAGCCCTGCGCTCCTGCAGTGCTAACAGTTGTGTTTGTCTGCATTTCAGAGCCGGGGATGGAGATGACTGCTGCCTCTGAGGGAGGCACCCGCCAGGGGCTGGTGAGTATTGGGGGCTGCAGCTGCAGCTCATTTCACGGTGGGGAAAGGGGCAGCTCTGCTTTTGGAAATTCTGCTCAGTGCTTCTGCAGAGCACCAGCACTGTGCCCTGGGCAGGGGGGAGAGGCAGTGAGGCTGGTGGAGCTGCAGCACAGAGCTGACTTCACCCATAACGGCTCTGAGCAGCTCCTTGTGTCTGCCCATCAGACCCTGCATGCTGCCCACCCTCAGCACCTGCAGCAGGGATGGCCTGACCAGCAGCCCTGGCCCCCTCTGCTTGCTGCCAAGCCAGCAGGAAGGGACTTTGACTGGGTGCTGGATCTGCAGCACTGAGCCCTGTGTTCCCCGTGCCAAAACTCTTTCATTTAACGAGGAGGAGAGTGGGAGAAGGGAGAACACTTTTTTCCTTTTCCTTTTCCTCCTCCTCCTCCTCTTCATCACTTGTCCCTGCAGGTGTCCTGGCAGCTGCCTGCAGAGCACACCAATGTCTCTCCCTGTTTTTCACTACTTTGCACTGTCTGTGTATATGAGCAGAGTTCAGTCCCCTCCATTCAGAGGCATTTCTGAGCCAGAGTTTCTGCTGAGCTGTTGGCTGTATCCTCAGACAACCAGCAGGGTATAAATACATTGCTGGGGCAACAGGTGCCCACGGCCAGCAGGTTTCCATGGCCTTGAGCACAAACACAGTGCCAGTGCTAGTGCAGCTGCTGCAGGGCCGCACTCGCAGCGAGCTTATGGAAATGGGCACGGCCAGAGCCAGCCAGCAGCACTGAGCCCTGTGCTACCGCATGGGAAGATGACAGACTGCAGCCAGGTTCTGTTTTGTGTGCCTTCCATCTGGTGTCCTAATGCAGCATCCAACCTTGGAACAAAGACCGCTCACCCGAGGCTGGACAGCTTTGGGAAGAAACACATCCCACTGCCCAAACAGTGCTCCGGGGTCACATTGAGCCCTGGGCTGCAAGCAGTGTCTGCACCCTGCCAAGAGAAATAAAGTGCATGTTCTCTTAAACAATGCCGCCTGGTGTCGTCTGCAGTAACATGGAAAACATGGGCTTGCAATAAGAGATGGTGTAGACATGTGGGAACAGCCCCCGCTTTCCCCGCTTGCAGGCTGTCCTGTGGCTGTGTCAAAAAGACAAAGCTCTTACATGTGGGGACAGGAGGGTGGCAGTGGGGTGATGTTGTGCCATGGGAAAATGAACGCTGGGATCTCAGTGAGCCTCAGTCAGAACAGCCCAAAACTGCCTCTCCTTAACTCAGGAGTGATGATGGGAAAATGGAAATTTGAAACATTTCCAGCTATTAAGTGTTTTTGCATTTACTTTTGGCCAATGAGATGCTCAGGCTGCCTGTGGGGGCTGTGCTCTGTAACTCTTCCAGGAAAATAAGCATGAAGAGAAAGTGCAGGATCCCGACAGAGGGAAGGCAGAGACCAAGGCAGAGATGGGGAACAAAACATGGGCAGACCTGGCCGGGGAGATGAAGACTTTCCTGTGGAACCCAGAGGAGAGAACCTGCATGGGGAGAACAGCCAAGAGCTGGGGTAGGTCCTTGTTTGAGCCCCATTTTCAGCAGCCGTTGCATTTTCTGCTTCACAGTGGATGCACTTTCCTTGGAATGTCCTTTCTAGCTCTGACCACTGCTCCGTTCGAACTGCTAGGGCTGCACATTTGATGGGAACAATAAAGCCAGTGAGTGGGGGGTGTGAGGATGAGCAGGAAATCACCCTTGGTCTGGATAAAAGTATTCATCCGGAACGCATAAACAAAGACTTCAGGCTGCCCAGAGTGTGCCCTGGAAAGGTGTGAAGAGTCCAAGGGAGCACAGGGCCCGGCCCTGCTGCAGCCACCACCTGGCTCCTGCCACTGTAAGATGCCTGGGAAAGGCCCATCCCTCTTCCCGTCCCATCCCCATCTTGGTCCCCATCTTGGTCTCCCTCCCCTTTCTGTTACTCAGGCACTGCACGGTGCCTGCAGCAGAGCATCGTGTTGGGGCAGGATGTGGCCCCAGGAGCAGTGCTGCATTACAGGCATGGGGAGGGCACAGTGAGCTGCTGGTATGTCTCCCAGTGCCCCACGGCTGGGCTCACATACTTAAACAGCCCTGGAGGGCCTGGGAGATCACTGAGATCATTAGATTTAACAGAGAACAGAGCTGTATTTCACTCTCTGCTGTCACAGTTGGTGAGGTGGATGTTGAGCAGCCTAGGGTGCCACGTCCCGGCCATCAGAGCTCGGTGCCCTGGTGGCAGCCCCGTCCACCCAGCGCAGCCCGCAGCAGGACGCAGGCCTGTAGCGGTTCCCAGCCCCGTGTTTGCACACAGCTGCGTTCCCAGGACTCCTCCTGCGCCGATGTCACGTTTCTCCTGGGAAATGTTTGGGTTAGGCTTTGCTTCGCTCGAAGCTGGAGGGTGTTATTCATAGGCTGTGGCCTCCTGAGACATCCTCGGCCGTCAGCCTGGCCCAGAGGAAAACAAACCCTGGATTGTGGACGTCAGGGCTGAGGCAGCCCGCGTTGTGGTGGGAGCACCTCTGTGCCCGACCCAGCTCTGGGAGGGCTGTGCCACAAACTGCCCCATACCCAGGACCTAGGTAGCACTATGTCCGTTTGGCAGCCCGAAGTCCCAGGGTCGTGTTGAATGGGCTGACAGCTCCCTGCCATGGGCTTGGTGCTCTGGAGCAGCTGTGCATCCCCGCAGGGTGCGCTCTGGTTGCACTGACAGCTGTGTGCCCTCTGCTCCACAGGCCTGATCTTACTGTTCTACTTCATCTTCTACATGTGCCTGGCGGGGATGTTTGCCTTCTGCATGTACGTGATGCTGCTCACCCTGAGTCCCTACACTCCCACCTACCGGGACCGTGTGTCTCCACCAGGTACAGCCCCAGTGCCCCGCTGCCACATGGGGCAAGTGTGATGGAGGGGCTGGGGAGGCAGGAGTAAACAGTATTTCATTTGCTGTCAATTTATACCTCAGATCTTCAAAGTGCGAGTCAAGAGTAACTTTATGTAGTATTATTTGAAGGAGTGAGTATGCAGTAATGTTCTAAATCTCCTTTCCCCATGGCAGAAGCAGCATTTTCCCTGGGTTCTCATGTTGGTGGGAAGCATGCAAGACCTAGCCTTGCTCTGGCTGGGAGCATAGGGGGCCCTTGGCTGCCCTGTGCTGTGAGTGGTGGCGGAGGAGGAGGAGGATGGCTGTCTGGGAGCTGGGGCCTGACCTAACCACAGTGCGCCTGGTCCTGCACTGCCCAGGCCCATGGCCGGCCTTGCCCCACTCTAACAGCACCTGTCTCACTCCCAGGAGTAATGATCAGACCGTACCTGAACGGCTTTACTATTGCCTTCAACGTCTCCAAGCCCAGCACGTGGCGGCCGTATGTGGACAGCATGCACCAGTTCCTAGCAGGTGGGCAGGGGGCTGCAGTGAGGGCAAACTGTGTGGCATAGCACACAGGATGCAGCATGGGGCCAGGGCTGAGCTAACATGTGGGGATGGGGTGATGATGAGCCAACTCTGGGGCTGGGCAGGGTAACAGCCGCCCCAGCCCCTGCGCAGAGGGATCCTCACAGGGAGATCAGCTGTGGGTGTCTCACAGCTCCTGCCTGGATGGGAGGCTTTGGGAGCCTTGGGAGCCGCAGCTGGGAAACCATCCTATTCCATGCCTATTCCTGAGTGTGATCCTTGGCATCTGGATACACTCAGAACATGGGTCTGAGCAGGTCTTAACGAGTCTTGCTCCCCACCAGCTTACGATGACAAAGTTCAAGAGGAGAAGAACATTGAGTGTGTCCCAGGACAGTACTTCATCCAAGGGGGCAACGACAGTGAGGAGAAGAAGGCCTGCCAGTTCAAGCGCTCACTGCTGCAGAACTGCTCAGGGATTGAGGATCCGACGTTTGGCTTCTCTAAGGGACAGCCCTGCATCCTGCTGAAGATGAACCGGGTACAGAAATTCTGGTTGTCCTTGTTCCTCCCTTCAGTGTACCCCAGCGGACAGGCTAAAAACAGCGCAGAGCCCAAAACTCGGCCTCTTCCCAGGTCCATGGAATAGGGAATGAGAAATCCAAACCTGCTTGTACCTGCCAGAAAGTATTACAGTGAAGCACTACAAAACTGGGTGGGTTTGATTTGATGAAGGGCTGGGATCTCTCAGGATGTGTGCCACACTCCTCTCAGGGAGGAACCGAGCTTTAATGCTGCACCCCAAGCTGTCTTTTTATAATGGGTATTTTCGTAGAACCAAATTCATTTGCAGTTTTCTAATGCCAGGACAGCTCAGTGTGTACTGTTGGCAAAACAAACACAAAGGGGAGCAAGCTGTGCACAGCGAGGTGGCTGTATCCCAGCAGGGATGCTCCCAACACACTGCTCTGCCCCTCCAGCCAGGCACCCACCCAGTGCTCAGCCTCAGGCAAGTGGCACAGTGCAGGGCTGTGAGACACTGCGCTCCTCCTGAGCATTGCGGCCAGCAAGAGCAAGAGCCCTCGGAAGGAAGGCAGCGCACACGTGGCACTGCACTACATACAGCTGTGATGTCTTTTTTGTTTCTGCAGATCATAGGCTACCGTCCTGGCGCTGGGGTCCCTGTGAACGTGGACTGCAAAGTGCAGGTACTGCTGTGCCTGTGCCCTTACTTCAGCCGTCTGTGCCCCTCAGACCCCCTCCCATCATCCCACAGTCAGGAATTAGGAACAGCTGCATCCCTCTACAGCCCCCACCCCGAGAGTGCTCTGCAAGCAGCACAGGGGGAAGGAGCAGCTCCCACACAGTGCATCTGGTCCATACCCTTCTTGCAGTAGTGAAATAGCCAGACAGAGAGCAGCAAGCAGCACTCTGCAACCTTTGCCTGTGCCCTCCGAGCACAGGTTTCTCTGCTTGTTACAGCAGGGATGGGGAGCTGCAGGAGACAGGGGCTAAAGTTCCTTCACTTCCCTGCAAGGGGAGTGCATTTTGTGTCCCACACACCGTGCCTTTGTTTTGTTTCAATCCCAGAAAGGCAATGAGAGCGATCTGAGGTCAGTGGACTTCTACCCTGGAAATGGCACATTTGACCTCATGTATTACCCCTACTACGGCAAGCTCACGCACGTAAGTAAGGACACAGATGCCCCAGCAGCTGTTACCTCTCCTGGGAAAGGAGTGGGCACAGAGGTGTGTTTCTGGCTATTTTGGGCAGGTGCAGGAGGGAGGCTGCAGGCACTGGGATTGCAGCACTCTATTTCCATCCCTGGCAAACCAGAGGAAACCCTCAGGGACACCCCTTCCCCCTTCCAGCAGCGGGGATGGTCACATTCAGCTCCCGCAGCACCAGAACAGGCTTTGTTAGGGCCCCAGAGCTCCCAACAGCAGGGTGCTGGGGCAGGGTGTGCTGGGGTGGCGTGGAGGGAAAGTCCCCCAGAACCTTCAGTGGCAGCTGTGCCAAAACCCCTGCAAGGCGGGCAGCTGGCAGAGGGCAGCTGAACAGCAGCAACTGTTCCTGACAGCAACAGCCTGCACTGCTGGGGGTTTTCTTTGGTGCTTGAAGTGATGATGGGCATAGGAAAAAGCACTGAGCTTCCCCACAGCGGTGAAGCACTCAAGGTATTCACCAAACACAACGGAGCCTTGCCTGCTTTTCTGCTCTGGAGAGAACGCATCTTTCTCTTTTTCAGGTCAACTACACGTCCCCCCTGGTGGCCATGCACTTCACAGACGTGAAGAGGAATAGTTTGGTCCACATTCAGTGCAAGCTGAACGGGAAAGGGATCATCAATGATGTTAACAGCGACCGCTTCCTGGGCCGGATCATCTTCACACTCAGCATCGGAAAGTAGCCAGTAAACACAAGGCATGAGCTTAAGTCAGTCAGAGGCTTTTCCTTTTTAAAACATAAAGACAGCTTTTTTTTTTTTTTTTTTTTTTTTTTTTTTCCTTTTTTCCTTTTTTCTCCCACTAGGAAAAGAGACATGTGGAAATTTTTGTTAACTTATTTTTTTTTTTAATAGTTAGGAAACAAATGAGATGCGACAGCATCTTTCAGCATCTGATAAATCATGATTGGTAAATATTAAAAGTTACACTTTGGGCAGAGGATTTGCAAAAGCATTTCAGTTTTTATTAGAAGAACTCTGGTACCTGAACACTGTTCCCATAAGATCTCTTACATGTGACCTCTGTTTTAATCTTTACAATAGTTTTAGGTGCAATTCTCAGGCAACAGCTAACGAGATGGTGGTTTATCAGTACTATTCCTGTTCAAATACCAAACACCAAACATTCTGGACGATGCTTGCGATGACAGTTAACAAGATATAATGGCAAACCTCAAAGTGCCACTGGACTGCTGGCAACAGCAGCACCCTGCCTGCAGCTCAGCCCGCCCGGCCCATACAGGGTGCTGCAGCAAAGGCTGCTTGGCCCCATCCCCAACTCCTGGACCATCAGTGCAGCTGTGCCAGCCCTGAGAGGCCTCAACAAGGCTTCCTCGGTGTTAACGATGATCACGTTGATTGCTATCTTTGTTCCCTAGGACAGCAAGGCACAGCGGTGATTTCAGCATCTAGGCAAACACTGTTTCTACAGGCACTCACTTTAGTTTTGATTATTTGGAAAATGAGATCTTTTATTATACTGGCCTTCATATTTAACATACAGAGGGCGTATTTCTCCTCTCAGTTACAATCAGGACAGGACACCTTAGGACCATGCACTTAGGAAAGCACACTTAGTAAAACTACTGACTGAACGAGAGCATTGTGGTATGTTTGCCCTACATCCTCGTCCAGATACTTAATCTGCCATCACTGCTGATCTATATAAGTCTCTAAGAAGCCCTTTTTTGTATTTATTAAAAATAAAGTGACTACCGTCTAATTAACTCTATGGTATCATTCTTAAAACCCGAGCGGGATTTGTGACTTCAGCCCCTTCTCTGCTCACAGGGGACCAACCTTCACAGCTGCAAGTACAGCGAGCAGTGAATCCTGAGCTCCAGTAAGTTCCCAGAACCACAGAGCTTGGAAGCTCAGTGCAGAGAAGTCTCATGCTATGGTATCACAGCCGACCATCCAGCAACAGCTGTTTCTTAAAAACCATCAAAAATATTAACCAGAGAATAGCTTCTGCTGACAGACACTGCAGTGGTGCTGCTTTTGGCATCAGAAATAAATTACAGCCATAGGTATCACTGGGAGGTTTGTTAAAGCACTCTTCCTTCTGTTGGATCCCAAAGGGAAACATCCCCCATTGCTTCAGGCCAACCCACAGGGCTGCTGAGGAGCCCTGGGAAATGCACGCCTGCTTATGCTAAAGCAAAACTGCACCACCATCAGAGTTCAGCTTGTTCTCCATACACGTTCTGCACTCACAGGTCCATTCCAACACCTGGAGAATTGTATACGTCATTCTTCATGCTACAGCCTTAAAGTGCC
Organism: Lagopus leucura; assembly: GCF_019238085.1. NCBI lineage: Eukaryota > Metazoa > Chordata > Aves > Galliformes > Phasianidae > Lagopus > Lagopus leucura. Next base: position 14,296,054 of record NW_024962270.1, on the reverse strand, counting down.
GGCTCCGTTTCTGACCTCTACTGAAGTCCAGATCAGTCCTTTCTACACACATATATATGTATAAAATGCTTGTACATCCAGGAAATCGCCGTATTTTAGCAAAATAATGCAGCAAGTGATGCTGAAGTGGTGAGAGACAGTTTGGTCTACAACCTGGGCACAGAGCTGCAGCTGGAATGCACTTGCTGCAGCAGAGCAGAGGGGCTCATCCCTGGTAACTCCAGGCAGCTCCAAGAGCCACCTCTGTCTGACCAACACACACCAGTGGGAGCAAAGCAGCACTCAGTCACAGACCACGAGCTTCTCTTTTAGTACAGTTCTGGTATGGAACACAGAACTGGAAAAAGAGAACAGGAAAAGCAGCTTTGCACAAGTCAGGTGCTCTTTTCCTTTACAAGTCACTTTCTTTACCGTAGAGTTTCTGCTTCACGCTCACCATTTCTCATACCAGAGATCTTGTGCTCTTACCCTGTTCAAAATTTTGTTTGGGAGAGTAATAATTAGGAGGTTAAAGCCAAATTAATCCTATAAATAAATTCCTAGACTGCAGCTTTTCAGCGATCCCCTTTTTGCCAGTGGAACTGCAAGGATCTCGGCACAACGCGCTCCTCATCCTCAGAACATCCAAGCCTCACGCTGGGGACCGGTGCTGCCTGCTCTTCTCACAAGTCCCTTTTAGCACAGACTGGAGCTCAGGCAACCTGCTGCCAGTGAGGTTCCACCCTCCCATCCTCATTCCACAATTGAATTCAGAACGAAAAGGCGAAGAAGGCCAAAGAAAGCAACACAAAATGTGAGCTTTGGTGGACCGCTGGCTTTCCTGAGCAGTGAGAACTCTCCAGGACTGAGTCTCATCTTACAGGGGAGTTACAGGCATGCTAGTGCAAAGCAATTGCAAACACACTAGCAGTCAGCCTCTCCATGCTCATCTTTAACACATGAATTTACTAGAAGAGTAAACGTTCTCCTCATAGTAGGTTGATTTATTAGTGAGGTACTCTCTTTACATTCAGAAGGAGGGAATTCAGACCGGTTCACAGGAACAAGCTGCTAAACGATGAAAGAAGACAAACAGCCACAAGCCAGGTTCCAGACAGAAGCACCATGAGCTTTGTTTTCATTTTCCCACACCAGTGCAGCATTTATCATGTGATTTTTATCAATATCTGATAGCTGTACACAACTAGAAATTTTCTCATATAAAAGGACTGAACAACAAAAGGAAGGTCTCAGTGTCATCTGTAGTCAATCACATCTCTCACGTGGACACACGTAACCCCGCTCACTTCCATGGTCCTCAGAACACTTTCTCCAAAAACCACACAGCAGCTTCAAGTAAATTTCCAATTCATCTCATGCTGTATTATTTTGTTGTGATGTGTTTTTTAATTTTGAATAAAAAAACCTAAGAACGTTTTGTTTGTTTTTAAAGGGACAGGTGAGGAGAAGAGCACAGGGGCGGCAGCAGAGAAATAATTAAGAAATTATACAGACTGATAGCCAGTACGACTTTTTCTTCTTCCGATGATGTAAGATATAAAGACAAGAATGATAAGGAAGCCAAGTGCCATGCCAACTGCGATTGGAATAAGAAAGTTGAGGTCAGAATCAGCAAAGCATTCTTCAGCTGCAGAAAGAACAAAAAAAAAACAGAAACAAAGAACAAAAAGGGAAGTGAGAACAAATTAGTAAAGGAAACCGAGCATCAGAAACCAAGTAAAGCAAGGAGCAAAGACACAACATTTCTGAGAACATTGTATTACATATATAATACATTTGAAGTAAAATCAGTATTGAGCAGATTCTTTCAACACATACTACACGTCATTTGCACTGGCAAAACTCTTCTTGCAATTTCTGCACTACCTTTCATCTCGCTTTGCAGCACTTACGGATGCATGAGGGATGTATGGACAAGGCAGAGGGCTGAGCACGTTGGCCACTCACAACTCAGTTAACAGCAATAAAGTGACATAAAACACGGGCTGGTACAGCACTGCCTTTCCAAGAGATTCCCCAAACCCCCCAGTCACCACCATTTCTCAAGGCTTCGGACATGCAGACGGCTAATAGGAATCAAACCAAGTCCTGAGGAATCCAAAGGACAGCCCAGGGACACGTAATGAAAGCATGGAATGGAAAACACCAAGGGACAATCTTTGTGGGTGGGTAAGTTTATTTATTTTGCATACAAATACAAGAAAGGTGTTATCGATGTCAGCAGAGTGACGCGGGCCGGAATGAAACCAACAGAAGAGAACAAAGAGGAGACAGCTGCAATGCTACAGTGCTTTCAATACACCAGTTGGAAAGGATGCCATAAACTCCTGAGTGACGCAAACACTGAGAGCAACTTTTAGTGACCAACAGTGGGAACTCATTCCAAGCTCCATGGAGCACTGTGAGCAGGCACAGAAGCAGGGCTTAGCGCTCTGCAGCCATGTCAAGACAGAGCAGAGCCCTGCGTGCACGGTGCCAAGAGGAAACGCTCCATAAGGTGAGACACCGTGTCCGCACGCTGCCCCAGCACTGCAAGGGTGGCAAGGATGCTTGGCTTTCTGCTTTTGCAGCAGATTTTCTGATTTTTTTTTTTTTTTTTGTTTTTTTTTTGCTTGAGTTTATATTAGAGCAGAGTAAGCATCACACTTTGCCCAAAGTTATTGGCTGTTAAGTGAGTATTTAAGCTATCTGAGCATCTGAATCAGCCTTGGTGATGGGAAGTTTGCAGTCCAGCACAGCAACTTTCCAAGAAAGGCTGTGTAAGGCCTTTTGTTTGGAGGTAGGTAAGCAAGACACACGGAAACTCAGCATCTAAGAACACTGAGCTGGGCAAAGCTGAAGGCACCTACTGCCAATCTGAGCAATGCTCCAAAGTGGGGAAAAAGGCACAGAATGTGTAACTTCCACCACAAGCTAAGTGAAGTCATTCCGACTGCTGAAAAAAGGACTGAAGTACCTCGAAAGAGAAGCTTCAATTGTGCTGTGTTCAGACACTGTGGATCACTGGAGATCAACAGACGCAGTTTAATTACTACATGCCGGATAATGGGTGTTACTACAAAAGAATTTGCTAGGGATGAAAGGTACCCAGCAGACAGCAAAGAAATTCCCTTTTTCTCTTCTTAAAAGGAAATCAATTGCTTTAACACGTATTACAATACAGCACTGTTGCAGGACACTAACTGGTGGTACAAAAAGGGTTTAATGTTTGATACCAGGAACATCCCATCTTTCAGCTCTCATAAGTTTGCCACTTCTGTTGGCTCACACGTATCCACGTGTTGCCACAGCACAAGCATTAGAAGCTTCAGAGAAGCATCTGCAGAGACACACCTGGACAACTGCACATCACCATGAGCAGACTCCGTGCTCAGGCCGTATGAATGGGGCTGTTTTAGCCATTTCATTGAACAGACGTTCAAAATAATCAGAAATTTTGGCTACCAAGATTTTTGGGCATGATATGAAAAGTCATCTTCCCTCTTAATTACAATCACCAGAAGCAACTAATAGTCTTCCCCTCCGCCCCCCCCCCCCGATTGGTTTAAGGTATTCCATAAAGAGAACCACAGTAAGATTTTACTTTTTAAAAGGAGGCATTCATTCACCGGCTGAAAAAATCCACGAGAACTACTGCCATGGCATCTTTAAGCTAAAAGACCAGAAATCTTGGTATCTTAGAGCACAGTTACAACATTTAGTAAACTGTATATAAGGCACAGTCAGTAACAATCGAAACAAACCGCAGTGTATGACAGATGATCTGCATTAATGCTGCACATCCACAAGCACACATCAAACACCGCCTCCGCGGTCCAGAACACCACCACGTTTATTCATATAATGCCACTGCATGCCTTCACAATTCTGAGATCTGATGTGTAGCATTTTAGAGAAAAAAACACTCAGTTCATCAGTTGATTACGAACCAGGATACGCTCTGTGCTATTTGTAAAGGAAAAAATAGGAACTGCAGCAATGAATTCCATCAGTCCTTGGCCATGTGCTGGCTTAGTGGTCTGACTGGGCAGAGCTGCTGCTCCGAGTCTTTTGAGTTCAGATTTAGTAATTTACTTCAAGCAAGTAAAAAACTTTCCCCTTTTAAAACTGCTCATATCCAGTATTATGGTGTTTCTTGTGGCCCAAAAAGTAAGCCATAATTACTAGGACAACTAGTCCTCCCAGAGCTGCTCCTACTGCTATAGGCACAATGAAGTAGTCCACCTCTGGGCTGCAGTCTTCAGCTAAATAGAAAAAGGGCAAGTTTGAAAAAGAAATGCATTTTAATATGCTTAATACCAAGATCATGCTCCACTCATTTAGAGCAGTTATCCTCGCCCCACCAGGACATTAAAACACTCATCTTTCCCTTGTCCTCCTCCCTCTCCCCAGAGTACAGCAGCAACAGCCCCCCTTCCGGAGCATCATGCTAACAGACTGCCAATTCTATCACCTCCCTTGCTGGTATCTGTATATTACTGCACATTTACTGCTATTGCATATCCCTACTACACCACGATGTGCAGGCTTCCCTTGTGTAGGCACTAAAAACCTAGATTTAAAGTTACAAGTCCTTATGCTTACTGTAGGACAACAGTAACTTCTGCTCTGCTGCTTCTTTCAAGTTTAGTCATAGACTCATCCAGCCTGGCACACACCAACGAGCTGATGGCAGCTTGATACCTGCAGTCCCACTGGATTCATGTCTTAAGAATGCAAGCTGTTATGATTTTTGTTGAAATATCTATTATCCTTCATATTTAAAAGCTTCAGCTGACCTCAGCTTACATTTCAGAAAGACAATAATTTTATTTTTTCTTTGGCTAGCAAACAAGAAGGTAGGTATAATTTAATGATGCTATATGCAGACTAGAATGGAGCAGGGAGGGTACAGCATTAGATGGCACCTGTTCCTTCTGTCTCATCACCACAGAGTTCAAAATACAGATAATGGTAAAGGGAAGACCAATGTCTCTTGCTGCAGGAAAAACAAAGCACTGTGTAGTACTGCTACCAGAAGAACTGGCAGCACAGCCAGGATCACACTGCTTCTCCCTTGGAGGATGAAGCTGCTAGTCAGCTCCCAGAAGGCCCCAGTGCTTCCCTACTTTCACTAAATGCAGGGATTTGTTTCCCAGGATGACTGCAAAAAGAAAAGCTGAACTTTTCACAGCTGTACATCAGCTTAAGAGGGCTAGCAAAAATCACATCAGAAAGGTATCTTGTCTGGAAGGAGCTGCAATTCCCAAAATAGTTTACAGGCAAATTTCTAACGATGAACCAGGCTTGCAGAGTTTCAATTAGTTCTCAAGTTGTCTTCTGTTAGATGATTGCACCCAAGCACACTTCAGAATGTGCTGGAAAGCAAAACATTAGGACACAGGCAACCAAGGACTCTGTGAGGAGTGCCTTCACAAGTTACACAACAGAAGCTCAGATATAGACTGACTGAAGTTGGCCTTACTCATTTATTTTCTTATAGAAAAGATAATACAAGATGTCTGCTTTCCAATCGGTTAAAAAGTATGAACAAGTTTCCTTAAGAAACAGAACAATCTTTATTATTTAGAGCACAGGTTGAGCAGGTTGACAATTCCCTATGGAGCAACACAGACAGGAAATCTGGTGGCTTTATAACAGGCAGTCAGGTGAAACTGAGATGTTTTAGAACCAGGTAACTGCACAGCGGCGTAGGAGGACTTTCATCTCGGCGCCAACACACTTGCAGATGAAGATCAGCTTCCAGGTTTTTGCAAGGAGGCATTTAGTTTTGCTGAATTTTTAGTGCAAAGCACTCCCATCTTCCACTTCATCACTTAAAACCAAACACAGCTCGAAAGCTCACGCGCTCAGATGAGGACTGTGGTGACCACTCCTCAACACAAGCGTACATTTATCTGGTGATGCTGAATATCAGTCAGTAAAATGCTAAAAAAAAATCTACATGAACTTCATATTAATATATCCTTAAATGCAGAAAATAATTAGAGCCACTAGTTGACATTTTTTTAATTAAAAAGTCTTGAAGTCTGTTTTGAGATTCAACTTATAGTCGTTCCCCACTTTCATTAAAATGATTTTCAGTAACTGATGCAAAATCCAAGCTGTAGGCTACAAGCTATAGCAAGCTTTATCCACTCATTCTTGCTTCCCTAGCTAGTGGTAAGATGAAAGCTTTCACCCAAAAAATGTTACTGAAAGAAGTGGTTTGTATACAAACATGCCACAGACATCTCAATAACCCTAGAAAACACTAATAAAACACAAAACCAGCTTTGTTGCAGGCTAAACTCATCCTAAAGAAGACAACTATGATTGTTAAATGACCAGCTTAAGCAGCTTGTGTTATGACATAAGTAAAAAGTCACACATGGTTTGGAAAAGTTTTCTTTTTTTTTTTCTTCCATGCAATAAAAACTGTTACAGCACAAAGAGGACAGAAAAAGGTTGTGCAGCAAGGGTTATTCTCTACAGAGCTGCAGCTTAAGGACAGTCCATCTGCACTGTATGTTTAAGCTAGTCAGCCTTTCCACACAGCAGGAAAAATAGGCGCAGTGGGTCCATCTCAGACTTGTTTGGCTTTTGCATTCTTAACATTAATAAAAGGTACACAGCACACAGTCAAACATAAAGCACATTAAACACTGAGAATGTCAAGGGCAGACATATGTTATAATGTGGATTTCAATTAGCAGAGAACCATTCCAGATGAAGACTTAAAGACAGCTCAAGTTGCAGCAACAGATACTGGCTCATTGAACGAAAGCATCCTTGAAGTTACAATGGTCATTCAAAGCAATAGGATAAGATAGACCAGCTCTGTGCAAAGTATAAAGTTAAGTGCACTTTGAAGTTCTGGACTATTTAGAACGGTTATTCCCTTTAAATTGATGCCAGTAAAAAACCTGCATGAATTTAGCAGAATTCTGCCTCAGTTGAGTATTTTGGGGGAATGCCACGATGAAGAATTCATGCCTAACAATTCATTTAAAAAAAAAAAAAAGGAAAAAAACAAACCACTTTTTTTGAAAAGCATTTGGAGACCTGGCAGGGATGGGTTACCCACCTGGTTTGTACAGCCACGGTGCGGGGATGGCTCCAAAACCACTGGGGCAGGAGTAAACTACTCAAACTCCATCAAAGCTAAGTAAGTTACTGCTGCCACTTGAAAAAAATCACTCAGTCACCAGCCTGAAGTTCAACTATGAAAAACCAAGCTGTTCCTGGGCATCATACAATCCGTGGTAGTACTACATGAGTCAACATGGTGACTAATGCTGCCAGCTTAACCCACAAATATGACAACTAAGGAATGCAGAGAGAGAAGCAAGTACAAATCCCATGCAATTCTGGGATTTGCCCAGTGCACATCAGTTTGGAACGTGCTCCATTTCAGGCTGCAATTTATAAAAAGAAAAGGTAAATCCTAAACATTTTCAAGGTTTTGCTCAAAATAAAATCCTTGGCCTGGTCATTTATCAATAGTGATATCTGCCATCTTCAGAACAGGTATGAGACTCACGTCATCTTCTTGGAGCTGGAAAACTAAAAACGTAGTTCTGCTTCATCTGAGATAAACATTCTCCCTCTGCTTCTCAACTCCAACTAGCTGTGGCCAGTATTTAGTCTAAGTTTTGGGGCTTGTTTGGACTTCGGAACTTGCACTTGCTTCGTTAAGGATGAAATCAGAGCAGTGATTACATTTTGATTCACAAAGTTTGATATCCAGCATAGCTTTTCCTTCTGCCAATTATGTAAGCAATCACTATAATGACAATCAAGCCAGCAAGTGCAGCACCAACTACAATTGGAACTAGAATGGTGTCATCATCCAGCGAACACTCCTGGGCTGTAGATAAGAAAAAGGTTGCAACAAGGAATAAATAAGGACAGAATACTTGCCAAGTGTGGTATAAAAACCTATTTTCCTTAACACGAAGATGAACAAAATCAAGTATTTGTACAGGTTTATACTAAGAAAGAACAAACTACAGAGTTCCCATGGGTATTTCTAGCATATGTTAAACATTATAATCATTCTGTACATTTAACAATCTAACAAGCTAAAGGTGCTGTCCTGGTGTGGGAGCATTCATGGGCACAAAATCTGTCCAGGACAAGGGAGCAGCTATTCTTCTACTGCTAAGACAGGACAAGGCTTATCTACTTCATGCTTAAGCCTGGTACATTTACTAATTAAAAATAAAGTAGCCTGGATTTAGTATTGAGAACATAGCAAGAACTGAGCCATGTTACAGTGAGATGAAACCATTAACTGTGAGGAGGAGGAGTGCTAGCTGCAAATAGAAACACGGGTAAAACGGCCATCTAACTCCTCAGAGCATATGATGATAAAGATCAGTCACCCTGCACACAATCTGGGGAGTCAATTTACCACTCCCCAGGAAAAAAACAAGCTTGAAAATCCATGCCCAGACTGTCTACAGATTAACCTGCAAGTCATGAAACACAAGGACCAAGAGATGCTAAAGATTAATGAAGTTCATTCAAATCTTTCCAGTTTTCTCCAGACACAACTAGGATAACGAAGCAAACACCTTAGAATGTTTGTTTGGTCCTGCATATATTGTAAGAGTGCTTCCAGAAGAAGCTGTTAGTTCTTTTTTCCACAGCATTGCTATTCCTTAGGAATGTTCACATCATTTTTAGGTCTGAAGAACTGCCAAAAGTTGTTGAAGTTCACTTTTATACAAGTTCTTTCCCACTGTCTTATATATTCAAGCTACAAAAATCTATATGATAAGATGTCAGGCAGTGCTAAGACCCTCTTCAGCTCCTCTAGCTCCCTCAAGAGGAGAAGTGAAATGCTTAATAGACCTGTTTTTGTTTTTTTTTTTGTTTTTTTTTTTTTTGTTTTTTAACATATTGAGAATAAAGCTGACAGCCTTCCTTGAACGTAGGCCTCAGAAGTTTAATTTCATGCATACAAAAATACACTGGGGCAAAAGCTTCAACAAAATAAAACAATAACAAAAGTGCTTATGGCCAGCTCTGGTGCTTTTTAGCAAGTAAGAATTTTACAAGCACATACAAGAATCAGTACAAAAATAAAATAACTTACCTATTGAGAATTTGTTTTCTTTCACAAGGAATGGTTGAACCCATAGGTTAAAAGTATGCACTTGAAGACCTTCATTAATCTCAAGAGTTTGCTCCTTACGGCACATGTAAGAATTACCAAGGGAAGCATCCCATTTGCTGAAGTTGTTGTTATCTGCACTTAAAATGACTAAACAAAGGAAAGAAAAAAAAAAAAAAAAAGGAAATTTCCATGCCTACTTTAAATACAGGAAAGATGCTAATGCATTCATAGGACTGAGGAGCTTAATCTGGATGGAGCAGCTTTTCAGGTTTGGCTACTCTAAAGTACAAAACAGTCTTAAGTTTGATTGATCTGCTTCATTTCACTGCCTGGCTTCTGTTGGATATTACAGTACTTAGCAGTAGCCTATCCTCCATACCAATATGACAGCAGGCTTTTCTCATCCCTTCACTCATCCCTACAAAGATGCAGTGCAGGCACTTCAGTGCTCTTTTAATTGCAGTAGCTGTGACAATTTAAAAATATGTTTCTGATTTGGAAGAAAAATGTATGCCTGAGTTCTTGAAGTGTTGAGCAGAAGAGACAGGAAAATACTGTATCATTTTCAAGCATAGAAACAGCTTGCTTAGGAAAAACAAAAAGCTTCAATTGACTTTGTACCTCACAATTTTATGTGACTGAGAACTGTAATGTAAGGAAAGCCCTCACAATTTATGTTTATCAAGAAGAGGCTTCATTCACATGCATTCATTCACACTCAGCACAACCCTGCACTGTTGTTTCAAACGACCCCTTGCAATCATTTGTGCTTGTCACTCTTGTTCATATCAGCTAAAAGACTTACATGTTGGAAGTAACAGTAAGCATGAACAGTATTTTGATCAGAAGCACAAGATGAAATGTAGAAACTGAAGTTTACATTCACTTTACAGGCAGGCATTACTTACCAGAACCATTCTGATGGTTGAGTAGTGTAACGTTCACCTCTTTCAGATAAAATTTTTGTACACTTGCACTTGCATTCTGTTTAACAAGCAAGAACCAACTGTCAGTGTGTCATTCTGCGTTTTCAATTTTAATAACACATTTCCAAAGTTTAGTGCATTTACCACAGTCCTACATTTCCCAGAACTTCATCCCAAACACCTTTTTGCCCCAGTCAGTCTCACTTCCTTTATGAAAACAGCCTATCAGCAGCGAGTTGCAGGATTTTACCACGAATGCTCATCACACAACGCTGTTAAAGCAGAAACTTAAAGTAGAAGTTACTTACAACAACAAACATGAAGTCAATTAATGTCCTATTTCCATCATTCAATTTCAGAGTAGCTGATGTGTTACCACATGTCCCATCTGCACGAGTTGATTTCGGATCGATGTTGATCAGGAGAGTCTGAAATACACACACACCACGTCAAAGGAGCTCAGCTAACTTGCATCTATCATGAATCTACTATTTCAATTAGCAGCAGTCTTAAGCTGGAAGAGCATGTAATAAAGAAGACAGCACAAGCACCAAGTCTAGCTACTACCTAAGCAAAGCTGCTTGAGTTACTTTACATGTTGGTAATGCTGAGACAAACCACCCTGTGAAGTTTCACTTCCACTTAATAAAGATACATACATAAAAAGAAAGGCCAGGGCATTTTTCCTTTAAGCGCCTAAAGGAAAACCTAGCTGCTTAGCTTTGGCTCCCTCTGTGGGAAAAGACAGCAGCTGCAGGCCCCAAGAGCCTAAGAAAGTTCCAGTCCTTTAAGGATCTTACATTTATTCCTAGTAACCAGTTAGGTTTGATCAAGGTGAGGGTTTGCAGCTAACTAGGTGTCAGAATTACCCTTGGGTCAGAGAGGTTCTTGTACACTTGGAAGCAGTTCTGGACAGCCAGCAGTGCACCAAGCAAACACTCTGCACTCACATTTCACACACACAAAAACAACCACAGCAAATTTTCTACTCTTCTTAACACGGCCAAGAGACAGGTGCTGCACCTACGTCAGGGCAATCTAAAACACCAGTACAGACAAATTTTAAATGAGCCAGTAATGCACAGCTGCAGCCCAGAAGGCCAAGTATATCCTGTGTTGCATCAAAAGCGCAGCCAGCAGGGCAAGGGAGGTGATCCTTTCCCTCTGCAGTACTCTTGTGAGACTCTATCTGGAGTACTGCACTGCACATCGGGGTCCTCCAGCACAATAAGGACACGACCTGTTGGATTGAGTCCAGAGGGCTATGAAAACAACCAGAGGACTGGAGAGACCAAGATGGGCTCAGCTATCTGGGGTTGTTTAGCCTAAAGAAGAAGGACTGAAACCTTACTGCAGCCTTCCAATACTTAAAAGAAGCACACAAGAAAGATGGGAAAAGACTTCTGACCAAGTTGTGTAGCAATAAGACAAACGGTAACTGGTTTAAACTAAGAGAGTAGTTCATTCAGATTATATACAAAGAAATTCTTTACTATGAAGGTGGAGAGGCACAGGCACAGGTTGCCCAGAGAAACTGAATGCACCATCCCTGGAAGCATTCAAGGCCAGTCTGGCTGGGGCCCTGGGCAGCCAGATCTGGTGGAGCTGCCCCTGTCCATGGCAGGGGAGAGTTGGAACTGGATGAGCTTTAAGGTACTTTTCAACCCAAACCATTCTATGATTCTATTCCAAAATTTGAAAAGCATAAGAGAGGCACCTTGTCTTGGGAAACATTCAGCTGCAGCCCCACAGTAGCCAGAAGACAAGTTTTATTTCCAGTTTTAAGAGAATAGTTTCCTGTGACTGGATTCCCAGCAGGTTTGGGAGCGGAGGTTGGAGCAGGTGAAATGGTGGTGGATGCAGTAGTTACATTGGCAGCAGTAGGCAGAACAGTAGGCACAGCAGTAGGTGTATCAGCACGACACCTAGACTCTGAAAAGAAGGTTTAACCACCATTTCAGTGATGAAGTTTTTATTAAGGCTTATGGCTGAGAAGTCAGTTTAATACACACACCCATTTCTAAGTTGAAATCTAAGCTCAATGGGCATCTGCTCATCACCAAGTGAAGAGTCTCCAGCTCAGCACTGTGGCACAGTCCTCCAAGCTGCAATTTATTCTGAGAAATTCTACGTTACTCACCATTTTAAACCCACGTACCACAAGCAATGCTACTTCTCTAATACACTAAAGCAAAACACATCCACAAAAGTAAACGTTAATGCTTACAAAACTGCTTTTGCAATTTAAGTAAACAATGTCCTGTATGTAGCAGGATGCTGTGCTGGTCTCCTCTGCCTAGTAGAACTATCAGGCAGGCTTTGTATTATTTAAGTGAAAGAGTAGTGAGTTTTCCACTGAAAACAGATGGCAGTTGAAAAACCTCCATGCTCAAATGATCTAGTTTGCAGCAACACTTCTGGAGTGTCTGGGGTGCCTAAGACCTTCAAGTGCACTCTTTAGTAGAATACTGCTGGGAAATTTACTGCACAACTGGATGTGCTCTATTGATATCTTTTTTTTTTTTCCTCCAGGAACAAGAAAAGACATGGTTGAAGATGTTACATACACACACACATATATGCATTGTTTGACATGGCACATTTTAGAACTGTTGGATTTTTTTTTAATTACTGGATTCCACCCCTGCACTAGGACACCATAAAAAAAAGCCCATTTACAATTTGAAACACTCACCTTTTTTACCAATTGTGCCATTCTGAACAAAAGGCTGCATAGTAACATTCCAGAAAATCTGTGTTACGTTTTCTGCTTCAAAAGAGGTAGTATGGTGACACACAAAGACATTATTCAGTTGAATTGGATGCATAGCATCCTTTACAGCAATTGTAACTGGTCCTACAAATAAAAACAAATATTTTAATGTCTTGTTTACCACAGGAACATTTACAGGTAGTGTTACGTTTTCTATAATTCACAAGACAAAGAAATAACAGGAATTAAGTCTAACGGTCCTAGCCTCTCTTCAATGTTTTATCCATGTGTTCTGACCTGATGTGACACAGTGAAGTCTTTAGAAAGGAGAACACTAAGTCTTTGTTCAAGAAAAAACCCACATTGATAGAACTAAGCATACACAGAAACCCTAACACTTTTTGTTTTCCTTCACAGAAGGTGAACAAACAGAAATCAGTCTTATATTTCCCTCTTACGTGCTAGCAGCATCCCCCCATCAAACCTGTTCAAACGGTTAACCTCCCCTTTCTGTTCCACCTAAGGGCACTACTCAAGCTAACTTAAGGCACTAGTTAACCTAACTAGTCTGCACTCTTATCCAGTACACAGGTACTACGAGCAGCATTCTGCACTGAAGTCATCAGATACACTCTCAGTACTTCAAACTTTGGAAAAGCCGAGCGAGGTGAGGAACAAGAGATAATGCTACCTTGTCTTCTAGCATCAGGAAAGACAGCAGTATCATTGGTGTTGTAGGTAAATGTGATGAACTCAGCCTGGTAAGTTTCGTTGCTTTTTGTGAAGTTAACACTCCAAGAGTGACCATCTCCAAACTGCACTGCCAGAAGCGCAGCTTGTGTGTCACTGCCACAAGTGCTTCCATTGTGTGTCACAGCGGATGTCAAATCCAAGCTTGCATTTTTCTAAAAGAAAAAAGTTTGCACTATTTTCAGATAACCATTCTTCCCCATGGCAGCCTTAGAAACCTGCTAGAGTTAGATGGAACCTTGCACAACACCAGTAAGATTATTTTAGGCTTTTCCACCGTTTTGTAGAATAACCTGCCTGACACCGAGCTCACAAGGGAGCCACATCAGGTCTGAGAACAAAATTGCAGGTTTAACTTGGCTGATAAACTCCACTACACCAAAGCACAACTAACATTCACCGTTTAGCCTCAGAATGCTGCTACACTGATAAATGAAACCCACCACCTTAGACCAGCATGCCTATTAGGTGCAGTAGGATACTCGTATTATTAATTGAGAACCATAGCCCCCATATCCCCCCCATCCCCCTATACCCCTCTATACCACCCATCCCCCCCGTATCCCCCCATTCCCCCCACACATCCCCCCCATAACCCTGATGCCCCCTGGCCCCCCAGGTGCGGCCGTTCACGCTGGGGCAGCTGAAGGCTCTGCTGGGCCGCACCGGGACGCTGGGTCTCTGTGGGGCTCTCTGGGGTCTCTGTGGGGTTTCTAGGGGGATCTATGGGGGGATGATGTTTAGGATGTTTAGGAACACTCTTAATAATTGCCTCTATAAAGAAAACCAATAAACTAAATACAAAATGTATCAAATTGTTTTATCCCAGACTAAACGCAGTTCTCAGCAAAAGTTAGCTCCAAATACTTACATAATCACTACTGTTTGTCTCATATTTTATCAAGAATTTCATCATCCATTGTGCGTACAAGCATGTAACATTAGAGGCATCCTTTACATCTACTTCCACTGCATAGGACTGGAAAAAGCCTGTAAGATACAATTATTAGCTATTAAGACATAGACTTTACACTCATTACGAAGTAGTACATTATTTCAGACTGGATTCTATTTGTCAGACACGGAACTGATAGCCAGATACCTAACAAATGTTAAAACTAGGAAGTTAACATGAAGTTATCAGTGCTAAATACTGAGAGGATCATTTATAGCCTTCTTGCCTGACCAAGGCCAACAAATTAAACGAGCATTAGCTTTCTGCTGACTGAAACTGAGTAAACCAAACTGCATGAACACGGCATTCAGAACAATGTCGTGCTTGTCGTCCAGAGTCTCCATGTTGTTCCATCAACGGCACGACTCCAGCTGACCTCTAAGAAAGATCAGTGTGCTTTCACTGCGTTTCTACAATTCCTGGCTCAAAGGACCTGGGTGTTAAATTTCATGCAAGGCTTTAGAGAACTTGTCACAGCTGGATTTTTAACCCAGCCTGACTCCCAGCACAGAGACTTCCCCAAAGCTGGTTCTCATTTGGTTTTGCTCAGCATTCCCAGTTTGCAGCAGTTCCCTAAAACAGACAGGACTGAAATACGAGAAGAATCATTCCTGACTAACGTAAGGTTGATGTTTGTCAGGCTCATTTCCTTAAAGCGATGGGAACTGTGATTGCACAGTTCTCTTCAATAGCCATTCAAGCCTTCCACCCCTCAACACACAGAATTCACACTCTGCATCACACTTTACCTTGACATTAAGGACTTCTTCCCTGCCCAGTACAGTTCCCTTCTACCAGCAACACAAAGCTCAGCACACAAGACAGTTGGCTGTACCAGCATTCAAGTGCAGCCTGCATCATTTACGCTGTTTGGAGCACCTTCGGTAAGAAGCATCCAAGGCAGAGCCGGGAGAAACTTGACTGCGTTGACTTTGAAGCAATTGTGCTCAATACCACACATTAATTTATCAGTGCTAGAACAAACCCTAATGTAACTATTGTGTGGTAAGAACACTTCAGACTACGGACAAGGCAGTCAATGAGGGTTTTCATGTGGTTTATTCTAAACTTGAAGCAGTAAACCTCAAGGAGCTCTAGCTTCAGCAATGCTAGCAAATACATCACCCCACCTGACCAAGCATAATACCTAATAATGTCACTTAAGCATCCCATTCAGTAACCCGGGCCATACTCTGTTTACAGGAGGCTCATAAACCTGCACCCTGTCCCCAGCAGCTCAGGGAATGACTTATTAAATAAGCTCTGAGTCTCGCGGTAACATCTGTACTTTTGTTCCTTTGTTCCTGATCCTCAGTAAGCAGGGTAACAGACGCAAGCAGCACATCTCATGCCCAGGCAAGGCACCTGCACGTTGTTAAAGCAACGGTGCAGCATGGCTCTCTGAAGGGTTACTGTTTGCACGCAGATCTATGGTGCAACCAAGAGATAACAGCTCTGCAATCTGCCACCACACAGCACCAGAACTCGTTGCCAAGAGTCACTTTGGAGTTCCAGCAACGCTAAAAACTCTTTCCCTTCTGACTCAAGGAGGGATTTGACACTGCACCTATATCCCAGCCCTTCTCAGTTCAGAAAGAACGTGAGAAATCTAAAGTTTTGGGCAACCACTGCAACCCAGCCAGGCCAGCCATGGTGCCTGCATACAAACACACCTGCAGGTCACGTCGCCTGGCACGCAGAATGACTCCACTGAGGCACAAAAGGAGCATAAACCAAAGAGGATTTTGATATTAATGCCTCAGTAATTTGCTTTGTAATGCTGTGATTTTTATTTGTTTAACTTTTCAGTGCTGTTTTACATAAGCAAAGCTCTTCCACCTTCCTGAGGAAAAAGGGTAAAGGGGTGTGAAATTCTGTATTCTGAAATTCTGTTCTCTTTACAGAGAAAACAGCTTGAAAATAACTTCTCCAAAGGGGATATTTCAATATAGGTGCTATTAGACACAACAGCAAAGAGAAATGCCACACCAAGCAGGTTCATAGGGCAGACCAGGCACACCCTGACCTACTTAGCTATACTGACAGCAAGTAACCACAACTGTAAAAGCAGATATTGGTGCGTTTTGTCCCCAGTAGGAAATGACTTAAGAAAACACACGTTCCCCACACTGAGCAGCACTTGGTCTGCTCTGAATAACCCAAAACACACGCAGGAGAAGGTGACAAAGACTGAGAGCAGCCGGCACGGAGCACAGCGCGGCAACGGGTTGTTGAACCGCCACATTTATCGCACAGAGATGGAAAAGCAGAGGCCCGAAGCCCCGCCGCACGGAGCAGCGCCCGGCCCAGCGCTTGCGTAACAGCGCCGGCGGCGGCGAAGCCGGCGGTCACACGGCAGGTTATTGGCACAAAGCAGCCCGGCTTTTCGCAACGCCCGCTCGGCGATACGTTTCTTGGGGACGCGCACGCAGGACATAAAGGGCTGGTTTTGCTTTTTTCTCGCCCTGCCATCGCCGCTTTCACCGAGGCGGAAGGCCGGGGGAAGCTGCCCGAGTCGGCGGTTCGGCGGCAGGCGCTGGGATGGAGCGGATGAAGAACCGCCGAACGCACGGCGGGGCGGGCGGCGCCGCAACCCTTCTGGGTGATGCCCCCCTCCCGCGTCACACACAGAGCTGCCCGCCTCCCGATTAAAGCTTCCTTATTTTCCTTTTTTCTTTCTTTTTTTTTTTTGCCCCACAACCTGCCGTTTCCCTTCTGGAGGACGCGGGCAGCGGGATCCCCGCCCCGCTCCGACCTGGGGAGGCACCGCCCGGCACGGTCCGGTTCCGCCGCGCCGCTCCTCCCGCCCCGCTCCCCCGCGTGCCGTGCCGCCCCGGCTGCGCTCCCCCCCGGCCGCCCCGCACGCCGGGCCCATCCCCGGCCGGCCCGCAGTTCGGCAGCCGCCCGCGGCCGCGTCACGTGCCCCAGGGACAGCGGCACGCGCCGCCCGCGCGCGCCCACCCCGCAACGCCGCGACTCCGCGACTCCGCAACTCCGCGACGCCGCCCGCCCCGCTCACCGCAGGCGCCGAGGAACAGCAGCAGCGCGAGGCCGGCGGTGCGGCGCGGCGGTGCCATGCTGCCGGCCGAGGGGCTCTTCCGAGGGGCAGGCGGGCGCGGCAAGAGCGTCGACGTCGGTCATGTGAGGGGAGGGGCGGCGCCGCCGATCGCCGCGGCGGAGCTCGATCCTACGGCTCGCGGATCGGGCGCCCCTCGCGGTGCCGCGGGCGGGCGGGTTTTCCCCGGTGGCAGGGCCGGAGGCGAGGCAGCCCTGTTTTCTCCGTCCGTAGCGGCCCTGATGGATGTGTGTCGCCTTTCCCACGCGAGAAGGAAGGAGTCTGTGGTGTGAGCCCCTCCGAAGAGCGAGGCTGAGGGGATATGTACAGCACGGGAACACTTGAGGGCAGGTGAGGCTCCAAGATGCCCGGTGTGGAACAATAAGGAATGAAGCCACTCGATTTATTGTATCCACAATAAATAAATAAATAGAAGGGTTTGAAGTCACAACAGAAGTCACTGCTGTTGCCCGTCCCGCTGCAGCCATCCCTGCCCAGCGTGACTGAGCAGCACCCCTCATCACCGCCCCTGCTGAGCACGTCTGCCTGGACATCACTGCATGTAATAAGATTAGAAGTTAAATCATTTCAAAATATGCAGGACTAACCTTTATTATTATTATTATTATTATTATTATTATTATTATTATTATTATTTTCTGATTTTGGTCTTAATTTACTGAGAAGCTTCCTGACAAAATCATAGAATCATAGAATGGCCTG
>NW_024962270.1:14235866-14277819 GCF_019238085.1 Lagopus leucura | reverse complement strand
CAGTTGAAAACCACTCCTTGTCCTGTCACTATCCACCCCATAAACAGGGTGGTAAAATAATCATATTTAACACCCAGGCCAGCATGTGCTGCAGGCTGCTGAGGAGCATGGGGTAACAGCAGCAGGGCTGGAACCACCACCTGAAATTAGCAGTACTCCTATCTTTCTCCTCCCCATTGAGAAGAACAAGGCATCTCAGAGGCTGGCAGAGACCTGCCTCTGTTGCCTTTACATTCCCTCATGGTTCTTCATTGCTTTGCTGCAAGGTCCTCTTCATAAAGAGTGATCTCTGAGGGAGTTAAGAGCAATTACATCAAGAGGATTTCAATATTTGGGTAGAGGCACTGAAGTGGGCTTTAATTACCAGGAAGAGAAGAAAATGCTTGGTATGTTGTAGGCACTTTGTGTTCTGGAATATCACATTTTGCACTAACCGGAGCATTTACTTCAGGACATATAGCTTCACTTATAATCATTGATATATTCAAACATCCCCTTGTTCTGAGTGAAGAATCCTGCCTGTTTTGATCTCTCTCTCATGCATAGGAAATGGACTGTGAAATGATGAGACCTTCCACAGAAGGAAGTGGCAGCCTGACTACCTTGCCCGCATTATGCTGACTTAGTGGAGTGTGAAATGAAACCAAATGGCAGATATCATAACAAGCAAATCAGGTTCTGTTCAATAGCACAGAATGAAATTAGCATCTGGTGTAGGATTAAAATAATAGGACAGCTTACAGTTTAGTACAAGGAAAAATGGTGGGAAAAATCTTCCTGCCAGAAATATCTTTATTAATATTATCCTCGGTTGGTTTGCACCTGATTGCTTTGCCTTCCTTGTATTTCCATCCCTGCCATATAACTGCTTTCTTGTTTTGTGCTGTTACATCATTTTACTATAAGGTGGCTCATGCAGTTTCTATTCAGGGGTTGCTGGGCCCAGTCCTGCCTGCAGTGAGGTCAGCACCACGTTGGCTGCAAGAGTAGCTAGCAGAAAGCTGAAGCCTTGGAGTTTTCCCAGAAAAACCTGCATGCTTCATCGTTCTGAGCGTGGTGGCTCTCGAAGGCTGTCTGTGGTTCTGAGCAGCAGTGTGCCCGTGCACAGTGAAACTCTGGCCCAGCCGACTGACAGAAGCTTTGTTTGGCTCATAGTAAGTTCTGTGGAAAGCCAGTACGTTCAGTACCGGCAGCTTCCAGCCTCTGACAAATGCCCACTGTATCTTGTTTATCATGAGTAAGTTATTTGCGCGGTGTTAAAGGTAGCAGCATGTGTGTGCTAGCAGGGTGTCAGTAGTGTGAGATCCATCTCCTGTGGTCAGCTGTTGTCCTCTAACAATAGAGGCCCGAATGGTTGTGACTGTGATGCAGAAAAAATGCCTTTCCTTTTGCTTAGAGAAAGAAACTATTTTGCATTTGGCATGATTTTGGGATCTGCTGACGGCTGTCAAGCTGATCCTGTTCTCCTGAGACACTCTTTCCATTTTCCACTGGATTTGAACATGAGGACTGGGATGTTTATGTACAGCATTACATTTTACTGCATGTTTGATGTCACTAATTTCAACAAGGTGCTGTCACATACAGAACACAGGTCTGCAGCACATTCTGAGTTCTTATTTAGGATTTGGTTCATAAATTCATGCCTCACTTCAGGTAGATTGGCTTTTCTATGGCCTTCATTCACCATACATGCTAGATAACCAGTGTGTGCTTAATCCTGTGTGAATCCTTCAGCTAGTTGGATGAGATGTCTCTAATCAGACTTTTCTTAATCCAAAGACCTGCAAAAGGCAATGGATGTCAGAAGCAAAGTGTTTGGTGCTTAATGAAGCACTGGGAATCCCAATGATTCTGATCTGCAGGGTGGAGGAGCACAGTTTATGAAGAAAAGACAAAAAGAATACCAAGGACGTGCAGAAGTCACTGCTTTATTCCAGTTGTTTTTAGGAGTTCACTGAGGTTCTCTTCCTGCAGCTCCACTTTTGGAGCTGTGCAGCAGCACGGGGATGTGCTGAGATCTGGGCACCTGCATGAAGAACGGCATTGCCCAGCACAGCCTGGCAGCAGAGTGCTTCAGCTGGGGCTGTTACTGGGGGCATGATGGCCGCAGCCTTACCACAATCACTTTCTATCTACACTGCATGAAAGCTGCACTTCACTCTCACTCGGAGCAGATGGCGGCGTTTCTGAGTTGCTGCATTTCTGGAGGAGGTGGTGATGGGAAACCAAACCATTAAACGCTGCTGGGCCAACAAACTGCTGAGTCAAGACTGGGGCAATCACGTGGAATGCCAAAAAAAGAAACCTTTGTGCTGAGGTGAAGGGATCAGAGCCCAGGCTGCAGCAGGCGGCTGCAGAATTTCCTGCAAGAGCCCATTGAGATCTCACACTGAGACACAGCTGGAAAAACACGTTCCCAGCCTGCAGGCAGAAGCAAAGGTAGGGAGGCGGCGCTGGGCCACGGGCGTGTTATACAAGCATGCTCACGATGCCATTTTAACTATTTGCTGGCTGGGATATTCTGCCTGTAAGCAGACTGCTGTAAGCAAGCAGCATGGATCAGCAGGTCCCCGGTCATCCCACTGCCAGCAGCCCTGTGAGTTGTGAGCGATGCAGATGATGGTTTGGGTTATCCGGTGATGTTCAGGAGCAGCCCAGCTGCTGTGGGACACGATGTGTGTTGCAGAGATGGACAGTCAGGCAGCTGGGCTAACAAGCAGCAGCAGATGAGACTTGTGCATTCTGTGAGTTATGCCAAATTGCCTGAGTTAGATTGTTCCACAGGGAAAAAAGGACAACTGTTTTTCAGTGGGTGGGCTGACAACTCAGTGCATTCTGTAGGCTTGTAGCAGCATGGCAGAAAAATATCAGTAATCAGAAATTTGTATTTTTAGCTACATACAGGCTGACTTCTTGGGGATAAATGTCAGCTTTGGAGCAGCAATTGCTTTGTGAAGGTGCTCAGCTCCGTATACCGGGCACCTCCTGCTTCTGCTCTTATGAAAGTAACTTACTGACAGTAACTTGTTTAGAGAAACTTTGGCAGGAAGCTTCATGCTTGAGCAGAAAGCTGCATCTAAAAGCACAGGGGTGGAAGGGAAATTGCATGATATAGCCATTATCTTATTAGGATGTTCTACTGCAGGGCTGCAGTGCTCCCCAGCACACCAGCACGACCCCTCTGCAGGCAGCCCCCAGTCACATGCCGCATCCAGCCCTTAGCCAGTGCCTCTCTCTGCCTTGTCCTGAGCAGAACTTGTGTAGGCTACAGCAGCTATCCTGCTTGGGTTGGTCTGCCATGTGCTATTGATGATCCCATGGAGCTGGGACCTCAGGAATAAGAAGCAAGGAAGAAGAGGCAGTGCAGCACAAGCCCATGCTCCCGGAACAGGCTGGCTGCAGCCTACAGGCAGGCCTGGCCCTGCTCCACATGGGCTGTGTTGTCTGATGAAGCAGAACTGCTAGACTCGTGGTTTTGAAAGGACAGCTTTTCATGGTAAAAGATTACTTAACTGTTTTTACACTGAAATACTTCATGGCATTTCTCTTTTCCTCCAGCTCTAAAACAGAGGAGCTTCAAGCTGACAAACAGCCCCGATTTAAGGAGTTAAGCTGAAGAGCTCTCATCACTGAAAGCACATCTGCTGCATGCCAGCTACTTTCTCTAAGTGTAAGAGGGCTTTAGTTATGGCGCTGCCATTCACTACTTGACTGTAGAAAGACAGCTTTAAAAGTTTCTGCTTTTGTGGGTATCTTAATGCCTGTGGGAGACAAGCAGCAGCAGGACAAGTTCCAGTAGATACTTGAAAGCCAATCTTCTATCAGGCATCAGTTACTTAAACAGGAAAAATAACTGCTCCCCTGCAGGTAGACCCATTGCTCCTTTCCCCAGTTCTTTCCATGTTTGCATTATTGCCCTCTGCACAGAATTCATCTCCCTTACATCCAGAGCAGAAAAAAAGAAAAAAACAGAAGATCTTAAATCGATTACTTGATTGGCACCAGTTTCCCTTGAAATCAAGAGATTACTTTATGAAATGCAATACACCTTACAGTAACAGAAATCAGGAGTATTTTCTCCAACTATTCACTCAGTAGGATTAAAAAAATAATAATACAAAATTCTGCAGGGTTATGGAAAACACAGAAAGTCAGAAACGTTCTCTTGAAGTAGGAACTGTTAGCGGAAAGTATCCCACGCTCCTGCCTCCAGGCTGCAGCAAACAGAACACCCGAGCAGCACCAGCAGAAGCCGCCTGCTGTGCCCCCTGTGAAGCACTGCCCACCCGGGGAACGTTTCAGGATCTCCCTGCATAGAATCACAGAATCGCTCAGGTTGGAAAAGACCTGAAAGATCACTGAGTCCAACCCAGGCTGAGCGCACTGCCGCAGCGCAGCGTCTTTGGCACAGCTGGCGGGAGGAATCGCCGCTTCCTCTCCTGCAGTTCCCTGTGCTTTCAAACCCTTTCTCTGGAAGCAAAGAATAGAAATAATTCAGGAATGGAAGCTGCTTACAAAACTGAAGGGATTTTAATGACTGAATGCAAAAGGAACTACTGGGATTCAGGCAGCAAACAGGTAATTTGCTAGCGGAGCAGAAGGTGAAGATTTTAAAGAAGCCACAAACATGAGAAGCCCAACATACAGCAGTTTGAGGAAAAAGGCATTTTACACCAGAGTTTATCAACACAAAACTGTTTAATATTTATTAAATGACACAAAATACCTAGATAACAGACTCACTCTCTGAAAGGACATGTATTTACATTATTTACCAACTTTAAGAAAGACTCTCTGTACCCATATCAGACTTGTTATGAAACATTAAAAAGGTTTTGCTGCTTTTTGCATCAACGGATGCAATGGTGACACATGCCCTGTTTGCAAGTCTGCATAAACTCTCACTTTTTGATGCAGTGAAAAAGCACAATTCTATATTCCTGTAGCCGAGTGAAGAGGCTGCTGAGAATAACAGGGTTAGTTGTTTTCTTCTTCCCACTCCAGACGTACTCTGAAGAATTGTTATACAAAAAGTATATTACATTTTTGAATGCTGCTGTACTCTTACAATTTTAGTGTAACTTTCCAAAGAAAATATTCTTCCTACTGTATGAAATCACTAAAAACAACCCAACAAAGTGGTATTTGGACATGTATTTAGATGCACTGTTTAAAGAAAAAAAAAAAAAAAAAGAAAGCATTAGGGCAAATGATATGCTTAGGAAAAAATCAACCAGCTGACTGATAAGAAAAGAGCAGAGACCAAAATAGGAAGCACAGCTAAAGCAACTTAATTTGCTAGGGTTTTTTTTGTTTTTTTTTTTTTTTCCTTTTTATTAACTATTTACTTTGGCACCTTTGTGTAAACTATAGAACAAAACAATGTTTACAACACATTTGCAATTACAGCATTTAAACAAAATGGTCACTTTTTAAACCAGCCAAGACAAAAAAATATTCCATTTACGGGTATAAAGATTAAAAAACTTAAAATATATATTTCTAAGAATAAACTGCAATTTCTTATGAACAAGGTGCTATAAACTGCATGCAAGAGTCAAGATTAAAAATGTGTGGCCAAACAGACGAGCTGTGTTATAGCCAAATGAGCAGTGGTCCAAGCCCACTCGTTTTTTCATCCAGAGATGCATATGGCTCAATAGGCAGGCACGTGATCCCAGCAAGAGGTTGCAGAGTTGTACAGCCAGTCAGTAAACGTTGGCTGCAGCTTTGTCATGAATGAGGAACAAGCGAGACCTCAGCAGAAGAGATGAGCAAGTGCTCAGGGAAAAGCCATGAAGAATGAGAAGCCTTCTGCCCTCCCTCCTGCTCCTCCACTCAGCCCAGTCAGCGTTCTCAGTGCTGCTGTTGGGTTGCTTTAACTGCACTGCTGCTCGGGGTGCCTCAGATCACTGAAGTCTTATGAGAGCTGAGGACGTTTTTAAAGTAATAATTTCTGCGTTTAAGTGACTGAAGCGGATGGGATAAGAATTGAATAGGCCTTGCACCTGTCTGCTCAGTCTGACTGATTGCAGCAAGCTTACCTGATGAGGGAGGATTTCACCAGAATAGGTATTTCTGATGTGCAATGGTGTTTGATTGATTTGCTACAACCAAGTGAAGGGAACCAGTTTGACAGCAATTTTTAAAGTCTTCTGTCTCCCAAAGAGTTTATGTTTCTTCTCCAAAACACCATTTTAAAAGGAATCTTTTATTGGCTAAAAATACAAAACACATACAAGAAAAAGGAACGTTGAATGGAAAACACAGAAGGGTTGTTCTTTTGTTTGTTTGTTTGTTTGGTGCGGGGGAGGAGAGCATTTTCTCCCCAGAGGATTGCCATTTGAAATAAGACTTGGCTCTGTTCGCAGAGCAATCTTTGAGTTCTTTACCAAATAATTCTATTAATGTTTTTTTTTTTTTACAGAGGCAATTGTGGCCCTGGATGCCTACCAGTAGTTATGCTGTAACAGTGTCAAAGGTTAAGGCAGATTTTCTGCAGATCACGTAAAGAACTGTATTACAGTTACTAGAGGGTGACTGTAAGTAATTCAGTAGGAGAAAAAAAACCACCTGCTCCATCTGTCAACTGAGGACTGCGTACAAAAGAAGCCTGAGAAAACACACAGCTGAAGAAAACACAGAATTAAACCAT
This sequence comes from Lagopus leucura, assembly GCF_019238085.1. Classification (NCBI taxonomy): domain Eukaryota; kingdom Metazoa; phylum Chordata; class Aves; order Galliformes; family Phasianidae; genus Lagopus; species Lagopus leucura. The sequence goes on along the minus strand of NW_024962270.1, from coordinate 14,271,161 downwards.
GGACCAAAAAAGCAGTAAGGATGGGACACGTCAGATACAACACACGCACACCCTCTCTCACATGTAGGCCCCTGAAAGTGGGATCACAGTGATAAAAGTTAGAGATCACAGAGCGCTAAGTTACACTGTCACTGAAAAGAAAGTAACATCTTGCTTACAGGAAATGTCTGCTATTCCCCAGGACTGTTAGTGCCTGAACAAAGATGAGGTTTTTCATTGTGCTCTGCAACACAGCTGATTGTAGGTCTAAAGCTTGGCTGTAAGGAAGAACTGTTACGTAGAGGAGTTACCTTTTCTGTTGACATTTTTCACCCCACGTATTCCTGTCGTACTGCTATAGCAATAAAAAACACAACCTGTTGAAAAAAAGCTCTACATTCAAGTGACTTATTCTCTCGTGTCTTATCCAGATGTAAAGAATGCTCTCTGGTCACCTAAGACGACGTTTTAGATGCCTTACAGCAATACTTAACTATCTTTCTGTATGAGAGGTAGGCTTCTGGGTTTCTCGGAGGCCTGCCACATCTAGGGCTGAGTTCTTAAAGCTTTAAGTTAAAGCAATCCACAGCAGGGCAGTCTCCTATGTGCCCTGTCTAAACCTTGAGGTTTGTTCAAGTTCAGAATGTTGCAAAACAAAACAAGTATTAAAATTAATTTGTAGCTTTTGTTCTTATAGCTTTACCACAAGAACAGTGTGGCTTTTCATAAATACCTTTAAATAGATTCTCTTTTGTAGAGTATTGCTGCCAAGAGGTGAAGGCCTCCTACCCATGTCCAGTAAGAACTGTCACTTTTGTTTCCATTATGGCTGTTTTATGTTAAAATTCCCAAAGGTGAACACTAAAGTCTTACAGGCAAGCCATACAAATACAAATCTGAACTTGTTTCGTTGTAGCAGTTATTTAAGAATGATATTTGTATACATATGTCCACGCTACAAACTTGTATAAATCATTTTATATTGGTACCATTTTGTCTCAACTGCAACCAAGAACAGATTCCACTAGATCAGCAATAAGCGTAGCTCGGCTTATTCCCCATCTCCCCTCCCCTTGAGAAAAACCCTCGTGTGGGTATCATCCAAACCAATGGTATGTTGCTAACTGAAATACATTCTGTACAGTAAATTAAAAGTTTGCATGCAGTTTAAGCATTTTAAAGGCTATTTTCTTATATTAACCTTCTGTTTCCATTTAAAGGTGTGAAAGACATCTGTCATATCAAGGGACTCTCCTCTTCAGACCCAGAGTCAAATGGAATTACGAAGACCAGATACTTTCTTGCAGCTTCCTGCACATCTTACTAAATAACATGCAAAGAGTTCAACAGCATTCTTCTTAAAATGTAAATAGTACTCTTTAAATGGGCATGTTAACCACTGAAAGAAGTCCACTCTACTATTCTCCTCCATTACACTGCTTTCATTCAGTCATCGGTAGTATAAAAAGTCAATTAACGGGATTAACAGGCTAGTTTATCCACTGGCAATTGCGTATGACACCGAGTGTGCAGTAAAACAAAGGCCAACATATGTTTATGCAATATAGTTGTACTGATTTGGGTTTTCTTTATCTCTTTCCATGTAGTCTCTGTCAATTAAGGATTCTATTCTCTTCTTAAGGTCAGCAGGCTGTAAATTAAAGCAGACATCAGCATTATTATTTTGTAGTCAGTGCTTCTCAATTCTACCTAAGCCAAACACCCATACTGTTTGAGATGACTGATGAAACATCTCCCAACACAAAGCTGCTGAAGTTTGCAATGTGCAATTAAAGAGAAAGCTACAGGATTAGCTAGGATGCACCACATAGCTGAGCTCAGATGTTATCAGAGACTCATAGAATCTACGTTATCTAAGTTTTATGTCACTGTCTTCTGGAAAATCAGTTTGCACTCATACACAGTAAGCTATTCTTTCCCACATTGCATCTGTGGGCCACTTTAACTTTGAGACACCAGCATGTAATTTCCATTCCATAGTTTTTTTTATATAACACAATCTGTCTGGAAAAAAACACTGTACATTTAGTGGCTACTGATTAATAATATGATGTTTGCCAGATTAAGCCAAGGATCAAAATGATTCCTGCGTGTCTGAACCGGTTGTCCCGATTCTCTCAAGACTGCACTGCCACAACACTTGAGAAACAGAACATCAACATGCAAACAGCTTGGCTTCACCATCATACTAACAAACTCCCAGTTCTCAAAACCTTTACCATGTTGTACTAATTTAGAGGTAACATTCACATGAACTAATGAAACTGGCACCTAAAAAAACCCTGAAATAACCTATTTTTTGCTCCTCCTATCAGGAAAGAAGAAACACGTTTCGGATAGAAGCACCGTTTAACTGAGGACAGGTGAAAGGACAAAGAGAACAAATTTTAAAGACGAAAGGAATCAGTACTGCACCTTTACTGGGAATTTAAGCTGGTTGTAGACCTCTGACACAAGCAAGTTATGACTCAGTGTTTTTCGCATCTTCATAATTCGCACGATGGCCGCATCGATCTGGTACTGCCGGTCCTGGAACACCCTCTCTGTAGTGCTTGCCTGCTCCTCTACCTGATGGATCCATTTAGGAAGAGTTTTAAAGAGAACACAACTGTTGAATACATTCTTCTTCATATCTAAGACGAGTCTTATTGTGAGACTCTAAGATGTCTACTGTGAAGTACTGGACATAAATCCTACAAAATATGCAAGTCCACTGTCGTAAGAACTCGTGCTGGGAGTAAAATCTTTGCACTGATTTTACCTTAGCTGGAGAATTCACAGTGGATCTGTTCACAAATCAGGAAAGCTCTAGGGAACGATTGAGGTGAACAGAGCATTCACTACTTGGAACCTCTGCTGATCAACTTTAGATTGATCAACTTTAGATTTCTAAGTTAGCACAGAAGCTCGTGTTTAAACGTCCACTGTTAAGTTTGTGCTATCATCCAAAATATACGTGCATCCTTCACACAGATACCATTATGGACATTACAACTGAGAGGAATAAAGCTTATAAATGGGCAAGCAACAAGACACTTAGCCCAAGAATGAAATACCTACATTATTAGGAAAAACAACAAGAAATATACCGTTTCTTTCATCTGAATTTGGTTGATTTTTATCCTGAACAGCTTATGTCTGAAATCATCATTGCATGTGAACTTATCACCATCTTCCACGTCTTTTCCTTTGGGGCTCTTAGTCAGTACTCTAGCTTTGCCACAAGCCAGAGATTGAAGTGTCCTTCTCAGCTCTCCATCCTCTAAAGCAGAAACAAGTTGGTTAGTATTTTCACTCAAGAACACACTCGAAGCAGTCAGTGTTTTTAGTACCAACCTATCCCAGTGGCTTGCTTTATCTCCTCTAGACTGAACTCCTCTCCTTCATTAAACATGAGCAGCACTAGTGTCTGGAACAAGGAGACCTGAAGCTCTTTTTTGCCCTATCACAAAGGAAATAACAGACATCATTAGGCTGTTTTAGGGGGATCAACTCATTCCTCTACGGCAATTATTTCTCTTATAGGATGCAGTTGCCTCATTCATTTTAGAATATGAAAGAATAAAAGTTATTGATCTCCTCGTGTTTACTGTGAAATGCAGAGCAAGACAGAGGTCAGATTAGACTAGCACACCCACTGAAAATTTGCTAATGTATGCAACTTCAGACAAATTCAAATCCAAAGTGTGCTTAAAATTACAATCTGAAAGACCTTTAATCCAAAATGTAAGACAAGTATTAGTTCAAAAACACAGTTGCAATTACTAGCTTGGATAATACTTGTTTCATCATTATCATTATGAAAAATAAAACTGAGTAAACATTCCCAGCTCTCAAGGGAAATCTTCCTGAGATATATTCACACCCACAGAGATGATAAAGGGAAATAGTTGGAAGCTCTCTAAAAACTGCTATGTTCTTCCAAAACTTGTTTTTAATGAAAAGGCTTCTTTGCCATCGGAGAACAAAAACATCTCTAGACATTCCTAAGGTACACCCATATTTGGATCTGGCAAAGCCAGGAAAATAAGAAAAACAAGAGACTCACCTCTTTAAATTCTGCTTTCAGCACACAGTGTCCTAGAGTTGACTGCCACTGAAGCTTCCTACCACTGTGTTTTCCTAAGTAAAAGGTTTTGAAAATCTCCTGCAGTTTTACCATCTAAAAAATAGGAAAAAAAAAAAAAAAAGCCGTGATACCAAACAATTTCTACTTTAAAAGCTCTGCAATCAAGTAAGACAAGTTGCAGATGAAGCCAAGGTGCACTTCTGTTAGGTTGCTACTTGGCATAGTGGGTGCATGTTCATTACCTCTGGGGGCAGGTGGACCTCCATAGGCACGTAGGTTGGCCAGTAACCCATAGTCAAGATATTCACTGTTAGTTCAATATTGCCAGGTACATTCTGATTTTGCATATACTGCAGAAAGAAACACGTTGAGAGAAAACAGTATTGGTGACACGTGTTTTCAGCAGGACTGAAAAGCTAGCCAGAGAGCATAAGGAGAGCACAGAAGGCAATAACCCTGTGGTATCTTTGCTGCATAAAATGCAGGTTATGTAGAGGAAAAGTAGAATATAAAAAAGCACTTTTCTGATATTCTAAAGGTGCTTTACAGGAAGATAATAACAAGAGTGCTTTAGGAAGCTGATGTGAAGATGCACCTACTTATATGTGAATTGAGGAAACTAAGTTGACCTTTGCTTATAATCAAAACAGTACAGAACTGCCCTAAGTAATGGCTAAAAGGATTGGCCTGGAGGCATTGTTACCTGCTTAAATGACTGAACTTATGAGGCAGTCCCATCAGCATACAGTGCTATTAACTAGCACTAAAATGTTTTTAATTTTACAGTTCTTCTTCTATTACATTTCTTTTCCCTGTTCTTTTTTTCCCCTTTTTAAAACTACTTCTTCCAATTCATTTCCTGCTTTGTTGATCAAGAGAACCACCAACAAATTCAGCAACGTTTTCAAAAAGTACAGAAACAAATTAAGAAATCCACTCCCACTGAGTTTCAGTAGGCACTGCTTTCCCTGCCAGATATTTGGGCACTCCCTTAGAAAGCAATCACTTATAGGTAAGTAATATAGGAATAATCCAAAAGGAGTTTAACTCAAATTACAATAGAAATGTTTACAATTAAAGACATTCTGTATCTCTTACTAGACTTTCTGAGAACACCTCACTCAAAAAACAAGTAAATGAAGGAGCCATGGCAGGCTTCTCAGCAGTACCTGTTTAAATTGTATCATTATGTCTTTTGAAAGCTCCATATCTTTAAACATTCCTTCAAGTTTGCTCGTGAAAGCAGCTCCACATTCTATATTTGAAAAAAAAAAAAAAACAAAAAAAAACCAAGAGAAATCCATTCATAAAAAGAACTTTTATCAAATACTGCAGAGCAGCTACTCTACGTATAAGAATGTATACTGAGGCAGGATGACCTATTTCATCAAGTGTTCTTAAATAAAGATCTGGATATCATTAAGATAATAACAAACAACAGGGGGGGATGTTTCAGTTACTTAGTTACTTTGCAACCAGACTTTTTTCCCCACATGGAAAACAGACCATTCCCCCTCCAACTGCACTGGCAATTTGTCACTCAGGCTTTTATTCCAGCCTTCATGAGCTTCCTGCCAAACTCTCCCAATGGTGGAACAACTCTCCGAGTTGTAAAAGTCCTGCTGCTACCCCCCACAGACTCCATTCTAAAGCAATGAAGACCAGAGTACAGAACTGCCAGCCCACAGCTTCATCTTACTGAGCTCACATGGAGGAAATAACCAGAGGCCATCCTCAAGCTTGAACACATCACTGATAAGCTCTGCATGGAATCTCAACTCTTAACACACAGGCCAAAATACAGAACGAGCTTCAAACTGTTGGGTTTTGGCTATTACTGTCACAGTTACAAAATTTAAAGCAAATGATTCTCCTCAAAAAACACCAAAAGATCTTTGCTGCCATATAGAGGGAAATCTAAACAGTATTTCTGAGTAGTCCCATTAGAGTGACTATTTTCAAATATGGCTGAAAGAACCATAGGTATTTACCATGTTTGAGTTTGGAAAGCATAGATTTTTCAGCATCTACTGAAGCACTCTTCCCAACTAATAGTCTCTTTGCTAGATCTTTTTTATAGAAGGCCTCAAACACATCTTTTCCTGTAAGAGATGAGATTTGACAGTGATCACAAAACATTGGAAGCTTTTATATAAACATTTTTTTACTATTAAGGGGCTTTAATGCTCAATAAAACCAACGAGGACCTTGATGTTGACATTTCAATAGGTTTGGAGACAGATCTCATAACGGGAATTTTAACTCATTAAACAGCAGTACACTGAAAAATGCAGAAAGACTGCAAAAGTGAATCCAGTGTACCTTTACGTTGCTGATTAAAGAACACTTACCATATATGAATCTAAATATGATCATAATTTTATCCAGCATTTTTTCAAGTTCTTCATCAGTAGCTTCTTTGTTGCCTGCCCGAAGCTTTGAATCTACATATTTAGCTAAAAGAACATTAAAGAATAAGTTTAGCACACGCCCAGCATCACAATGAAGCAGTACCTTAATGTTTTTCTGCTTTTATATCTAATATCATTAAATCTTTTGGAAATTAAAGGATCTTGAGGTTGCTTTAATCACAGCTAGTTACAAATCTCTTTTCAGATAAGCAGTTGTTGCATCTTAACTTTAGTACAGTTAAATAAAATTTTGGTGTATGTGTGAAATTCTGGTCTGTATTACAATCTTGGTGCACAAAGCCAACACTGCTGTAAGTTAACATGGCTGCATTAGTAAAGATCATGATAAAGAAAAGAAATATGTAAACTAGTATTTCAATGTACTGCCTATGCCACCCAATTTCTCTAACAGATTGCAGTCTAGCTTCCAATTGTTGGTAAGCAGGTGAAAAAGAAGGGCAGAAAGCATCATGCCACAAGCCTGGGAGCACAACAGGCAGCAAAGCCAGTGTTAGGCACCATCCAGGCAAACCATTAAGGTATTTCCAGTTGCAGAGAGCTAGACACATAACAGAAAGATGTAAGCAGCCTGCTTTGTAAGCTGCAGAGGCTCTGTTACCAAGGAGATGAGTACAGTGCAATGCCACTTCTCTCCACTTTTATAAAAACATGAAGACAAATACCTACATGGAGCCCCAACTGCCCTGTGCACGTGGTAACTGCACAGTTATGTAAGGTTCTGAAAGTCAAAAATACTGGTATTCTCAAAACTGGAAGCCAGTCAATTGCTGGGATGCCTAAGTGCTAAGAGCTTTCACTTTTTTAACCGTAACCTCTGCAAGAATCCACCAGCATAACAAAGCACAAGAGATCCCACAGTCTGAGGATGCATTGTGTTAAGGCACAGCACAACAATTCCATCACATCACATCTCCTTAAGCTGCACTGGCAACTCTCTCCCATCGCTCCCACCAAATTCTCACATGGGAAGAGATAGAAACAAAGTACCTATGAGTTCAGCTGGCTTATTTGGTCTTTTGTTAATGAATGTTTCAAAGGCTTCTTTCATGGCGTTTACAAACTTCTCATTCTTGAGAAAGCAAACATCAATAATATGGTCAACCTTGTCTTTAAAATCAAGCAGTTCTTGGACCATGGTTTTGTCTTTTTCTGGATTAATTACTATGGTGCTACCAAATGCCTGCAAAATAAAACATTTTTCAATTAGCCTGAATAATGAATGTAAATGACAACATTCCTAAAGCCTAAGTTATCTCTGTAATACTTTGGTTTTGATATTCAAGTTAAGTTGCACTACCACAACAGAAGAAACAGCATTATAAATGAATTGCTACATAATCATTCTCAGAACTTGTATGTCGACTCAAAACCAGATTAACAAATACAGAACTTTTTTCTGACAGTAAATTTTAAGAGGGTGATGAGAGAAGTGTTTTGTCAGTATCAAAAAGCACGTGGCAAAACATAGTTGTCTTCCACAATCAGCTGTAAACAAAATAACTCCTAATTTGTTCACAATTTGGCAATTAAACAGTTGATGTTTTCTTCAAGGTGACTCGAACAGTTACCGTTCTTTACCCAGTAGAATTTGAAAGGCCATACATTAAATGGTGATCAGCAAGTGCTGTTAATTCTCACAGATGCAACAGTTTCCAGAGATCACTGACGTATCTGTGTATAAATTCCATCAACACCAGAGTTCTACAAACAATACCTTGATGTACTCAATCCAGTGTTGCAAGAGAACTTGCACTCCACCTCTCACCCGACTGAATAACTGATACAGAAGGGACAGGTCTTGAATTCGGTTTTCATCCAGAAGGTGGTTTAAACCTGCAAGTAAGAGAATTTTAGCAGCAGCTACAAACCTACAGTAATTCAAAGAGAGCACAGCTTATAACTGCAGTAAGGGCAGTTCAGTGCTGGTATTTCTTATCAGTTTTTTTCCCTCCCCCTCCCTGGTTTGGAAAGCTATCCAGCTAACAGAAAGAGTAAAATGCAGAATGGCCACTTGAGCTGATTCTGAGGCTAATTCACACATCACACCACTTTTGCCTGCTTTGCTATTCCCTTAAAATTTGTGGACTTCATGCTCTACTGATCAGTAGGAAAGGTTTCTTGGCAATTCCAGCTGAAAAAATAAATTTCACAGGTGGTTGAAGGCAAGAAGCTTCAAGAAATAATTTCACCTTCCACTTTAAAGTTTTTGGCAAAAGGCTCTAAGAAAAGTAGCTGGGTAAATACTAAACACTTGATATTCCTCTGAACAAAGAATCTACCCCAGATGTGCAAAAAGATGCTCACACACCTCTGTCATCCAGAATCTGACAAGCAAGAACCGGATCACTTCATTGCTCAACTTTCGATGAGCCCACATTTATCTCCAGACCATCTCTCAGAGTAACAAAGGATCATTCTGATTCCACAGATACTGTTGCAGAGCTGTGGCAATGTTCTTTGCAGCTCAAGTTTATTATTTTTTTTAAAGTTGAATTTTATGAGTAGCAAGTAATCAGTATTTCTCTTGTCTGGTAAAACCATAATTCAAACCCTGCTCCCTTACCTCTGAGTGTCCAAAATGACACTTAACACATTGAACTGAAGAGAACCCCAATTTAGTTTTCATTTTACTTTGCTGTGTATCTGAAAACCACCACTGTGGCCCTGACAAGAACAATGCTTGCCTACTTGCAAAATGGTCAGTGCTATTTCATGAACTGAGCTGCAAAGGGCATTACAGAATGTCAGCTTGAGCCCTGCCCCAGCATTTGAACCTGTCACTTTTTTTTTTAATTTCCCCCAGTATAAGAACTGAAAGCCCCAAGCAATAATTAGAAACATTTCTATAAAGAGGAAAGATTACCTTTCTGGAGAATGGCTGTTAAATGTTCACCTAGAAGTTGCTTTTCTACAGTAGCAATTAGTGGCTTCCTATAGAAGAAAATGTTTAGAATTACACATTTATCCTTTTTCCTTCTCAGTAAATGTTTTTTTTCCCTCCATTTGTTGACTGAGGAATTAACTCTCACATTAAGCAAGCAGTGACCTCTAAGCAGCTGGACCAAGACTCCATCAGTGAAGAAGCTGAGCAAGAAGTCTATGAAAGAATACACCTTTTCCTGCTTTGTGGGAGATTTGCCTTGGGAGCAGGAAATAAGGACATCTCCCGAGCCAAGAGGTATTCAAACAAAATAAGGAGGTGGCCACTGATAACGGCGTGGAAGAAGTAACAGCTTAAGGAAGTAAGAAATCAAAGTTTAGGCTTGTAGCAGCAAAGCACCCTCCTCACTGGAATGCTCTGCACCTGCTTTTTAAGAAGTTGCTAACACTTGCTCATAGTTTTATGACAGTGGTGAGCACAGCAACCACAGCTTTATGTTAGAAGGACGTTCCTCATGCCCTACAGTCATGACTTCCACTTAGTTTATATTCAGGGGCAGGATTTCCTCACAAAGACTGAAGGGTGCCATTAGTCAATATCTCACACTCCGTAACAAACATGCAAATATTCTTGTGTAAGCATCAAAAGTTTCTTACTTGAGAATTCTCTCAAATAAATTGGCCCTATCTTTTTCAGGTAAGATAAAAGCTGATTATTTGCATGTCAGGAAGATGCTCAGACCAGGAGTGGCAGCCTCTGTTCCTCCAAGCAGACACCCAACAACGTTTAAGTCACAATTAATAGCAGCTTAGAAAAAAAGAGTATCAGATGTGTCAACCAAGGCAGTGATTCATCATAACCGAGAAATTTTGGGGAACAAGAAGCATTTGATAGTCAGTCAGTGACTGGAACAAGCTGATGGCCCTCAAGAGAAGAGCCAGACCAAGCAAAGAGATTGCACTTACTGCGTGCTCTGATCCAAGTAAGTGATTATCCTGTCTGCTTCTTCTTCCAAGCGCTTGTTGACATGGTGAAGATACTCTGGAACCTGGAAATGCCAGCATAGTTTTGTATATTTTAAAAATCAAGAGAGGAAAAAAAATCAGTAATATTGGCTGACAGCAGCAACAGATCCAGTTGGAAGGGGCAATCATCAGCACTCTGAAGGCAACTCCAAGTGCATTTGCTTTTCAGGCTATGATAAACATGCAAGGCACAATATGGCCCAACACACTACGTAATGCAGCAGAACAGTTCCTCCCCTTGAAAAGCACTCAATTAGTAGGTATAATAAAATACCATTAAGCATTCAAAATACCTCACGTTCCTGCATCAGCCTCTGTCCTTCTGCTGCATACAGACGGTTAGTTTCTTCCAAGAATCTGTGCTCAAAAGAATCTTGATAAATCTAGAGAAACAACACAACGAGCCACGGTAAAGCTTACTAAGCACTAAATAAGAGTAAGATATTTACTGATTTACAGTTAGCACAAAAGTTTACTCACCTGCAAGTCAGAAAGCATGCTCAGAAGGCTTCGCAGTAAGCTCCTATCAATAGCCTCACCATTTCTTTCTCTCTCAATCAGCAGAAGAATGCCATCAATTGTTTTGTTCTGAACCTTCTGATCACTGATTATATGAGTCCTGAACAATTCTAGCCCCATATCCCTAAAAAGATAATAAAAACTATTTAATAAATTAAGAATCACCTCTGAATAATTCATTAATAAAACAAGACCTAGATCTAACAGGGAGCCCAATAGCTTTCTCCAAATTCCTCATTCCTCTGCCCCCAAATCACTTAAGGTGGATAAACACATGCATACTAAAATAAATAATGACAACACACCAGCAGTAAATGACAGATTTTTGAAGACCAATGCACACATTTTTCCTAAATAATCACTGAACTTTTACAGCATTTTCTTTTTTACTTGGCAGATGACAAAACTATTTGAACAGCAGCTTCTACAAGGAAAGGAGAATATCATCCTCACTTCCATTCATGAGCTGTTGGGCAATATCCCTTTTTGTCCATCACTTGCTAATCTTTATTTCTCTTCAGCAGCCCTTAGAAAAACTCAGTGATTTGAAAGACAAGGAATGATCACAGCTTTAGGCATCTCAGTTCAAAAGCTCCATGAATTAGGAAATGTGATTCTGGACACTTGTAGAAAATTCAGGCCCTTCATCCATCATTCTTTTATTCTGTGGCAAAGTAATTCACATAGTTTAGCTCCCAGTCAAGAGCCAAACACAGTATGCTGATGGCATTGAAGAGCATTTGCTTAATTATTACAACAAGAGAGGGAGAATAACTTGCTCTTACTTCAGGTAACTTTCCCCCTTCAAAAACATTCAATGACTACCACACGTGTAAAAAGCAATACCCAAACAAGCCAAACCCTAGCACTTTGTTTGCTGAACATGAATACATGCTTTATATTGCACAAACTGGATGCTGATATCTACTTAGCTGAGACTTTCTATCAGTTATTCTAGAAGAATCTGCAATTCACCATAAGGACATTAAAATGAAGAAGGTGTGTCCTCACCATCCAGTTTCAGGTCAGTGGAAAGTACTTTGCCAGACAAGTGGTAACTTAAATAACCCCCTCATGATGTTATTCTCTGTGCCCTTACCAAATAGATGGCAGCATCGAATTCTGAAGTACGTAAGTTCGGTCCAAGAACAAAAAAATACTTCTAATCATAATCTGGTATGAGAAGAAACAAAAGAAAACAACCCACAATTATTCCACTCTCGAAACTGAGGAGCAAAACAAATGATGCTCAGTGGCAACAACAAAGAAAATCCCCAAGTGAGGTTTCAGGCAGTTTGTTCAGAGCGCGCTGCCAATCCCAGAGGGCCATTCAATGTGACACTCAGCATTCTTCTCCTGAAAAGAATAGCTTCTTTCATAATAGGTACAAGCAGAAAACAGCCTGCATGGAAATAACTGTTCCGAGTTGCACTGGCCACCCCCTGCTCCAGTGTCACCATATCAAGAAATACACTACTGTATTTTCAAGGCTCTATTCCCAATGTACTAGATACAACGTATTTCACAAAGAAGCCTTATCAAAATGTAAGATAATGTCTCAGAAGCACAGCGTGTTGGTAAGGGAACAGAATTAAGTAAAGCATCAGCTGGACTAGAAAACTGCTTTTCTTCCCAAAGAGAAAAACTTACCATTTGTCTGCAGTGATCTTGCCAACATTTGTCTATTTTCTTTAGAAAAAGAACACTATCCAAGGAATCCGTGCAGAAATCATTAAGAAAATTATGATTAATAGGTTGCATTAGCATTGAGCTTAACTTAAAACAAAAAACACATAACAGCACAACAGACTCTCCTATTACCAAGTAGAAGCACCTAATTTCTTTCAAATTGTTTAATTTTAATGAAGGCCGTGTTATAAACAAACTGCTTTCAATAACGACAAACCCAAACAGTTCCAACTTCTTCTTTGTTTTTAAACCTAAATACTTCTGAATGTTTTGTCCAACGCCCCAGCTTGGAGAAGACGTGCAGAGAACACTGAAAACCCACACACTTGAAACTCCAATAATCCACAACATACACCAGTTGCTCCAAAAGTAATGCCTCTTCTTTATTTCCATAGAAACAACCAGAAGGAGCACAGTAACACCAGCTGATAGAGCATGATAGAGGAAAGTCACAGCTACAAAACAGTGTTTCAATAATCACCACCACTGGCTCTGCACCTGCACCAGCCATGAACAAGAGCCTGCACATAACCACCTGCACCAGGTGACCTCTGTCACTGCTGCTGAAATGCACCACCCAGCCCTCGCTGTGCTCACATCCACTGTCTGGTCTCCATCAGTGTTCAGCAAGTGTCAGTGCATGTCAGTGGGTGCCTTTTTTCCCTGCATGAAGGGATTCAGTCCCAGCCTTTCGCTCCGTTCGCACTCCCATGTCAGATGCCATTCTGTCAGTGCCCCTCTGCTGCCATCTGTCACACAGCCACACAATGTAATGGGACCTGGTGGGAAGGTCCAGCCTCTACTGCTGTACCATCACCACCATAAAATAGGAGGCATTACTTTTAGAGCAGCCCCACTACATATAGGCACTGTAACTTCAGCTCATACCAATAGGAAACATCAGGAGATAAAAATTTGTCCTCGAAATTCTACCTGTACTCAGCCTGCAGCATAATTCGGGTACCAACCCAGACCCACTTAACAGGATCTCATTCTGATGCAACTCCAGACTTCTCCAGATGAAGCTTTCTGGCCCCCTGAAGCAGTACCACCCCAGACCAGTAGCACCTTTCAAACAAGACAGGAACTAGCTGCTCCAACTTTCCTTTTTACCTGAACAAGGCAATCTGAGCACGTGACACAACAAACAGTCTTTGAAGTCTTACTCCAGAGTCTAATTTGAACTTGTACAAAATGTCAAAACATTTCCTAAGTACCAATGAAACTTTCTCAACGAGTTTGCAGGTGGTCACAGATATACAGGAACCAGAATTGGTCTTTGTGAGGTCCTACAAAAACACAAATAGACCCAACTATGCAAAAACCAGGAATTCAGCTCACCATAGCTCAGTGTCATGAACTACTTAGAGAAATCCATCACTACATACTGGCAGGTAAAAACATTTTGGCTTGTCAACAGCTAAAAAAGGATATTCTCTGAACTGGTGAATTTGTGCTTTAATGTGGTCTTCACAGATTTGTCTCAATTGTTTGTACAAGTTTGCTGAAATCTTGTAGGAGCAGAGATTTTCAACAGCCTGCAATAAAGAGAAAGCGACAGTAAGAAGTCTGTCTGTGTTCTCACATGTGGTTTTACAAGGAAAAAAATAAAAGACATGGGATTATGCTGCTTCTCACTCCAAGTCCATCATCTTCTGATTGTAGCACTTAACATCTGCATGCCAAACACCAGAGATAAGTGACTGCAATGGTAAGAGACAAAGGAGAGCTGTGCCCTGAGCAGCTCAGAACATAAGTGCTTATTAATTTCAGTGTACAGAGCATGCCTGTTCCATTACACTGAAGCCCCCTCAAATATTTGCTCACACAAACTGTTAAACAGCTAACAGCCACTGTTACAAGCACTGCTTTGGTTATTGCTGTGCAACTGGTAATCACTGCTGGGGTACACAGCACTTCTTGATGTAGACAGCACAAGTGAATCAGTAAATATGGGCTCTGTGACACAGCAAAGCTGGAACAAAATAAAACCCAGCCAACACGGCCAACAGGAAAATCAAACTTGCATAAGCTCATCAGAAAGAAACAGGTACAGCAAGAGTAAGCATGGCATTAAAGCTGAGCCAGCATCTTCTGAGCATCAATGTACGGAAATGTGAGCCAGGTGTGGGACATCTGAATTAGGATTAGTAGAAAAGCCAGAAATTGTCAGAATACACAGACCTTAGTATCTGCAAACAGCAATAAATTCATCTCTGACTTAACACATAAGGAATCCCAAACAAATACAACAACACAACAGAACACATTCTAGACTACAGCTCAGAGTAGGTTGTGAAGGATAAGCAACTCTGTTGTGCTGTACCACCTGTAGGGCTCAACATTAATTCCCACAACCTGCTGCTGCTTATTTGCTGCTTTGATTTCAGAAGAAAAAGATGATTGAAAACCCCAAGTTTAAAGAGACTTGATTCAAGTTCCACTAAGCAGACGACTACTTCTCCAGCTTACTTTGGAGAAGTCAACAGAGAGCAAGAAAGATGGATGCTTCTGACTTGCTGGTTGCCTGCACAGCCCCCCAGCCTCACTTCTAACCAGCACTCCAACCCCAGCAGCGATTCTGCTGTACTTGAGCAGCAGGTGAGAGCTCCTGCTCAGCTCAGCCACTTCAGCTGAACATCCTCCTAACTGCTGCCTATCACTTAAATAGCACCAAGTGCTATTTAATCACACTGCCAAAATCCTTCGAGAGCTTGGCCTTTTTGCTGCACACAGAAAAACACACCTATGAGCAGATATGAGCACCTGCTTGTTTTTATACAGTGCTCATATAAAGCTGTGCTTCTCCATTTGTGCATCAGAAATCCCAAAACATCAAACACAAGGCTTGTGCTGGAACACCAAATACAAACCTTCTGCATTTTCGTTGGCAACAACCATGAAAATATTTTTATTTGTGAATTCTGCCCAACTTACTGGCATTATTACGAGGATTTTTAAGGGGACAAACTTCCTCAGCACACAAACAAAAGTTTTAGCAGATTTGCTTTATGAAGCACAACACTGCTACAACACTACTGCCAATTTTATTGCTAGAGTTACAAGACATTATTCTATACAAGGAATCCCTGATAACTTTAGTAGCTGTAATTCATCAAGTGGTTTTACTCTGAATTACCAAAATAAAACCTTTCATCAAGACATCAGTGTCTTACAGATGGTCAAAACATCTGAATCCATGAATTTAAGGTGAATTCTAGTCTTTTAATTAAAGCATCCAAACGAGGGTTTGTGGTAGGAAAAGCAGGAACAAAACAAGCACTGCTTTGATGAAGGAACCTCAGAACTTCCCAGAAGTAGTGTGATTAGTTTAGAGGGAAAAAAAAAAAAAGAAATTATAGATATGGCACCAAAGATCTTATAGATACGGTACCAAAGATCTAGATGTTTACTTCCTGGTATTAACAAAAGGCTTGTTCCCATAAAGCAGCAGTCAATTCCACAGAACTTCAGCTACTCACAGCTGTGTTCTCTCCCCTCTTGGTTGGGGAACAAAGTAAGTGCAAAACTAACAGCCCACAACCAAATAAACCCTCAGTGTTTGCTTGGTGAAGTTTTCCATCACAGACAAGAATGAAACTAAACAACTCAACTCCACTAAAAAAAAAAAAGGCATCCTATTTTGAGGTGTGCAGCAACAACTTCTGCAGGCTTCTGCAATTTCCTCTATGCTTGGATAATGGTGTCTGCCAAGGCACGTTTGGAATCAGATCCATTTACCAAACAGTTGCTCAGAAATGACATCAGTAAGCACTAAAAACACTGGTGATTCCTAATCATTTTAAATCACAACACTTTTAGATCTATAAAAAGAACAGGAAAAAGTCATACCTGACTGCACACTATTTTCTTGAAAGGTATCTACATTATTATGATGTTAAAACAGATTTAAAAGAAAAATCTTACCCTTTTCTGTGAGCAGAAGTCATGAAAAGCTAAGGCTGTGGCAAAACCAGCAGGAACTTGAGTGGCAACATCACAACAGATACAAAGTTGTAATAACAACCTCGCATCTTTAAGCCACTTTGAACACACTGCAGTACTTGACTGGCAGTTATTTGCTCTGCTCTTCAGCCCAGAGCAAGTTATTTTAAACACGAGCCAATGCAGCCTGTACTTTGTTATTAGTTTCACCAGTGAGCATTATAAAAGTGTAATAACCTTAAAAATGCACCAGACCAAGGAACTTGGCCTGGGAGGATCCAAGTTTCATGAGGAGCACAACTTATTTTTCCCTCAATCTGATCCCAAACCTTGTGCAAACTGCATTTCTGTCCCAAGCTTTTCACAGAAACCAGGCAAATCTAACACAGTGCTTATCAGAAAGGGGAGGGAATGAGGAAGAACAAACTCAAAACCAGGTGAACAGAACGACATCTACAGAAACCAACAAGGTAATAAAAGCTTTCAAAGTAATTAGAGTGCTTCCCTATAACAAGCTTCAGCAGTAATGCCACTAAAACTCTAAGTTCAGAGCAGGTGAGGAGGAAGAAAAGTCTCCTTATCCCATCCACCAAAAAAGAAGTTGAGTTTATAAATAAAAGGTTATGAGATGCAGTTTAAGACCAATCACTTCCTCGAAAGTTTAGGGCAAAACAATCAGAGCTGTTGCTGAAACAAACAAAAGTGAGCTCTCAGTTGTTGGACATAATGCTGAATGACAAGCAATTACAAACTGAACCATGACAGTATTATATTTACTTTTAAAAAGGCAAACAAAAAATGTTGGTTTTCAAATGAATTCCTTCTGAGCCTCAATTGGAGCTATAAGAAATCTTTTCCTTACCTAAACACCACCAATTGAGCACTTCCATATTTCTCCTTTAGCAGCTAACACACCACAAGACCCAAATGCAGCTACTTGCCTTATTTATCAACAAAACATCACGTTCTTGCCATTACTGTAAGAGCAAACAACAACAGGAAAAGACACCAAAAAAAACCCGAAACCATCAAGAAAATCCCTCATCTCAACACTTCTACTTGAAGCACTCACCTGATAGAGCTCCTCTAAGTTGTACTTAATGGAAGTACTGTTCTGGATTGCTTCTACGGCTTCTTTCAGTTTTTGCCAGGTTTCATCTGTGTAGTTTTCAGGCAATTTGGGTTTATCTTGAAAAGAAATTATTTTATAGAGTTTGAGAAAGCATTTAATAAGAGTCAAATATTTTACCTTTTAGCAAAAGCACAAATCTAACCCAGAGAAGAGAAAGTAGAAGTTGATGTTCTAGCTTATAATTCACATGTGAAAAGAAAGCAATAAGGCAAAAGCAGCTTCTTGCATTTGAAATGGCAACACACTATAAATCCAGCATTACTCTTCACATACACATGACAACACCAGCAGCCCTAACAGCCTGTGACTGTATTGAAAAATACAAATGAAAACCAATCCAAATAACACGGGGGGCACTAAAACCCAGGAAGGTTGTTCTGTATCTTTATTACGCTCCTTCCTGGCACCAGAACGGTGCAGGTAACAGGGAAAAAAACAACAACAGAACAACAAAAGCTGAAAATGATGGATTAAGGGATAAGGAGTTGTGTACAGCATACTTTTAACTAAATACATGAATTCAACTCTGCATTAACTTGGAAAGAAACTCTCAAGAAACGTGCATAGAAATAGTTGGTGTAATACAGGCTTTACGGTCACAAGGAAAATCTCTGGATTTTGAACTAATCTATTTATGTCTCTCTTGGGTTTGGCCAGAGGATATTTGTACAGTTAAGGCCTCTTTTAATGCTCATACAGCTCAAGCGTTTGCAGATTTTCCAGAGAGGCCCTGCTATGCAGAGCCCACAACAGGACCAGAGCAATTACCACAGGATGAAGAAGATTACCCGTGGCACATGCTCAGAAAACCAGACTATTTTAAAATTACAAGTTCTCAAGCTTGCTCAAGTGACCCCTTTTGTTGGGTCACAGAAGTTCCCAAATGCAGATGAGAAAAGGAGAAAAATTAGGAAGTCAGATGCATATCAATGTCACCAACAAGCGAAGCTGACTGCATTCAAACACACTTCTGCAAACTTAAAGTAAAAAACAAACAAACAACCAAACACCTCAAAACTCTCTGATTTCTCTTGGGGATTAAAAAAAAAATGCTACTTCTGTTTACTTTTCCCCCCCATACACTTCCCTACAGTACTGGCAATATCCCAACACTGACTGTACAACACAGGGACAACTCACTAAACGGGGACTTGTTCATTTTCACCAGCCTGTAATGAATAAGACGTACAGGAGTAAACACCAAGCTTCTGAATCTTAGGAAGTTGTAAAGGATGTGTATTGCTATCACAGACAAAAGCACGCTATGATTGTTAGTCATCTTGGCACGTGAGCATAAATAAAAACCAGAGATGCAGATTCTCAAGACGTTCTTTTTAAGGAAGCGACTCCAAGAGCAATTCATAAGCAATGATGATTGCAGCTCCACGCCATCCACGACATGTATTAAGTGTGAAAAGTTGCCTTCTCTTAAAACTAAGGGAGTACACACAGCAGTGGCATTTATTTCTCATCATCATGTAACCACGTATTGTTTTAAAACAACCAAATGAACAGATGGTGACATGGCAGCATGGAAACGGACCAGGAACATTCTTGAGAGTTCGGTGGTCCTTAAAGCAAGGAGTCACACTGGAACATTGCAGTGGTTCAGGTAATCCAGGTTGTCACTTTTTGTGCTATCTCTATAGAACATTTGTATCGACTGCACCTTTAGAAGTAAGTTTTAATCTCTGTCAGATCTTTAAGCCCTCTCTTCTCCTATCCAAACACGCAAAGAAAAACAGAAACACTCAGGAAAGCAAGTTTTCGGATTACTGTAAAAGAGAATGGGCTAACAAGAAAATCTCACAATCTTCAGATATTTTAAGGGTAAAAACTACAGAATTTTAGCTAGGCTCTCTGCCTTCACCTAGTTCAGTATTGTTCATTAGAATATCATGCAGCATTCACATCAGAAAGCTTCATTTCTCTGCGTGAGTTGGTCTCAAGTAACAACACTGGAAAATCTCCATCATGTTGGTTGAGAAATTACAAAATAATGTGAATTTGAAAAGAAAAAAGGAAGAATGCATTAAAGTAAAAAAGATGTTAAAAAATTAAACAATTAGTATGGCAGTGATCATACTGCAAGAAAAATAACCTGCAGAAGTCTGAACTACCTAATTTGAAGTCAAGTAGGGGAAGCAGAAAGGAAATCCACCTTAATAGCTGGATAATCACATTAGTTTCAACATTTAAAACTAAGCACAAGCAGATTAACCTACAAACAGACAAAATACACACAGGCAAGACATGTAGATCCAAGTCTATTTTTTTTTAAAGCGTATTTTGCAAAG
The DNA here is from genome assembly GCF_019238085.1 of Lagopus leucura. NCBI lineage: Eukaryota > Metazoa > Chordata > Aves > Galliformes > Phasianidae > Lagopus > Lagopus leucura. Next base: position 14,251,172 of record NW_024962270.1, on the reverse strand, counting down.
ACTTACCATAAACAAGGCTAAAACATGCAGTACACCCTGAGTCAGGATTACTGGAAAAGTGTTTTCAAACTTTAGAAGTTTGATCAAAGGTGATTTACACACTTAGGCAGTAAAACATTTCCTTCGACATACTAGACAGGGCCTTCTCCTCAACAGAGTGAACACGGTCAGAACAATAAGCCCAGGCAGGGAAGTCTGGCTCAGGATGTGCACGTGATCGGGCAGGGATGCATCATCAACATAACCCCCCCCTTTACATAAGTCTAGGAACGTTTACCACAGAAAAGCATTTCCTGTAAAACCTGGAGCTATTTGAAAGCCAACCGGTTTTCACGTTGAAAACAAAACACAAAGTTGAGCGTCAGCTCCGCAGAGATTGTGAGGAATTACGGGCTGTTACCTTTAAAGTTCTTGATCACTAATTTCTTAGCGGAGCCAGGTTTACTGTTGGCGAAACTGGACACAGTAGAGGAGGCAGCTTTGGTCAGGCCATTGGCGTGGTGCCCTACGGCCACTGAAGAAATTAAAAGGCTTTTATTTTTGAGCTGCTGTTGGTGCTGCTGTTGAGAAGAGGCAGCGGGAGAGGACGAGGAAGAAGACTCTTCAGCCATCTTCACATCGAGTCCGATAAAATCCAAGGAGTCCTCAAAGCGCAGCTTCTTCTGGAGGTGATGGTTGGAGGAGGCAACCCCTGAGGAGGAGCACGAAGAGGCGGCGATGACCAAAGAAGACGAGGAGGAGTTGTTTTTGGAAGGAGATGAGGAGCAGGAGGAAATGGAGTCGAATTCCTCTCTTTCGGAGTTGCTGTTATTTAACTTTCTCTTCTTGCAGGAGGAGCTGCTGCCGCTACTACCATCAGTGGCAGGCCTGACCTCCTGAGCTGCAGCGGAGGGGTTGGGGGAAGAGAAACCTGTGGGAAACATGAACACACAGAAATGAGCAGGCTGAGGGGCACCAAATCCTGGCGGTACGACAAAGAGGAGAGAGGTTCCGCGTCGGCCTCCGGCGTCTCTCAGCGGAGTCCTTTAACTGCTCTCTCCGTATCGACAGAGTCCCTCGGAATTCCCCCTCCTTCGCCTTCTTATTCCTCGGAGGAACCACCGGCTCTCCTCTCTTCCCCGTCTCTTTGCGACTTTCTTTCTCCTCGCGGCTCTCCTCCGTCTCCACTCCTCCCTCAGGGCAGCGCCTCCGCCCCCACCTCTCGCCACCCGCGGGCTCTCCTCAGCGCCGTTCACCGGCCGCGGCGGCTCCCCGCGGCCCCGCCGCCACCTCTGCTCCTCCGAACGGCAGCTGGAGGGCCGAGCACGGCCCCGGCGCCCCGGCTTCGGCGCGGCCCTCAGCGCGGCCCCTGCCGCCCGCTCCCCGCGCGGCTCCCGCCCGCCCCTCTCCGCTGCCGGGGCGCTGCCGGGGCGGCCGGGCCCGGGGCTTGTTATTGTCAGTGCGGGCGGGGAGGGAACCTAAAGATGGCGGCGCATCCGCTCGCTGTGCATGCCGGGGCGCGGCCGCCAGACGGGCCCCGCTTCGGCCCCGGCGGCGCGACCCTGCCCGCGAGGCCCTTCCTCCCAACCGCCCCTCCTGTCGATCCCGCGCTCGGCCCCGCCGCTGCCTCCGCCGCCTCTCCCCGGCCGCCGTCTCGCTGCCCTCTGACCTACCGGAAGTGATCATGGTTGCCGGCCGCTGTAACGGCCGCCCGCCGGACCCCCTCGCGCGCCGGCGCAGGGCGTGGCGTACGGAGAGTGGGCGTGGCCAACGGCCCTCGGTGCGCTCCGCAGCGGCGCGATCGCTGCTGACGTCCGGTCCGCGCGCGGGGTTGTGCGCATGCGCGGGGCGGGGCGGGCGCTGCGGCTGCGCTCACGGCTGCGCTCACGGCTGCACTCACGGCTGCATCCGTCCGATCTGGCGAGGAGCTTCGTCGGCGTGCAGAGGAAGGACCCGCCGGGTGGGAGCGGGTGGCGACCGGTCGGGGCCGTGCTGTGCCGTGCCGGGATTGCCGCTGTGGCTTTGCTTTTTTTCTCAATGAAACTCGGGGAAAGGTGTCTAAGTGTTTGTCGATTATGTGCGTCAGTATTGTATCATGTTTTGTCCTTTCCTGTTTTTTTTTCTTTAATACTGTGTGTGTTCTGACTGTATTTCACTTGAATAAATTATGCTATTTGTGATTTTACTTTCCATGGTTGCTGTCGTTTGTAAGCATTGCATTTTAATTAGTTGTTCTAGTATCGCAGTTGATTCATTGCTTTGCTATAGAAAAGGAGCTCGGATGGTGACCTGATCTTTCACATCCTTCACACCAGCAGTGACGTTTCCATTTGGATGTCAGTGTGTATGGCTGTATGGCACTTAGCTGCTTGCAGAGCAAACCCCTTTCTGGCTGCTTTTCAAAGAGATGAGTAGCTGTTCTATGTACTGGAGATGGAATTACCGCAGCTGGCATGAAGCAAAACGTTTTGATTCCAATGAATGCTGTGCTTGTCTTCACTTGGGTCCACATGGGCTGATGGGTGGCATTCCCATCCCTGGAGGTGTTCAAGGCCAGGGTGGATGGGGCCCTGGGCAGTCTGGTCTGGTATTAAATGTGGAGGTTGGTGGCAATGCCTGTAGCAGGGGGATTGGAGATTCATGGTCATTGAGGTCCCTTCCAACCCTGGCCGTTCTGTGATTCTGTCATTCTGAGGGACGTGGCCACTGCTTGCACAGGAGAAGGCTGAGAAGGCATCTCATGGCTGTTCATCTGAAGGGCAGGTCTGAAGTTGGTGGGCACGGGCCCTTTTTCAAAGGCATGCAGTGACGGGCGCAAACTGGAACCCAACAAGTTCAGTACGAATATGAGGAAAAACCTTCGTGTGAGGGTAGCACAGCTGCCAAGGGGGGGGTTTTCCTTCGGAGATACTCAGACTGACGGACACCATGCTGTGCCACTGCTGTAGGGAACTGCATTGCGGGCTTGGACTGGGGGGTGTCCTGAAGTCCTTTCCGGCTCTGTGATCGTGAAACATCTGGGAAAAGAGCGCCGTGTCGGCACGCGAGCAGCACACTGCTCTCTCGGTGAGCGCAGTCTCCCCGCCGCCGTGCTACGAGGCACAAAACCAGGCGCCGCGCAGCGCGACGACAGCAGCCGCGTTTGCCGTCCGTGCGCATGCGCAGAGGTGCAGCGCGGCCTGCTGGGAGTTGTAGTCCCGCCGGCGCCGTGACGCCGCACGCGTTCCGTTGTCATGGAGCGGCGCGACAGGCCGTAAAGCGCGCGGCTCTTCCGGCTGGCGCGGAGGGGAGGGCCGGGACCTCGTGTGAGGGAGCGCGGAGGCCCGGCTGCCCGCCCCGCGCCCGCCGGTCCACGCCCGGCCCAGGCTCTCGCTCGCCCGGCGCCCACCGCCCCAGGATGTTCAAGAAGTGAGTGGGGCGGGGGGGGGGCCGGCCGTAGGTTGCCGGTATGGGTCCGGCGCTCTGTCCGCCGCAGTGTTGGGGCCGGGCGGTGCGGGAGAGGCCCGCCGCACCCCCCACCCCCCCCTCCCTGGGTCCCGGTCCCTGCGGCCGCCTCGTGTGCGTCCTCAGCCTCATCTTGCGCTCTGCCTTCCAACCCAACCCTCGGTGTCAGAGGAAAGAGGGGAGAGAGGGAAGAAAAAAAAAAAAAAAAAAAAAAAGGCAATTTGGGGCTTTGCGTTGTCGAAACTCTGTGATAATGCAGATTGCGGACGGGGGGCTGCGGGAACAGATTTGATGCGGCCCTGGGCAGCCTGGTCTGGTATTAGATGGGGAGGTTGGTGGCCCTGCGTGTGGCAGGGGGTTGGAGATTCGTGATCCTTGAGGTCCCTTCCCTTCCAACCCTGGCCATTCTGTGAGAACGCGGCTGGCCAGGGCCGTAAACGGTGCTGCTGTCAGCGAAAGCCGCCCCGCGAGGCTGTGAATGGCGCTGTGGGGCGCTGGGGGATCCGTGGGCGCGCTCACGGTGCTGGGTGACCCTGCCTGCCCCGCCCAGGGCCGGCGTCACGGCCCGTGTAAGCCCGTGCTCAAAGCAGGGCGTGCATATATTTATTGAAGAATGCTTTGTGAGTGCTGTGTTGGCGGGCAGTGGATTCTGTGGTTTCTGAGATGTTTTTGCTTGGCAGATTTGATGAAAAGGAGAACGTATCAAACTGTATCCAGCTGAAGACTTCAGTTATTAAAGGTATTAAGAACCAACTGATAGACCAGTTTCCTGTTATTGAACCATGGCTAAACCAAATTATGCCAAAGAAAGACCCTGTCAAAATAGTAAGATGGTAAGTTTCTTTTTCTTTAACCTCTGTTTCCAACGTGCTTGGGTTGCTTCATGTACTTGTTTACTTTCTATGGGAGAATGGCCTAGGAGTTTTAAAAAGAAAAAGTCCGTTCTTGTAGATAGCAGTGTGTGTTATATCCGAGCCAGAAATTTTATGTGTGCTCATCATGCTGTTGAAAGCATGTTTGTAGGGTGCTGGAGGAAAATGAGAATGCTGGTGGCAAACATCTGACCTGTATGGTGGCTCTCTTGGGCTTACCTTGTTGTTGAAGGAAAGCATTCAGCTTTATGGCTTCAGGAAATCAAACTTGTTTAGATAGCTTCCAGGTTGTTTTTATTACTATTACTGATTTTGGATTTCCATATATTGTTTGGTTTACTTTTTTTAATAGAGGGTAGGATTTTTTTGCTGGCTTTTGTGAACAGCTGTCTGTCTGTCTGCAGACCTTTTAAGTAGAGGGAATAGTGCATGAAGCCATTATTGAAGAAGAAAGCATCTGATATTTTTAGTTTTAAATTTTCCTGATAATTGACTGCCTTAATTATCCTCAGTTGCCAAGATAGACCAGAGTACGAGATGCATTTGATTTACAAAAGAGCTAAGTAGTTATTAAAGTTACCTTTCTTTTGCCTTGCAGTCATGAACATATAGAAATCCTCACTGTGAATGGAGAATTGCTGTTCTTCAGACAAAGAGAAGGGATTTTTTACCCAACACTAAGATTACTTCACAAATGTAAGTTCCCTGAGGATGGTGATGGTGGGAGCAGAGGGGTGAGTGTGGGGATCAAGCAGACTCCTGTACAACTGAGTATTTATGTAGTGCACGTTGCAGGTCTTAAAGAGGCATTATGCATTTCCAGCTGCACTTGCACTGCTGTTTCAGATATCTGTGTGGCTTGTTTTCTCCAGAATAAATGTAATTCTCTATGTTAAGTAATCTGACCTTTGATTTTTAGGTATTACATTGCAGAATTCTTGTGGGGCTTTGTGCAGATGGTTTTTCTATTGGAGTCTACATTGCTTGTTGTGAATCCTGTTACCCTATCTGTTGTTTCAAGCCTTTTTTTAAACCCTTCTTGCTGCCTTTAAATATTTGTAGGTTCTTACTGCAAAAGTTGTCTTTAACCAGCAGTTCAGTGATGCAGTGGATGCTCATCTCCTTCCAGAACACACTGCGTGGTTTTTACTTCTTAAATTGTGATTTTTTGCATTACTTTATCTCTGCTCTTGCTGTTCTGCTCCATTCTGTGTCTGCTTTGGATGGCTTTGGCTGTCTGTGAAATGCTGCTCTGGATTTGCAAACCATGTTTGAACAGCCGTGTGCTGTTGCACAGACTTGGAGAACGCCTTGGAGAGCTGACATTCATGAACTTTGTCTGCCTTTGCATATTTTGTCCCGTTACTTCTGAAGTGTTTATTTCTAGAGTCCCTTCAGTGATTGTCTTCTTTGGGGAAGCTTGGTACAGTTTTTGAAGGGCTGTGTGCACATGCAGGAAGGATAGGCCTGTGTTTGGTTCTCAGATTCCCAGCCTTTGCTTCTCAGAACAAAGATTTAATCAGGAAAAACAGTAGCTGTGTTTGTTCAGGACAGTGCTGCCCAGTGTGCTGCTAATTATTTCTAACCCCCTGCCCATGCAGCACATTGCACACCTAATTCCCTCAGCGTGATAACAAATTGTTATTTAGTTATTTATATTGTTATCTGAATGTATTAATTGTAATGCTGTGTCTTTCCCCTCTTAGATCCATTTATTCTACCACATCAGCAGGTTGATAAAGGAGCCATTAAATTTGTACTGAGTGGAGCTAATATAATGTGTCCTGGCCTGACATCTCCTGGAGCAAAACTTTACCCTGCTGCCGTTGACACTGTTGTTGTATCCTTCTTTAATTAGGAATTACTTCTTGCTGAGTTAAGTTTGTATGTGTATGTTCAGCTGGTCACAAACTTAATTACTTCAGTGTTGAATATTAGTTTGTGGAATAACTAGTAATCTGAGAAGATTTGCCAATGTTTTGAATGTTATTTGGAAAGATTCAAATTGTTCTGAATTCTGTTTTCCTGTTGTGATGTTTCAGAACCACCCCAAAATTAACTATTCCTGCTGGGCTTGGTTAGATGGGAAATAAGAACTCCTGGTGTTAGGCAGAATGAGATGAAGTACAAAATGATTTTTTCCCCTGCCTCCTTAATACAGTTATCTCCTTTAGTTATAGAAGAACATAGTTCATTTCTTAAGGAGTGAATGCATTACTGAGAAAGGAACTAGATGATTATTGTGGTCCTTTTCAACCCAGGCTGTTCTGTGATCAGAGGGCTGGAGCACCTCTACTGTGAAGAAAGGTTGAGGGAACTGGGCTTGTTTAGCTTGGAGAAGGATCCAGGGAGACCTCACTGTGGCCTTCTAACATTTGAAAGGAGTGTATTTTACAAGGTTGGATAGTGACAGGACAAGGAGTGGTTTTCAACTGACACAGGGGAGGTTTAGGTTGGATCTGAGGAGGAAGTTTGTCACACAGAGGGAGGTGAGGCACTGGAACAGGTTGCCCAAGCAGGCTGTGGATGCCCCATCCCTGGAGGCATTCAAGGCCAGGCTGGACGTGGCTCTCTGGGCAGCCTGGTCTGCTGGTTGGCGACCCTGCACACAGCAGGGGGTTGAAACTGGATGAGCATTGTGGTCCCACCATTTTATGATTCTGTCAAATTCAGCATCAATGCCAACCTCTACAGCTGTTGTTCCTATTCAGATGTGATTGGAGAAGATGCACACTCAGTATTACATGCTGACAAGCTTTGAGAAGGATTCCATTATCTTGTAGATTTCTTCAGATACGCCTCAGTTCTTCTGTGCAGTGTGATGTAACATGGGCCCCATGTGGAGCTGCAGCCTTTTTCCACAATGGCAGAGGCTCCCCTGTGTTGGGTGTGAAGGGAGATCTGGAGGGTGGTGGTGGGAGATTGTTTAGTAATTGTTATTCAGAGTTCATAAATATGTGCTTCACATTCTGTGCGCTGCGGCTCAGCTGTTAATTTTGCTTACCTTCAAGAGCTGCAATTACTGAAGGGCCAAAAGTTCAACTAGGGAGTTTGATGCTTTTTTTTTTTTTTTTTTTTTTTTTTAAAAATAATTTCTCCAAATTTTTTTTTATGCTTTTACTTTTTTGAAATAAATTCAAAAAAACAACAACAAAAAAACCACCCTATTTTCCTTAGTGGTAATTTTTAGGCAATAATGGCGGAGGGGAAACAACATGCATTATGTGTGGGAGTCATGAAGATGTCAGCTGATGACATGTAAGTGGTGTAAAAAATGAAATATAGCTTGTCCCATCTTGTAATTTCTTTTTTAGTTTGTAATTTAAGCTCTGCTGTCAAGGTTATTGAATCACTGTTGCAGTGTGTTTCTGTTATGTGTAGCATTTATTTAAGCTTTCGTTTTTTTGATTAACATTAGGCTGGGAGAAGGAGGCAAGGAGTGTCTTTCCTAGTTATTTATTCACCAAATGGAGTCAAAATAGTTACTGTATGCGAACATAGATTTTAAGACAAACAACTTCAGTGCTGTCTCTGAATGTCAATATTTCTTTTGCTCTGATAGTACTTTCTCAGAGATTTTGCTGAACAAAGAAATACCTCTGAGTATTTGCTGCCTGTGCTGGGCAGGAGACGGAATTTGGGTCTGAGCAGGCTGAAATTGTTCAAGTGATTTTATTTATTTTCATGTAAGGGCAGCAGAGACCGAAGTCCTGCTGGTACTGGGGCTGACCAGCTGGTTTCTATTTTTTTCTCTCTTTTTTTTATTTGCCTTGGACCCACATGCAGCATTCCTGTCTAAAATCCTTGCTAGCTAAGCTTCTTGTGAGCTTCAGAGATCTGGCTGGGGGTAAACAATGAGTAAAATGAAAAGGAGGCATAAAACTGAAAAGAATGTAGATTATTCTTAGCATTCTGATAATCCAGAATTAGGAGATGAAACTTTTCTGTTATCTTGAGTTCTGTGACGTCTTGCAGCCATCTTACAAAGCAGCCCAAGTAGGTCTGGGCTGCTCTGATTCCGGCCCCACCAGCTGTGGTGTGGGTGACAAAGCTGGTTCTGATGAAAGCAAATCAATCTTTCTTGTGGGGATAATTCTCAGCTGGATTGTCATCCTCTGTACTGTGTCACTGTGCTGCTGTAAGCAGTCATGAAAGCACAGGGGAAAGGTGGGGGTGCGTTCCAATGAGCAGGGGTAGAATGGCACCACAGCAGCCTGGGCCTGGACTTGGATAATCATTTCTCTGAATTATTTGTGGTGCTTCCGATGGACTCGAGGAAAAGGTTGAGAGAAGGAGATGTAAGTGCCTGTGTCCCATCCTACATCTGCAGAGACCTGCTGTGATCACTGAAAGCCTGGCTGTTCCTAATCCTGACTTCGAATTCACTTGAATGTTGTATTCCTGTGGGAAGTAACATAAGCTGGAGAGGAGAAGGAGATGGTGTTGCTCTATGCAGCCGTGTGCTGTTTTCTGTGACTGTCTAAAACAGAAAATTGAGAAACAGTGCTCTCTAGATCATTTTACGTTATGATACGTGATGCATTAGTGGAATTAACACAGAGGTATTTTCCTTCTTGATTCCCAGGGGATTTAAACTTTTCTGTCCTAGAATGATTAGTTTTGTCTTGTTTGTTGTGGTAAAAGTAGATCTTTTTTCCATGGGATTCATAACTGGAAAGAAAGATGAGCACAAAACAAATGCAGATGTACAAAACCACCAGTGCTCACCTGCATTTGGTTCTGTGACATGCTTGTAACCATGAGGTCAAATTCTGTACTGCTGACGTGTTTCCTGTTTGCCCATCCTGCATTTACAGGCACAGCTTGTACTTCCAGTGTGGTGCTTTGTACTGCTCCAATTAACCAAATTAACCAAACACTTCTGTGCTTTTGTTCTTCAACAGTGAGAAGGTCAACAAAGGGATTGGTATTGAAAATATCCACTATTTAAATGATGGTCTTTGGCATATGAAGACATACAAGTGAAACAAAAGGAACTGTGTTACTCCAAGGGAATGCACTTAGGTTAAATGTGGACTGCTTTGTAATTCCTCGTTTTTAATGTGACTGAATGTACAAATTATTTTGTTCTGTGGCAATGCTAAATAAAGCAAGTGAATGCAAAAGTACTGATAGGCTACTATAGTTTTCTAGATTTCTTTTTATTACAGTCTTTAATTGGTTTGTCTTAAACCCGAGTCCTCAGTCACTGAAGGTATCTGGTGGGAAAGACCCTGCATGGACTGGGAGCAGAATTTCAAAGGAAAAGGAGGAAAAAAAACAAGGAATGTTTACATTTTTATGCTCCTAAAGCAGTAATGTAAAATGTATGTGAAATACAATTAGTACAGTTTCTAAAACCAACAAAAAAAAGTCAATTTTTTTGCTTCTGATTTAACATCTCACTGGCCTGTTTATTGAATGTGGAGAAATGTGTGTTTTTTTTTTTTTTTAAACTTCATTTATTACCAGCGTTAACTTCAGTATTTTACTTGAGGAGCACTTCTTTTGAAGAAGCATTTATCTATAGGATTTGAGAACATAAAGTCACCTGAGGACTGTAAATTCTTCTATCTTAGATCGTAACTTAAGAATATAAACGAGCTCAAATTTCAACCTACCAACATTGGTACAGCTCTCCTTGCAGTGGCATTTACAGCAGTGGTGCTCATACTCCAAATGGAGTACGTGCCTCTTGGTGCCTGATGCACTCCTCCCTGCTTGCACCTTTAGGAGCAGAAACAAAATCACTGTTCAACAAAGGCACGATAGCAAAACGTAGCCCTAGAGCCGAGTGGAGCTTCACAAGGGATCCAAGGGAGCTTCTGGAGCTGCTGCACAGGTACACCTGCACAGGTGGTTAGAGAGCACTGTTTGTCTGTGTAATCTGCCACTTTGTTCAGCGACTGCATACCCAAAGCTGTGTCTATGGAAAAACAGACTGTGCCATGGAATTATTCAATAAACTAAGAAAACATTAAGGTCTACTGTTCATAACTGTCTCTGGAAGTATTTATTAATACTTTAAGTCTCTTTTCTAACACTTGTATTTTACTAAGGGTAGGGCTTGATTTTTGTGTGCAGTGCCCTGCAGGTTTCATTTCTGTGACCTTTACAGCAGGTATGGCAGAGGTGTTCTCAGTCTGATTCTGAAGTCAAATTACAACACAAGAGATTGAAGTATTAACGTGTGCTACTCTTACATTACTCCTGTAAAATCATTTACAAGACTGCTTTTGAAAATGATAAGGTATATCTGAAAGTATGCATGTAATTACCACTGTATCCCACACCACTATATTGCAGACAGAAGTTGAGTCCCCCCAAACCTTCCTGTCAGAGTAATGGATGTAATTACACATCTTAAAGGCTGTGCCATAACTTCACTGATTTGTTAGTGCTGTGGTGATCAGTTTGTGCCTCAGGGGTTCCTTTGTGCATAAAATGAGCTAGTCAGTCCTGTGGCTTGCTTGTTCTTCCGTCTTGCCCCCAAGTCTCCTCTGAAACAGCTGTGGTAGCTGCCTTGGTGCCATTCTTAATAAAAAGTGTTGCTCAGAAGAAAATACTGTTGCTACTGATCAGCTCTGGATTAGCTCTTTCACAACCTTTCCTCCCCTGCTGAAGCTAGGATGAAGAATTACAGATAGCACAGCTTTCTTCAGCAGACCAACCTTATGTCTTCTAAGCTCTTCTATAGGTAATGTAGCACCAGTGGAGCCCAAGGCGGTGCCGCTTTAAGGCTTTGTAATGTCTGGGTCAGGTAAGTGGATTCTAAATGGAGTAAACACACCAAAGTGCTGTTTATTGCCACTTAATTGTAACTGGTGGAGGAAAAGAACATGACGAGGTGACGTGTAAAGCTTGAGATTTCAAATGCACATTAAGTGTTCGAGAGTTCTGTACATGTTTTTGTGCACTTAATGTGTTTGGCATTGTGAACAAAGAGAGGCTGAGTGTGGAAGCACGTTGATCTATCTGCACCTTACTGTTCAGAAAGGTCTGTAAATAGAGCTGTACTTTATACTTGCATTCACAGCTAACCAACTTCTTCCGTGTAAACACTATTAGCACCTCTAACACTGAAAACAAGTAGAACTTTTATTCTAATGTTCTTATTTAACAGCTTTAAATGAACAATTACTTCTGTGCTAACAGGCTACCTGACCATGCTAATATTTATGTAATGCTAATATTCAAATGTAGTTATCTTGTTCTTTTGTGAGATTAAGGCAGGCAGTTTAAAGTTTGCTTAATATTATTCTGCATTAACTTAATAGATTTCTTCTGTCAGTTGCTTCCTGCTAGCTTGTTCCTGAGTTAGGAGATTGCACATAAAGCAACAGGTGCACCTATGGGCTGCTTAACCAGTGCATTTCAAGCTGCTCTATGCTTCAGCATAAAGGAAATCACATAAAAGTTGTCTTTCAGACTGAATCTGTAGTCAGTTTTATTGATTCCTCTTAAAAAGATATAAAGACATTCTGGAAGTGTCTGGAAGAATTGAGAGAATCAAAATCTTGCAAAAATATATTTATAGCAGACTAAAGTTCTTTTGACTTTTCATTAATAAATACTAAGATATACAATGCTCTTCTCTCCCCCCCATAAACTTAATTTCCTTTTATCCCAGACAACTCTTTTTTGTTCATTCCAGCACTGTCAAAAAGTCAGAATCATTCCTGTATAAAAGACTTTAGAAGGAGAACTTTCAACTGTCTCTTTTAAAATTAAGAGCTTTACCAAATCTTTGTGCAAAAAAACGTGCACGAGTGCGATCGGAGAAGAAAACTGAGTGTGTGTACAAACGCGTGCCACGAGAACAGCTGCCTGCTTGGTCCCATCTCCTCTCTGAAGGACATCAGTCATTGTCTGAACCTGCAGGGGGTAAGAAGACGAGCGCGTCGCTGTAAGCGTGGCCGTAGGGCCGCAGCCTGTAAACACCGTACATCATCACATGCATGTGGTTGGGAGACAGCCCGTTGAAAGTGATGGCCATATCTGAGCAGCAGCCGTCCACCACCTGCTCAGGCCGACTCGCCATTGCCTCTTTAATGAGAGCGTTGACCGATTTGGTGTTAAAAACATCCTTTCCTTCAGAGTCCTCTGCGTTTTCAGCAATCACTCCGGTATACTTCAGGCATACTGCTAGTTGTTTGTCCTCAGAGAGCTTCCAAATCATACCGCCTTGCTCTGGACATTTGTCAGAGTCTTCAAAAACGCGTGAGAGTCGTCTTAGTGATTCAATGCTTAAGACAATTCCTCCCTCACCATCTACGTACTCCAGGTCGCCAGATTTCATAGTGTGGCCTATATAAAAAGGCTGTGCAGGGTCTTTCTTCAGTAAGAAATACTTGAGATTTTCAATAATCGCAAATGTTGTTGGATAGGCGAGGAAGAACCAGTTGAATTCATCTTTATAACGCTCATAGGTTATCTTGTAAGCTTTTCTCATCATTGTCCACATATCGTTTGTGTTGAGGACTACAGCGTTGAACACTTTAACGTTCTCAGAGCTGTAGAACTCTGCCTTGTCGCAGTGCTTGCTCCATGTCTCTCTCACTGCAGCCCAGTGCCCAATGTCTTTGGGTTTCACGAGGACGATGCAGTAAACGCGGATGCTCTGGCTGAGCTCCAGTCGTTCATCTTCTGAAAGATTTAACACTTCCTCTTTGTTGGGAGCCTGAATGTGATGGTGCTCGTGATGACGTGCTCTGGTCCCATGGCCGATCTTCACGTGTCCAAGAAGTGTGACCACTACACAGAAGATTCCTCCCAGCAGCACGCCCTTCATGAACGAACTGCTTTCGGAAAGCATTGTTCCTGGAAAGGAGACGCGCTTTAGGTGCCGATAAGGGATAAGCCGTTTCCGTGCTAAGCGTGGCAGCAGACAACACGCCCGCCGCACCTCGCGCTCTCACCGGCGGTCCCACCGGGCTGCCGGCCCGGCCCGAGCCCTGTCGCCCTCAGCCGCCGCGGCCGTGCCCGCTCCCGTTCACCCCCGCGCCGCCGGTAACCGGGCTGGGCCCGACTCTGCCGCCACTCACCGGCGCCACTGCTGCCGCCAGTGCCAGGACACCGGCACGCGCCGCGCCCCGCCACTTCCGGTTCCCCTTCCGGTTCCCCTTCGGTTTCCGGCGGAAGTGCAGCGCGGGCCTTCCGCGCCCGGCTCCCCTCGCGGCGGTCGCTGGGCGGCGTCGCCATCTCGCGGGGAAAGCGGGGGGACGGAGCGGAGCGGGTGAGAACAGCGGGTGGCACCGCTCCCTCACGAGCTGCCGCTTCGTTCCCCTGCGCTCACCGCGCCGAGCTGGCGGCCTCGCGTCTGTCCTTGATGTGGCAGCGGTGGTGCCGCGTGCGTCGTTCGGTTTGGAGGGCCTCATTAAAATCTGCCCTGATGTTTTGTCCCGGTGCATTTCTAAAATCTGCCGCTCTTCTACACGTGAAGCCGTGATGAGGCCGGCAGGTATCATTGAATCACAGAATGGCCTGGGTTGGAAAGGACCACAATTATCGTCTGGTTCCAACCCCCTGCTGTGTGCAGGGTCGCCCACCAGCAGCCCAGGCTGCCCAGAGCCACGTCCAGCCTGGCCTTGAATGCCTCCAGGGATGGGGCATCCACAGCCTGCTTGGGCAACCTGTTCCAGTGTGGAGGAGTGTGTGCTGCAGAGGGCACCCTGTGATTTGTTGGGCGACTGGCAGAGAATCGGGGATTTGTGCCGAGCTGAGCTGTGCTGGTTTCTCTGGGCACTGACAGGTGTTGGGCGCGAGGTGCGCCCGGTGGGCAAGGTTTCTGACTAGATTTTGAAACTGTAGGCTTATGATGAAAGAAACCTGTTACCTAAGCCTGTCTGCCAGAATGAGCTATGCTTCTCAATCTATAATTAGGCACACAAATAAATTCGATCTAATTTTAACTCGCCTGCAGGTTTTACTGAATGTGAAACGTTCCTGTGTACTGACGTGAACCCAGCTTATGACCTCTCTAAACTTTTGGTAGTCTTTGGGGGTGCTTGGTCTGATGCTCCCTTTGCATAGATAAGGGTTTGCAGTTTTGTATTTTCACAGGCTACATTTGGGTTTTTCTTGCTGACTAAAAATAGAGATCTTTGTGGATCAAAAATACAGAAATGTCAAGTCAGAGGTTCCATGGGGAGATGTTACCCAAGTGCCCATAAGCTTCCAAACTGACAGCTTCTTTGCAGTGCTTCTCAAGTTGTAAACAACCTCCTTCATAATATAATCACAGGGATGTTTGGCATGTGGCACTATAAGGATGTTTTACTCCTTGTCTTGTAGCATCTAGTCATAGCAGTTAGCCTGCAAGCTGAGAGTGCTGTTTTTGCACTTTGCCAGATCTCAAAAGACTTTGATTTTAAATTCCTGGAGCCAAATGAGAACAGTCGATACATTCTGGATGATTATTTGCTTGTGAACATCAGACTTCATTTTCAACTGCAGACTATCTAGGATTATCATTGTCCATTACTAAACGACTGTTAATCTGCTTCTTATGCCTTGCATCCTTTTTAGCTGCTTGTGTATTTCTTTCTGAAACCACAGAAATACTTATATGATGCTAGGAAATATGGGAGACAAACTGATTGCCGAAATGTCCCACTATCCTCTCAGTGTTGCCACCTGCAAATTGCTTGGTCCCAGGAGAGGTCCTCTCCTGCACCCATAGTAGCATCATGTAAGAGAGGAGGCAGGGAGTATCAATGCCAACCACTGTAGGCTGGTGCTCTGCCAGCAGGGCCTCCTGTCACAGAGGATACTAGAGCTGATCCTGGAGCAGGAGCATGGGAAATGAACATGTGTCTGCCCAGAGAAAGCAGTAACATCACGGCTGTGTTTTGAGGAGCCTGTTGGTTGCTACTATGTCTCATAGCAAGGTGAGATGGAGAGAGAGGAAGAGGAACCACTGTATACAGCTCTTGGTACTCAAAGAGAAATATCTAACAATCACAGTCACCCCCACGGCTCTGTCTTTTCAGGTGCTTCTGCTGTGAAGAAC
>NW_024962270.1:14014535-14235856 GCF_019238085.1 Lagopus leucura | reverse complement strand
AGCAAGTCACTGCTGTTGCCCGACTGCACAGCCCTCAGGCACTGCCCACGTCTCCTCTCCCCTCCTGCTCTCTGCCTCCTGCTCCCTTCTTCTGAATCCACTCCTGGTGACCCCCAGCTTACAACAAGGGCAAAGGTCTTGGTCTCATCTTGGAGCCAGCGTCGCAGTCTCGGCATGCCTGCGCGAGATCAGCTTTAGCAGCTGCCCACGTTGTCTTTTGACCAGCACACACGTAGAGTATGGTGACCAGAAAGATGGTAGACATGTATGGTCCTGTGTTTCACCGCCTTTCACATGTCTAGCCACATATCTCCGTCCCACACTGGTCAAGCATGAATAGTCCACTGTTGGGTGGCCCACTGTGCAATCCAAGGGCTGAGCCTGAAGGCAAAGTAGGGGGAGGCATAGTAGCTGCATGAGCCTCCTGTGGCTCCTTCCAGCTTCTTGCAGCCTGAAATCTGCTGCAGAAGGGCACTCAGGCACTTCCTTTCAAAGCACCGGTCCTTTTCCCACTTTGTGTCCTCAACAGATGCAGTTGTTCAGGAGAACATGGTGGTGGAGAGAGATTTAATAGGGCCTGGGATTTACAGCAACTCATTCTATATTAGCTTTGTCTTTGATGAAGAAGAGAAAACAAAAGGAGCAGCCGTACAGCTGTTCCGGTGCTGGCAGAGCTCAGAGAAGACCCCCAGAGCATAACCCTATGTGTGCTTTGGAGTGAGGAAGGCTCCTCCGGGAAATGTATGTCTTAAATGTCAGAAGCGTGTAGTGGAAGATCTCTGAGCCCACCTTGTGGAGACTTTTGAAAGCTCACGATATGGCAGTGTCAGACCCAGACGTTAGTTATTGTTTGTAAGCGTTATTTTTATGGCCAAAAGCAAGAATAAAAACTCTTAGTCACTGTTCTGTGTTTCTAGAGGAGCATTTGTACTGA
Organism: Lagopus leucura; assembly: GCF_019238085.1. NCBI lineage: Eukaryota > Metazoa > Chordata > Aves > Galliformes > Phasianidae > Lagopus > Lagopus leucura. Next base: position 14,234,922 of record NW_024962270.1, on the reverse strand, counting down.
TAGATTCTCTACCTGTACTCTCCCCACCGGTGCTTGGGTTTCACCATCACTGCACACGAAACTGATTTTTGGCAGGCAGGAGCAATGTTCCCATACTAAAATACAAGGTTTGTTCTTGAACAGCTAAAAAGACTTCCATCAAAATAAAGGCATCTGTTTGTGTTAATCTCAATTTAAGTATATATTGCATTGCTGTTTTTTCTCAATTCCGTGACTTCCCCTACAGAAAAACCTCTGTGTGTGGCCTTGAATTGCATGAGGGCAGAATCTCACTTGCTCTTTACCATCTGGCAATATGGTTTTCATATGCATGATGAAAATGATCGCTCAGTCTAGAGAGCAAGCAGTGACTTCATTTTTTAATGACAACTGTGGATTCTAAGATTAATTACAGAAAACAAGAATCTACAAAATTGATCACAGAATCACAGAATGGCCTGGGTTGGAAAAGACCTCAATGATCACGAATCTCCAACCCCCATGGTGGCCACATGCAGGGCCACCAACCTCCACATTTAATACCAGCCCAGGCTGCCCAGGGCCCCATCCAACCTGGCCTTGAACACCTCCAGGGACGGAGCTTCCACAGCCTCTCTGGGCAGCTGTTCCAGCACCTCACCACTCTCGTAGCAAAGAACTTAGGATCTGATCTGTGTCCTCACTGACATGCAGGTTTCTTTTTATTCAGATTGGAATGTGGATTGGGGATCTGATCCAGGCCTATAAATATCTAAGTTGTGGGGGACAGAGTGGCAAGGCCAGACTGTTTTCAGCAGTGTGTGGAGACAGGACAAGGGGAAATGGCCAGAAACTGCAGCATAGGAAGCTCCGTGCAAACGTGCGCAAGAACTTCTTTAGGTGAGGGTGATGGAGCACTGGAACAGGCTGCCTAGGGAGGTGGTGGAGTCTCCTTCTCTGGAGATGTTCAAGACCTGCCTGGACACCAACTTGTGTGACCTGGTGTAGGGAACCTGCTTTGGCAGGGGGTTGGACTCAATCTCTGGAGGTCCCTTCCCACCCCTACAATTCCGTGATTCCCTATTAAAGAACAATAAATTCCTGCAGATGGTAATAGAACTGAAAGAAAGGCAGAAACCTCCAAGGTGCTTCCACTGTTTCAGAAGCTTGAAAGGTGGAAGAACAGGCTCTGCACTGGCCTCAGGAGTTAGCCCTTTGGCACAGCTTCAGCATTAGGTAATGATACTACCATTTAGTTCTCATCTTCAAATGGCTGCACTAGCAGTATCTAGGTGGTGCTCACACCCCAGTCAATAGGAGATAGCCCTGTTTCTATCAGTACAAGTCCGAAAGGTGCCATCAAGAGGGAGATGTGCAAAACTCCCAGGATCCGGTTGGCTTTCTGGGCTGTGAGGGCACAGTGCTGGCTCATACCCATCCACCAGTACCCCCAGGTCCTACTCAGCAGGGCTGTACTCCATCCTTTCATCCCCCAGCTTGTATTGATAGTGGAGGTGCCATGACCCAGGTGCCAGGCCTTGCACTTGACTTTGTTGAACCTCATGTGATTCTCTGCTCGGGCTGTCTGGGTCTCTCTGGGTGGCATCCTGTCTGTTGGACGTGTGGCTGCAGCACCATCTTGGTGTCATCTGTGAACTGCTGAGGGTGCACTTGATCCCATCGTCGATGTCAGTGATGCCAAAGAGCATCCATGTCAAAGAGTACTGATCCCAGTACTGAAGGACACGGACTCTGCAGGTTATTTGCATCTTCTGCAGGTGTACACAGCCATGTGTGATGCCATGTCCTTGTCATGGAGCTGGGCTCTAGGCAAAGGATGGAAGCTTTAAACAGGAGATTTGTCTTATTTTAATACTAAATTCACATCCTGGCTATTTACCTCTGACAAAGTGTTCTCTCCAGATTCTGTATGGCATATCAGAATTATTGGATGACATCTTATGGCCACATTTATAGGAGATAATGCATAATGAGCTCTTTTAGCCTTAAAATCTTTAAATTTGATTAACCATGTTAAACAATGGTTTTAAATCACTTTCTTTTCTCCATGAGCACTGTCGAGGAAGGTCTTGGCATTGAAATAGCCATTATTTAAATGATGCCCTCAAGCATAGGAAGATACAAAAGCAGCAAAATACTTGAAAGGAACTTACTGATTTTGAACTGCTATATAGTTTCTTGTTTTTAATACGTATAGTTGAATGGAAAAACACATCTTATTCTCTGTCTGTGCTAAGTCAATCAGGTGGATACTAACATCCTGCTAGCTGCAGCAATTCTGCTGAAATTAAACTAACATGCCACATCTTTAAGGAGCTTGCTTTTGCCAGTCTGAGCCCCCAGCATTTGAATACTGCAGGCTCAGCGGAACCTTTCAGACTGCGTAGGTACGAAGAACGCTTGTGAGCAGCAGTGACAGACAGCCCTGTGGCACACAGGCAAACCCTGATGGGAAGCCGGCTTGTTGGGCACTGCCTTGGTGTGACTTACAGACATAGGTGGTGTCTTGGCTCCCAGGAGCTGTGGTCCCTGTGAACATCTGAGGCCCTGCCTCTGTTTCTTGTTCTTTCTTCTTGTTACCTGCAGTCTGGGGCTTCAGGAATGCTCTTGGTGTAGCATTTATTGACAAATAGTAAATAGTTACTGTTACTAGGTGGAAAGATCTGGGAGGTTCTGTTGATGTTACTGTATTAAGGGAGGAGGAGGAAGAGAAAAGGTAGAGATAGCAGAGCTTCTGAAAGGCCCGAATAATGATAACTTTCACGAGATGCTTTCTTGAGCTAAACATTGATATCCTTTTCTTTTGAGAGGGACAGTCAGGTTTTGAAATAGCCAAACCTCCAAGCAGATGTTTGCTTTGCTGTGCTGATATCGAAGCTTGATGACACCAAGCTGTGTGGTGTGGTCAACCACACAAGAGACAGGATGCCATCCAGAGAGACCCAGACAGACTGAGCAGTGGGCCCAGGAGAACCTCAAGAGGTTCAACGAATGCAAATACAAGGTCTGGCACCTGGGTCATGGCAACCCCCACTACCCAGAGATGCTGAAGGATGGAAGGATTAAGCACAGCCCTGCCAAGAAAAGATGATGTGGGGATGGCAGCCAGACAGAGCCAGCACTGTGCCCTCACAGCCCAGAAAGCCAACCGGATCCTGGGAGCATCCAAAGCAGCACAGCCAGCAGGGCGAGGAGGGGATCTGCCCTTCTGCTCCGTGCTGTGAGACCTCACCTGGAGCGCTGCGTCCAGATGGGGAGTGCTCAGCACAGGAGAGACACGGAGCTGTTGGAGCGCATCCAGAGGAGGGCACAAAAACGATGTGAGGGATGGAACACCTCCCTGCGAGGACAGGCTGAGAGCTGGGCTGTGCAGCACGGAGAAGGGAAGGCTGTGGGGAGAGCTGAGAGCGGCCTGTCAGTATCTAGAGAGGAGCTACAGGAAAGACGGGGACAGACTCATAAGCAGGGTCTGTTGTTACAGGAGAAGGGAAAATGGTTTCAAGCTTAAAAAGGGTAGATGTAGGTTGGATATAAGGAGAAAGTCTTTTACAGTGAGGGTGGTGAGGCACAGGAACAGGTTGCCTGGAGATGTGGTGCATGCCCCATCCCTGGAGACTTTCAAAGTGTGGTTGGATCATGCCCTGGGCTGTTTGGTTTAGTTGTGGTGTCCCTCTTCATAGCAGGGGAGTTGGACTATATGGCCTTCAGAGGTCCCTTCCAAATCTCAAGGATTCTGTTCTAAAGAGAGACAGGCAGTGAGTGGAGCAGGGCAAGGGGCGTGCTGCATTCTGCGTAGTTTCACTTGTTGGCCTACTGGATTATGTATGATCATGCCCTCTTTTCTCACTCATCTTTATACATCTGTCTTAATGTAAGAATAACACAGTTGCTGTTTGTTATGCCTTCTTTCATTTAGGCTTAATTTTGTTATCCTGTTATTCTGAGCAAATCTTCCTGAGAGCAAATGATGGATGTTTGGGACAATTATCAGTACAAGGGGCTGTGAAGGAACAGAAAAATGTGTTTGGGAGTGTGAATTGTCAGTGATGTACAGTATCTATTCACACTCTAAATGATTCAATTCAAAGTGATAATTATGTGCTGTTTTTGCTGTTTAAGTGGTTTAATGCCATTAAGACTTTGCTACTTAATGGAAAAGCTTAGAATCAAACTAGCATGGGAATATTCAAAAATTTAATGGATTTCTGTTTAAGTCATTCTTCCTATTAGGAAACAAATCTACCAAAATATATAACTAGGTCTTTGGATTCAATTATTAATCCTCTCCTAATATGAAGAGCAAAATTATCATTTAACAGTATTTCTCTGAAATAGAATTTTAATGATACCATCATCTTGTAGCTGAACATGATTTTTTTCCCTACTGGAACAAAGTCAGAGGATTCTTAGCACTGAATCAGTTTCAGTTTTTAACCCTGAGCAGTTACAGTATACCATCAACAGCACGTCTCGAACATCTATCAAACAGAAACGTGGTCACTGCACTCTCATGCGTCATCTGGGTTCACTGTATGAGCAAAAGGCTTCGGAACATGGTAGCTGCAATGGGATTGCAGAAGCAATGTGTAGGAAGGGAAGGTTGCCATATACCTGGAAGGATTTTCAGTGGTCAGATCATGATATTCTGTAGCTCTGAAATCTGATGAGCTTCATCACGACGGGATCCTGTCCAGCTGAAGAAATGTGCTGTAGTTTAGGTGAAGTGCTTGTTTTGGCTACGGGAAGAAGCAGGAGGGCAGGCAGGAGACCGATCCACTGGTGGTTTGCCCTTTTGCAGGTTGGTGCTGAAGCAAATGGGTTGGGGGGTAGCTCAGGCTCCTTGAGAGGGGATGGCGACGGTGAAGTCGTATAGCAAGGAGCTATTGGCTCTAACCATTATTGCAAATTCAAACCAGGGATAATCCCTTGTGGAATCTCTAAGATTCTTCTAGGAAGAATCCAGGTAAAGGTGGGAAACTTGATTCAATTCACGCTATCAGCCGCGTACCTCCAGATGTGCCTTTATCTTACTGATACCCTGGGACTTTGTACATCCCCTCTGAAGACCACATAGGCTTGAGAGATCCAGGCAGATCTTTGCGTGGTGGCACTGGCTACCACAACTGCTTTGTTCCCAGTGCCTAACAGCAGCCTGTTGTGCTTTAGGATTATATGCTGGAAAACTAAAGTTAGGAATTATGCCACACGATGCCGTGTTATTGGGATGTTGGTAATTTGACAGCAGCACCTTCCTGACACATCTAAAAATCAAGCCACCTTTTCAAGCTAACAAGATGTCCATCCTTCATATTGCAAATATTTTAGGATTTCATGCAATGTGACTCAAGTTGATACTGGAAAAGGGGCTTGTTTGGCCAGTTAGTCATATTAAACTTCTGGGTGTTCATGAGAGAATATCCACTGTTTCAGGTCACCAGTCTGCTCGAACTATAAGATGTTATACATTGCCTTTTCATCTTCTACTGTGATCCCAAATTGTGTCGGCAGTAGTTCGGCTAATTGTAGGAGTTCTCTGTCGGGAAGTCCATCAGGAATACCACCGTACCAATATTAACACAGGTTCTACTACCATTCCCCCTCCTTGGTTTGAAGCAAAAGGGAAGTTGGAGTACAGGATCAAGCCCCTAATTTGTTACTTACATTTGATGTGAAGCCTCGTGCCCAAGGTCAAGCTCAGAGGTTAGCAGAATAACTCACGCCTGAGAGCAACTCATCATGTTAGACAGAAAGCAATTTGGTCTGAGGCACAGCATGTTGGAAGACTGCCACTTCCTTTCTCTTTCAGTACTCTTCTGCATTCTCATTGCTGTAAACAGCCGCCTCCTTTCTCTCCGAGTGGAACTGGGCTTCCTTCCTGAAGCCTTCCCGAATTCAAATTGCATTTGGCAATAATTTTGTATTTGTGCTTGATACAAAAGTTTTCAAAGGAACTCCACAGACATTAATCAGGGTAAAAATGCAAATCTAAAATCAGTCTTATTCTGATGTTTCCTTTGGAAACGATTTAGTTTCTTACAAGCACACTTTGGCAGATGCTGCGGCCCTTGCGGTAATAAATCACGGGAGCATGAGACACTTCACTGCAGCTGCAGCATGGCTAGTTAGGATCCTATTCAAGAAAAAGGCTTATGCAGTGTATTTTCTTTCCCATACTCGGCTGTACCATTTCTCCTCCTTATAGATCAAGTGAAAAGACTCTCAGAATGCTCTTATAATTGTCTCCTTGGAGTTACAATCTGCAAATGCTTTTTCTAGAAGATAAAAATACCCAAATTTTAATGGAGCCTTTTAAAATGGCACATCATTAACTCTCCAACCTCCTTCACGGTTTTGTAAATCTCTTTAATAAGGGTGAGAAGAAGCTTAGAGAGGTCTCTTTGATTAAGGGTTTGACCTGGAATTGGTATTATGGAGTCAGCAGGTTTACTGAGGTGGTCTGAACAGAGAATCTTTTGAATTACTTTGCAGGTAGAGCTGTAAAGAGAATAAGTGTTATATAAAACTTCCTAAAACCACAGCAGAAGCAGTTAACCATCAGAGCACAGTACTGAAAAGCCGAATCCAAGAGCATGGGAAGCAAAGTGCCTCGCTAGCCTACAGCCTGAGTGTGCCACGTCTGAGTTCTTGTGGCAGAACCTCCAGGTGAGGAGGTTCAGTGCTTGTGAGGCCCCTCCAGCCCTGGGGCTCATGCAGGCTTCTTGCACTTTTGAGGAACGGCCCAGTTCAGCAAGAAATAGGATCAAGCCAGTGAGTTCCATGGATCTGACTGCGCTCAGTGCTACGCCACCGTGTGTGACTAGGCTCTGAGGAAGTGAACAAGGTTGGATGGGGCTCTGGGCAATCTGTGCTAGTACCAGACCTGGTGGTTGGTGGCCTGCCTGTGGCAGGGGTGCTGGAACTCCATGATCCTTGGGGTCCCCTCCAACTCCAGCCATTCTGTGATTCTGTGATGCGCAAGCCTTTTAACCCCACTGACAGTGCATCTTATGGGTACAAGTTTTTTAGAAGGTGATATTGCCCTCAAGGGCACCTCTCTGCAAATACATTTGCAGAAAAAATTTGCTGCATTTGTAGGTGGTGGCCCTATTATTTGGCTTAATGGGAATATTTCTCTGCAGGATAGAGGGGGCTTGCTTCTCTCTGTTATAACCTTTTGTAGGACCTCAAAAGGTCGGGCAAAACTTTCAGTGTGGGGCAGTAACCCTACACTGGATTTATTGCACAACATTCAGTGGCTGCCGTTGGGAGTGCTTAGGAGCAGAACCATCCAACAGATACAGAGCTCATGATAAGCTGGAGACTTGCCACCAGAAAAGTGAGATTTTCTTTGTCAATATCTTTTTTCTTTGTTTGATTTTTGCTTTTGTGACATGAATACACTGACAACATCCCTGCAACCATCAGCTTTTAGTGCTAGTGGTGGCAATAGTGATGAAGAGACAGTTGGACTAGATGATCTTATAGGCTGTTTCCAACCTTGTGATTCTATGATTCTATGATTCCATGATTCTAAGAGCAGAGACTTGCAGCACACGTAAATCAGCACTGCTGTGCAGGCTGCCTTTGTAGACAAGTCTGTTTTTATTTGTAGACTCTCGTGCCAGGTGTCAGCATGATGGACCATTCCTTGTACGTAGTTGAATTTGGAAGACCTGGGAGCAGAAACACAGTGCTAAGAGTACAGTTGTGAAGTCAGCTGGGGAATCAGTTTTAATTCCCTCCATTTGCCTTTTTTTTCTTGGGTTTTGGGCTCTACAGAATTGCATACAGCATATATAGAGTAATAAGTGCTTGCACATCTGAGCTACCCATGGTGATTGGTGATGTCAGCTGAGCCTCCCACAAGAGCAACAGCATCTCCTGAGCAGGGACAGCGTTGCCCAGCCTTGCCCAGAGCCCAAGTGTTGGCACATTTCTTCAGCTGCCCCCATCTCCTGCCTCTGCCTTTGCCAAGTTGCTGGGTTGTGTTCTTTGAGGCTTCCCTCATGCTGGAGGTGTGTGCAGTCCTGCAGAGGATAGCTGGTTCTCCTTTCTTCTCTCCCCTGCCCTTGGTGCAGGATGTGCCACCTGCTTTGTAAAATGTCACTTGGAGCAGCTCTTCTCAGGCAGCCTGGGCAGCTCCAGCGCTGCTGGTGGGGAAGAGGAAAGGCAAACAGGAGTTTTTCCTCTCCCAGCTGCTGGACCAGGAAGGCTGCTCAGAATGGGCTCAGGTCTGGAACAGGGAAGCGTGAAGGAACCCATGAAGGAGTGGGCAGTGTAGAGATGGTGGATGCCAGAAAGCTTTTTGGCTTTAAAATGAAAGGTCTTTGTGGCTTTCCTGAAGGAAAGCCTGTTCAGTGGCATGGTAGTTATTTCTGTCAATATTTTAAAATGAAAGACTTCTAGTGGTATGTTCTGATAAAATGTTCTTTCCCCCCTGCAATGATAGCTTTAAAGATGCTGAAAGTGAATTTATTGCGATTCTGTGTACAATGTACACATCAGCTTGATGGCTGAATGCAGACAGGTATTTCTGCAGAATGCTCAGTGGTGTTAATCCCTCCTGAAGTTGATGACAGAGGAAGCTTTGGCTCTTATCAGGAACCTTTAGCATTCCCTTAGAGTAAGCCCCATTTCTACAGGCTCTGGGGAAACCCAGTGCTGATCTGCTCCATCTGATTAGGTTGCAGCCAGGCTGAAATGCTATTGAGGGAAGCATTGCTGCAGAGGTGCTTGCACAAGACAAGTACCGAAGATGATCCCTGAAGTAGCTGGTATTCAAAGCGCAGCTCAAGTGAGGACATGGCACATCAGATGGGACAGGGCAGAGGATATGGCAGAGCGCTTGCAGTGCTGCCTTTGGACAGCTGTGCCAGATGCACTGAAAGCTCCCTGGAGTTTTTGAACATTTGAAGTTTGTTGCTGTTCCTTTTGAAGAAAGATGGAATATATACATTCCTTAAACAGCAGCAGCCGAGTACCTGCCTCCATCTGAAGCAACAAGCAAGCTGAACAAGGTGAAGCACTGAGCTGATTTTGCTGGAGCAGTGGGATGCAGCTCTTCTGTGACTCCCCAGCAAGCTGCATACCTCCTCCTGGAGAGAGATTATTCCTTGTTATTCCAGCCTGTGATAGCCTGGCCTTTTTGGAAAGGCAGACGCAGCATTAAAATCTACTCAAAAGGCAGGTGATGGAGCCAGGACAAAACCTCAGTCTGTGCGGTGTGCTGTAATAGTGGGATGGTGGGACAGTAACAAGGTGGCCATTCCAGGGCATCTTTGTCTCAGTGGGAGGCATTGGCCATCACCCTGGCTTTGGTCCACCTGCTATTGACATGGGGCACACGGAGCCATGGATGGTGCAGGCTGGGGCTCAGAGCACTGCAATCTTGCGTTTGGTGCTGCCTCTTGTGTTCGGTGCTGAGGTTTGAAGGCCTGGTGGAGTCCTAAAGGAGCAGTGCTGAGACAAATCCAGCTGCTGTGCAGGTCAGGGGTTTATCCACCCCTTCCCTGTGTTACATATGGAATCTTGTGGTCCCCTGCATTGCTATCCCTGTTGGAATTTTCCCCTTTCCTCACCCTCAATTTTCCACGGAGGGGAATTAGGGCTCCTCTCTTTGAATACTGCTTTGGATGCCTAAGCAGGCTGTATGTGTCCCTTCATGCACACAAAGGGGAAGGAGGAAAAATAAAAATATCACCTTCTATTCCTTGGAGCTCTGACATCTGTCTCATGTTCTTGATTTCCTTACTATGCCATTTCCTCATCTATTTTACTGGGTGCATAGGAGCCTTTATTGCTTCCAGTATTTGGATAAAATGAAAGTTATTGGATATTAGCTGTTAGAAGCTAAATGAATAGCTCCTGAAATTGTTTTCTTGCTGGGAATCATTAATGTACCATATGGATTTGACTCTTGTAGCCGAGCTAATATTGCTCCCAGAATTGCTAAACCTATTCCTTTTGAGCCCTTAACACCTTACTGGATGGGAGAGGAGAGGTTATTTAAGTAGCCAAGTTTCAAACATGTCTGTACTGCAGTCATTCAAGATGTCACATGTGCATCAAGTTGTCATCAAGATCATGCAGAGCTGAGAACGGAGCTGCCTCCTGACTGCCTGAGATGCTGGGCACCTCCTCACCTCCCTGTGACAGAGGTTTGGAAAGAGCTGGGGCTCAGGACTGGGGCCGCACAGTGCTTGGCTCAGTGGGTACTGGGGGATGGGAAAGGTTGAAAGGAAAATGGGAGGTGAGGGCAAGAGACTTCCCTGGCCAATAGAGATTTCACACAAGCAGCTTGGAGTGGCTGTCAGCACTCTCCCAGCCTTATGCAAATGCAGAATTAAACCCATTGGCTTTAATTACCTTCCTCGTGCCTTTCTGATGCTTACCTTCTGTATGCCGGGAAATAGTTATTCTGCTCAGCTGACAAATGGTAGTTCATTAGGATATGGTAATTTGATTGCTTGTGATTGTCTTTCTCTGCTCTTAGCATCTGAGACTGTTCCAAGTCATAAGGGAAACAGTCCTGATTTATGCCACAACAACAACAACAACAACAACAACAACAACAAAACCAACAAAAGCCACAAAGGAATATTAATTCCAAGAAACAAAAGTGTCTGTTACCATAAACGGCTGCTAGCTGCAGTGAGCATTAAACTTAAACTCCATGTGGCACCACAGCATGTAGTGCAGAGGCCTGAGTGCTGGGTGAAGCTGAAGAGGAACAGTGGAAGCTTTATAGCTCAGCCAGGCATTGAAATGGTGCTGGTTGGAAAGCCTGATGGATGAGACAGGCCTCAGGACAACAGGTGGAGCTGTGCTGAAGTTTGGGAACCAACTCAGTGCCAGTGCACCCATTTCTCCTGTGGTTTAGTAACAGTGCTTCTGTTGATTTCCTTGTAAGAGACAAGGTAACTTGTCTCATGAGATGAGATCTGTAACAGTGATGGGCCACGGTGTGCTCCGAGCCCCACGGGCTGTGGTAGTGCTGCTGGAAGCCTTCACAGCATGCGAGCAAACCTGACCCCAGAGGAGCTGGTTGTGCTCTGGTCTGAAAGGCTCTCCCTCGTGCAGGTATAGGTAATTCTACTGCCTGTTGTATTTTAACTCCAGTTGCCCTTCAAGCACACGTCTAAACTTGTGACCCTGTAGGCCATTTCATTTGGACTGCTTGAAATCTGATGTTGAAGGACTTGTGATAAAAATCCACACGTTAGATTGGGAAACTAGTGGCATGATAAAGAATAAACTGCAGCATTGTGTGCATATGGCTCTTGGCATGATATTAGCCTTTGTCTATGAAAAGTGTTCTCACAAAGTAAATAAATAAAACAAATGCACAATGCCTCTGCATTCAAAGCACTCATTCTCCAGTGACACGTCCCTCTTCTGCCAGCTCTGCAGCACCTTCTAAAAGACCTGGTTCACTCTTAGATGTGCTAGGGGTGGTGAAAACCATCTCTATTTTCATGAGACACAATGCAACCCAATATCCTATTTTAAGAACAAGTCGGATAGCTGTAGGTACAGCTAATGGACCAAGTGCCTGAAAGGGAGCCCACATGGGTCACCCAGTGGTGCTGAAGGAACATCAGGAACCTTTTTCCTTAGCAGCTGTATTGGAAATAAACTGTCCAAAATGCTTTTTGTCTTTGAGCTCTGGGGAGTGCAGGGCTCCATGCTGTGCTGTCCTGGCACACCAGAGTGAGAGCAGAGCTCCTCAGGAGTGGAATGGGTGTTGGGGGGCAAGGAATGGGTAGGGAACCTTGCAGCCCTCATTCTTTTCTCACTGCCAAATCCATCCAATGGCGATGATGCTTGGGAATGCTGTAGAGAAAACAGCAGGTGTGCCTGGGCCAAGCCTAGCTATCCTAGTGGGAGCAGGGACAGCCTTGCTTGACTCTTTTCTTTTTTCTTTTTCTCTTACAGACAGTTTGTTTCATCTTGACTCCATTTTTTCCATGTCTATTTCTTAACAGAGCTTTATAGTTGGGAGATGTTGGTTTTTTTTTAATATATAAATATATATGTATTTTATTTTTTGTAAGAAGATGAGTTATAAAGTGCTTAATTAGGAGGGTGGAGAGCAGCTCAAAATGAGACCTCCCTGGTGTGATGGCCTTGTGCTTCAGCTGCGGAGGCTGTATTGATTAATTTGTGCAGCCTTGAAGTGCTCTTGTGCTGCTTACCTTCAGTCTAGCAAATGGTGCTTTTATAATGAAGTGGAAAGGGTCTGAAATAATGAGACACAAAAAGAACCTCTGTGATAGAGCAATGGAAAACTTCATCTTCTTAAAAAATGGACTGAGCACCTTCTCCTGGGTGATTAGTCGGCCTGAGGATGGGGCAGCACATCACAGTGACTGCTCTGCTTTCTTCCGTCTGAGATGATGGAGGGAAGGCAATCTCTGAAATGAAGATGAGAACACAGTGAGGGTGCTTAAACTGACTACAGGCTCCTGGATCGATGTGATGAGTGAACTTCGACAACGAACAGTGCATCACAAAAGCACACAGACCATGCTCTGCCTGTACCAGGGATGAGAAGGAAGCTCTCGCTTACACCCCGAGGAAACCCACACCAAACCCAAACCCAAAAATTGGTCATGCTATTTCTTATTCTGAAGGCAGGCAACCTACCAGGCATCTAGGTCTGTCTTCTGAGAGAAAAGAAACCAAATCTCTTCGTATTAGAGGGGTGGAAGTGTCCCATGGGCATCTCTATCTTATGGTGCATTAAGTGTAGGAAGAAAGGTGGGAGAGGAACAGGAGGGAGACATTTCTCCTGGGCAGTATTCTGATTGCCTATATAAATGTAGTCCTTGTGACTGACAGTATGTATTTGAACTGAATGCAAGACGAGCCGATCAGCTCTACTGTATCATAGCCTGTGATGCTTCCACCAGCTCCAAGCCTCTTCAGTTTGCAGAACAAGAAGTGCTTAATGATATTTGCTCCTTACAAACGAGACAGTCTCAGGCCCAGTTCCTTTTGAATTGCAGTCCTCGGGGCTGTTGCCTTCTTACACTGCTGGGTTGGCTGGAGAGGCGTTCTGCAGGAGGACACAACCACAGGGAGGCTGTGCTGCTGAGTACAGCAGTGGGGCTGCTGACCTCTGCCTGCACTTCTGTTTTCCCGAAAGCCCAGAATGACTTGCCAGAAATAGAATCCAGCTCTGTGTGGTGGTGGTACCGATCTTTCTGCTCTCTGCATGTATTTTTGAGATGAATACATGTTAAAACTAACCCGGTAGCCATAAAAATCAGGAAAAACTGCCGTGCATGTAATAAAAATGTCAGACCCACTTGTTCTTATTTAAGAGGAAAGAGTCATTGTGTGTATTGGAGATGGGGCCTGTGGGAAAGGTTTTAGGAGATTCTCTACATTCTGTCTCAGTGCAGCACTGATGGCTACTTTGGAGCAGAGCTACTTAAAATAATAGTTTGATGGCTTCATTAAACTCTAAGTTTCCCCAGTGCAAAGTATAGTCCAGAGAGAGGTTTTTTTTAGTAAGCTCTTAAAAAGTCAACAGTCCATCCCTCCCTGATGTATACCCTTCACTGTGAAAACAAATGGTGCTGTAACTACTCCAAGTCCCATCCCTGTTCAAAGCATTTCTCTAATTAAAATAAATAAATAAAAAAAATAGGCTTTATTTGTCTAAGCTTTTGTGTTACCTGAATTAGAGAACTGTGGATTTGGTCCCAGTGTAATATGAATGCAATTGCAAAAATCAATGCATAAAACAGAGCCTAGAAGAGAATTATATTTAATGTGAGACAGAAAATCAAAACAGATTCCAAACAAATTAGAAATGAAGACTGCAACAGCTTGAGCTAAGTTTGCCTTATGGGGAAAGCTTATTAATGTGACTCAGGTGATTTTTTTTGCCAGAACTCCCTGTCAGTAGGGTTGGCCCATGTCACGTGTTGTTCTGTGACTCGATACAGAGGTGAGAGCAGCAGATCAACTGCGATATGATGACAATAAAAAGATAATTAAAGCTTCACTTTACAACTTGTTGGAACTTGAGAGATCTTAGAAGGTGCTGATACAAAGGCTGAGCAACTCAGCTGTAGTAATATCACAGACAACTGAAGCAGTGTAGTATTTAGTCTAGAGAAATATCCTGTATTTTCCTGATCTAATAAAGTTTATTGGATCCGTAATTTATTTTAGAAAAGGATCCAAATGCTTTGGATTTGTTTCACCTAATGCAATCTTAACCTTGCTGAAATGAAAGGGCTCTGTCTCGCCTGTCACATGGAGAAAGATCTCCCAAATACAAAGCTTTTGGAAGAGAGTGGTCACTTGTGGTTAGAACATTGGAGCTGTGGACACTACAATCTTGTCCACATGAGAATTCCACCCTGTTTCATATAGGTTCATTTAATTTAAATAGCACTGGAAGTTATAACTCTTCACTATCTAGGCTGTGAGCAGGAAGATGAGGTTTGATGAGACGTCACTGCTGTTTGCAACTGCCTGGTTGGAGAACATGGAGGAGGCTGAGCCAAGCTCTGCTCGGAGGGGCACGATGATGGGACAAGAGGCAATGGCTGCAAGCCACTCACCTTCCTGACCCTGTACCATTTCGGGGTGCTAGGATCAATTACTGTGGGGCACGTGCTCCGTTGTCTTTTCTCACTGGGGTTTCTTCTGCCTGAAGGAGTTGAAGGAGCTTGCACAAGGGGAGCTGGCTGTTTGCTGCTGCCTATCAATCTGTCAGAGGGGTGCTCTGGATACTTGATGCTGTGGCTCCATTTGGATGGATAGTTTAGAAGCCTTCAGTGCACTAAAAGACCACAGGCTCCTTTTTCCCTTCAGTTACTGCAGCATTCTTTAAGCATCCTCATTGTTTCATTCATCTTGAAAAAAAAAAGCTTAATGAGCCCCACTCATGATTTTCCAATGCCTGTCTGAAAGGATCATTTCCAAGAGGACATATTAATGGCACTGTTATCTCTTGATCACGTCAGTGTTAATGCATGTAAGTGCTGTTTCTGCCTCATTCTCACATAATTACAAGCCTATGTTTGGAAAATGAGGATATGTTTGCTATCTTGATTAAGAAGGTTCTAAGACATTTTTGCATACCTTGTAGGAAATAACTTACAAAAAGAGCTACGAGAGAAGCCCAGAAGTAGAGATTTTTGGCGTTGCCCTAACACTTCCATCTGCTGAGCAGAAAGCAGTTTGTGAATGCTAATGAAATCAGCTTTGTGTTACTCCAGTGAAGTAGCTGTGCATTATTCCCATGAGGAGGTGGAGGCACAGCATGACTAAGTGACTAGCTGGGATTCAGTACGTCTGCTAGGACTCTGCATATGCTTAGGTGTTGGCTCACAATACTGGACCCAAGGGCCAAACTGGGATGCAGTACAGTGGCTTGGGAATTTTTGTTTTTTCCCTAGAAACTACTATCATGTATCATGCTAAAGTCTTGTTCAAATTAAAACATCTCTACCTTTTATGGTTGAGAAATCTATTCAAAATGTGAACTGCATGCAATCAATACCTTATTCCTGCACCCTGCCTGAAATAACAAATATTGGAAAGAAATGGACTGCAGCCATTTCTACCATGATAAGCTTATTCAAAAGTTTGTCATGAAGACTGATGCCAGCAGGTTCACCTCCAGTCAAATGGCATGAGAAAGGAGCAGGGTAGGCACATTAATGCTCTGGAAGAGGTTGAACACATCACGTCTTTTCTCATCAGAGGGAATGGATGTTGGATCACATACATGCCCTCATTTCTTTCTGCTGATCTGTACTGGGATCACAAAGGAAGGAGCTGTTCCTTAGAAGTGATTAGTGATGTCCCATAGCTTGAATTCTGCTGGTGGAAGCCATCATTTTAACAGCTTTTTTTTTTTTCTCTCTGTTATGAGCCTTCTGGTGCTCCTTCATAGCTGCTGCATAGTCAGGATCATGTGTTTCAAACTAACTTCTATGACTGTAGCATTTAAACAGATTTGTATTAGTCTTTTCCACCCTGTTGCATACTCCTGATTATTCTCTACCTAAGTTGTTTGAGTAGCTTCTTATAGTTTTACTGTTATAACATAGTATTTTTATTATAACATTTGTCTGTTTGAGCTTTCTAAAGCTTTTCTGGAGGAGCCTGGAAAGCTGAAAAAGATTGGCTGTGGAGGGCCTGAGCTGTTGTTTTGTGTATAGATGCAGGCCAGTATTGAAACTGTCAGTAGATCTGCTTGGGCAGCTTTGCTGACGTGTAAGATGGGCTATGTGCAGGGGTTTGTTGGCTGTGTGCGTGTTCAGTTCAGGAAAGTTGTTGAGGTCCTCTGATGCTGCTGCTCTTTTGGATGCAGCAGTGCTGCATCTGCTTTAACGGTGCTGCATCTCAGCCAGCTTAAGGACTGGTACTCGTATGTGCTACCATGCAGAGAATGGCATAAACTAGAGCCTGTGCAAGGAGGCCAGCAAACAGCTTTAATTTAGTGGCTGGTAAGTACTGCTGATCCCCAGGATCCACGCAGGAGGTAATTCTCTAAACATGTGTGTCAGGGAGGTGATTGCTAAGCCCAGCTTGTTGGCAGCATTGCTGCATGTAGTAACGTGGGGCTGGAGCAGCAGGGAGGCACTTGTACCTCAGGTGTTTCTTGAGAGAGGCAAGTAGTTAAATGACAGCTGTAATGTAAAATTGGTTGTAGTGTGAGGAGTGAACGCATGCTTCAAAGAACCAGCATGCCAACAAGCAGCAAAAGGAGTCTGGCTCCTGTTCCTCAGTCTGCTGGTCTTCATGTGGTAGGTCAGATTCTGAAGCTCCAACTCACATGGATGCACACAAAAGCATTTGACAGAAACTGGGTCTTGTCAGTCTTCTCACTATTGTAACAAATCACCTTAGTAGGATTAGTGAAAATTGTTTTTTTAAATTACTTTATTTGTGGCAGAAGGGAGACAAAGGGCAGTGGCTGTCTTAACAGCTTCACCCTGCAGAATCAGCTAAGATAGAAAGTTACTGCAGCATGAAGATCAGAGCAAAGACCCTGACGGAGTGCAGCTGGCTCAAATCAGCCTTGATTAATCCATCATCTGTGACGGAAAATTGGTGCTGGGGAGTTGTCAGGATCACTGCACACAGGACAAGGCTGATGCTGGGCCTTTCTTGAGGGGCTGGTCTTTCACCCTCATTTGCACCAAACCCTAAATGAGTAATAGTTAAGGAATGAAGGGAGCAGTGGTGCCTAACAAAGACTTATTTCCCTCCTTTCTATTCTTGGGCTTAAATCCTCAAGAGGACAGATACATTGGGACTAACAAGTCCAAATTCAAAAATCCTTGCAAGTCTGTTAACCCCCTGTAGACAGGTGTATTTATTTTTTGTTATTGAAGTGCCACAGGTGCCTTAAGTTCTGCTGTTTGGGCTCAGAGATATATAAAGGACACCTGTGCTAGCTGTGTTAGTTTCCAGCTGAGGCTGCAGCATGGCTGGTCTTGCCTTGTGATGGGCCTGTCTGCTTCCCCATAGGTTTTTATTTCTGCCTTTTCTTTCTTTGTTTCTGGAGATCCTTGCCAGTCTTTGAGGTGAGTGTTCTGCCTGCCAAACTTTCTGCTTCTGGGAGTGGGGAGCAGCTGGCTATTGAGGTAGGAAAGAGTGAATGTGATGTTCTGATGCTGGAGTTTGGGCATAGAGAGAAGGAAGGAATGGGGAATTCTCCAGTAAAATACTGTTTTGGAGGCTGGTGGGGAAGGGCTGCAGTGCAGGTGTTCTTTGCTAGTATGCCTGTGTATTGTAGCAGAGATAGCCAGTGGAAAAGTACTGCTTAGCATGAAGTGAGAGGAAAGAAGTGTGTGCAAAACAGGGGTGTTCATTTGGAGAATCGTTTTTCTTCTTGGCTTAGGAAGCCTAGGAGACTTTTCAAGGTATGTGGGAAGGTCTCCATCTTTGTAGTCAAGAGAAAACGCACTTCAGAGGAGCCTGTGTTCTGTGTGTTTCCTAGTGACAGCCTTAAGAGGTTCCTGTTGTGTTCTTGGGCCTTACTATTAATGGCTGCTGGAGTGAGGTAACAGCAGGTAGTCGTGAATATCACAGATAACTCATAAACCACAGGGAGAGATCACCATAGGAGGGATTGCTGGTATTATTTTACTGCTGGGCTCCATACTAAGCAGTGACAACTGGTCTTAACGTGCCTCACTACAACTGAATTACGTTCCTGTAGGAGCTTCTGCAGGGCTCCTTGTTTGGTGAATGGACCTTTGTGGCTCAGGGGCTGCAGCATATGGCAAGATCTGTATGGCACAGAGGGACCCTGGGAGTGTAATTCAGATGCCATGTGCTCCTCTGTGGGGCTCAACAACTAAAACATAGGGAGCTGCAGAACTCTGCTGAGGTGTTTCGCTACTGTAGCTTTTGCTTCACAGTACTGAGGTGTATTCTGAATGAATGTAATGAGTGTAAAATGCTACTAGACAGCCATGCCCCCCTTTATTTTCCCTTGTAACAGCCTAAATTCTAGTGTTCTGAAAAATGTGGTGTTTTCTACCAAAAGGGAAGTTTATAGTACTTCTTACTAAAACTGCCTCCTTAAGGAGTAGTCCATCATATTGAATAAATTACCTAAGTGTTTTTCTAGTTCTTGCTTGCTTTAATAGAATCATTAATATCACAGTGACTTATAAAGCAAAATGCCAACTAACCAGAAAATGCTTTGCAGTTCCCTTGATGTTATTTTCCTGGGCTCTTCATATATATGATGTTGCTACATACTTCATAAGCCAAGAGCCTTGTGTGCTTACTTTGAAAGCAGGTATTGTGTTAATAAGCTGAAAGTCTCCTGTATGGGAGCTGCTGAGTCACGGCCTGAACCTCTGATTGAGGCGAGCCATGAGTCAGCCAGAGGAGCACAGGTGAAGGCAATTCCTAGACCTATTTAAGAGCTGGCTACCAGTGGGGAAGGATCTCTTCTGGAGATCGCCTCTATTGGTGTTTTGTGGTGAGCCCAGCTGAAGGGTAAGCCTCCCATTTTTTTCTCTTTTGTTATCATTGTTCACTTTGCCTAACTCTCTTGATTATATTGTAACATCTCGATATCCATTGATTATGCACCTCCTTAAAGCAAGGTTTTAAAACAGGTGGTTCCTGCTGAACCTGTAATAGCTGTTTGCTGTCAGGATCAACAACTTTCTGATCTCAGCAGAGTACTGGATGGCTGCAGAACTGCAATCAGAACTCAGCTGCAGATGTATCACCCTCTGCTTCTGCTCCATCCATGCTATCACAAATAGCTAGAGGAGGAAAGCATCTGCTGAACTAGAAAGTTCCTAAATGTGAACCATCAATAATTTAACCAATTATAATTTGTTTATTCCTTCCTTACTTGTTACACTATAGCTAAAATTAATGTTTTGGATTTTTTGGCTCTTTTCTAACACTATTACCAAAAGGAAAGATTCCTTATTCCTAAATTCCTGCAGATTCAGTGCATCTACAGGCAGCAACTTATTCCAGCGGAATGAACTAGCATAGGCAAAAGGGTGGAAGGCTGAAAATCAGTCTGCTTGCAAACTCCATGGCCAGACAGAGCATTCATGACACCATAATGCAGGGGGGAAAACACACTTTTAGTTAAATAATTGCTTGCTCTGGACATTGGTAGCTTTATTATTTTCAAGTTACAAAACAGCTGACCTAAGTCTTATACCTATTTTTGAGAAGAACTTGGCCTGCTTTGTGTAGGTCTTGAAAGTGGCTACTGAGCTCAACAGGTGTTGTCATAACAAATGCAGTCAAGGAGAGCCAGTGTGGGTTAGTTTCTCCCAGGGGCTCAGTTTTAAGCTTTTCTTATGCTTGCATATGCTCCAGGTCACCAGCTATGCTGACACCCTCGTGCTTGATTGAATCCAGCACACCTGGACTGAATGTGAGAAGCTGAGAACTAGAAATTCTGTGTTCACAAGTGACGGGGTGAATTTGCTCCTCTGCACTTGTGCTGATTCAGCCCAGTGTGTTTTGTCCTCCTTTGCTCATTGGGCGTGTTGCTGTTGACCCTGTCTGTTAGGATCCCCAGATCTGTGCACACCTGTGTTGCTGCCTGAGGTTATTTCATTCCAGATGCAAGATTCAGCATTTCCTGAACTTTGTGATGTTTGCCTTGATTCATGTCCTCAGCCTGCTGATACGTACCAGTGGGGTTCTCAGCAGGCACAGCACTGCTGCTCGCTGGAGGGTTGGGCATTCCCCTCAACTTGTTGTTTGCCAAGCTGCTGAGAATGTCATTCTAGATGTTAAAAGACATCAAGCAGCACTGACTCCATTACTGATCTCTGAGGCTTGTTACTAATGGTGCGTTGAACTTGGTGGAGTTGATGACAACGTTAGGGGTTTTTACTTAAACTAGTCATACTGTGCTGATAGGATTAGGGTAGAAGTAGTTGATGCCATGCATGTTTTACTGTGTTTTGAACAGTGTGCCTGGATGCATTTCCTCTTTTGGGTGAGGTTTTTTCTATCCCCTCTCCATTTCAAAAAAGAACATGTGCCACTTATGTTAGTTATGATTTGTGGCTTGTGTTTCCAAGCGCAGCCTCTGGAGCTCAGTTGTGCTGCGCTGAAAGGCTGTTCCTTGGGTTGCATGGCTTGTATTTCAGGAGCAGCACTTCTCACCCCAAGACACAGAAAACATGGGATGCTGCCAGGCTGTTGCTTTGCTATGTGCTCCACACCAGGGAATCAGGGTATGCTGGACAGCTATGAGGCAGGCAGTGTGCCCAGAATGTTAAGGGAATGTCCACTGTACCACTCACTGTTTTGACTCATTGCTTTGATTGTCTCCTTCCTGAGTTCAGCTGCTAATGATGGCCCCAGGGGCAGTGTAGGCTATAGAACACTGGCTTTGGGGATTGCTTGTATTAGCGATAATGGACTTTAATTACAAGTGAGCAGAGGTTGCTTAAATCCTATTAGTATGAACTGTGACTTTGAATACCAGATGCCCTTCTCCTGATAACAAGTAAAGGAAACAAGTTGATGTTGGGGAGTGGCAAGGGCAGGGTGCTCTGCAAGAGAAAGTGAGCTGGGAATCACAGGTGACCATGAGCCAGGAGGGTAATGACCACCCTCAGCTTACAGACGCCTGAAACAAGGGGAGAGGCCATGGCTAAGACCTTCCAGCTCATTGTTCCTGTGGCTGTTCCCAATAGCTGGATCCCCACTCATTGCTGTTAGGTCAGAGCTGACTTTAAGCAGCTGAACCCCGACAGTGAGATGTTACAGAGCACCTTGGTGTGCTTGGACCCTTACATTACAGCAGGAATCTCTTTAATTTGTACATCCAAGAAGTTGCAGGTGCTACTGAGGATTAACTATAAGGCTTTTTTTTTTTTTTAAATTTGCTTTCTAGTGTGAGCTGTGTTCCTATAGCTGATGAAGGGAATTAGGACCTGATGTTTAATGTCTTTTATCTAGAAACTTAATCAGCTGTGAGATTGACCATGCAAAACATAACAGGTAGTTAATGAAGATTCCTCAGGTAAGTATGAGATGCAAGGTGCATTTAGAACAGACAGGAGTGAAGGGAAGAATTGTGTATTTTGGTAATGGGCTTGATGGAAGGTGAATTAGGGAGCAGTTAAGTCAGCCTGAGTATGGTGTAATGTTGTGTTATGGAGTCTGACTTCCTGATTACTCCAGTGCAAGAGAAGAGGGAGTGTTTACAGATCAGGAGACTCAAATCCATTGTCTTGTCTCCCTGCCTGAGAGGAGGACCGTATTTCTTGCTTGTGATTGTGTCAGTTTTTATGGCATTCCATCTTCCTTACTGTTCAGGGTAAATCGCTCTCTAATGAATGAAGAAAGCCTTCCAGGACATAGTGACACAGGTAGCCTCCTTTGAACCCTTCTGGCTTTAAAAGCTGTCTAGTCTTCAGACAGCCATCACTTAACAAATGATGATTCATTTCATAAACACCTGTAATGTCCCCTGTGATCTTATACACTCTGCTGAGAAGAAAACAGTTGGCAAGGCAGCTCTTCTGGTTCTACTATTTTTCCACTGTTTTTGATACCATGAGGCTTCCAAATCCATGCAACCATAGTTTTAATAAGTATGTTGCACTGCAGGTGCTTTCATGGTCATACTTTCATAGAATCCTTAGTGTTGGAAGGGACCTTTAGAGGTCATCGAGTCCAATATTGCTGCAGTGAACAGGGTCACCCACAGATCAATCAGATGCTCAGAACCTGGTCCAGCCTGCTATTGAGTGTCTCCAAGTCCTTTTTGGCAGAGCTGTACTCCATCCTTATATTCAGTTTCAACTGGCTTCTCTTTGTTTTATGCAATTACTATGCACAAATTTAATGTGCTACTTTTTTGCTTTCCCAGGAAAATTTGTAAATGGAGTCTAATGTTAATCTCTGTAGAAGCACACAGTTTTCCTGTTCAAAAATACTGCTGCCCGGCATCATTCTGTTTATGATTTCCACTTGCTTAATAATCTGACAGTGCTTCTGTCTGAGCCAATCTCATTCAAACATCTTAATGACTTTTGTGAGGCATTGTCATGGATGCTTGACAAAAGTCTAGATATTGCATCCTATGGTCCCTTCAGATGCTATTTTTATAATTTGATCAAACAAAGCAATCAATCTTCCTTGTCCCAGTTTGTTTTATTGGCTGTAGTGGCATTGCATGCATCAAGCACATGGTGGAGTTTTCAGCCTGAATTAAAGTTGAACTGTTTTGGTGTGAGTTATGGGGGCTGCTATGATTTCTGCCTGGTCATGCAGGCATTACAATGTCAGTGGTGAAAATAGGAAAGGCACACATACAATAGGCAGCACTCTGTGCTGTGTCAGGAGCAAAGATGCTGTGATGGTTCTGAGCCCAAGCTGCTACGCAGATGTTGATGCAGTAGGAACCATTCTATGGCCTAGTATGTGTCCTCCACATATATTGTAGGCTTCTTCTGCTTGCTTCTATTCTGAGTATTTAATTTGCGAGTCTCTGGTCTTTGACTTGTATTGCTGTTGCCTTTGAAAGATCATGTATGATTTTCTAAAGCACTTTTCTGAGGCAAAGGGCTCTTCAGAGATATCTGAAGGAGCTGTGGTTCTCAAGGACTAACAGGATTTGTTTTGTCTTAAAGCTAACAGCATGATAAACTAGCCTCCCCAAGCCTGTAGGGCTGCCTGGGGTTGTTGTGACCAAAATGCAGGGCCCGACGCTTGGCCCTATTGAAACTCACACAGTTAGTCTCAGCCCATTGATCCAGTCTATCCAGGTCCCTCTGTAGTGCCTTTCTCCCCTCAGGCAGATCAACACTCCTTTCCAACTTGGTGTTGTCTGCAGACTTTCCGAGGATGCATTCAATCCCCTCATCAAGATCACTAATGAAGATGTTAAATAGGAGCAGCCCCAGTGCTGAGCCCTGGGGCACACCGCTCGTGACCGGCCGCCAGCTGATTTAACTCCACTGACCACAACTCTTTGGGCCCGGCCATCCAGCCATGTTTCACCAGCAGAGCGATGCCCATCCAGACCATGGGCAGCCAGCATCTCCACGAGGGTGTTGTGGGGACAGTGTCAGAGGCTTTACTGAAGTCTGAGTAGACCACACAACAGTCACTAAATGGGGCACCTTATCATAGAGTGAAATCAGGTTTGTCAAGCAGGTTCTACCATTCATAAACCCATGCTGACTGGGCCTAATCCTCTGGTTGACCTTTAATTGGTCCATGATGGCTCCTGAGATTATCCGTTCCATAAGCTTCCCTGGCACGGAGGTGAGACTGATAGGTCTGTAGCTGCTGGGATCTTCTTTCCAGCCCTTTCTGAAGATGGGTGTCACATTTGCCAGTCTCCAGTCTGATGGGACATTTCTGGTTAGCCAGGACTGTTGAAGGATGATGGATGATGGCAACCACATCTGCCAACTCCCTCGAGTTGGACTTGATGATCTCTTGAAGTCCTTTCCAACCCCTGCCATTCTGTGTCCTTCAGCATCAGCACAAGGGAAACTGAGGAAATAGATCTTAATGTTAAATGCTCAGAGCTGTGAGATTCTGTGCTGCAGTTGCTGAATTGCAGGAGAACAGGGAAGCACTCTGGGTCTGTGCTTCTGGACTGAGAGGCCTGAGGAGGAGAGCTAGGTGGAGCCCAAACCTAGGAGTGGAAGGAGTGGTGTGCTGGTGTCCTGCTGGTGCGAGTGCTGGGGTGTTCCCTGCTTTTCTGGCTGTGCTGCTGTGCTGACCCTGCTTGTCTGAATGACTCCTGCTTATGAGAATCTATCTAACAGGGCTCAGAGTGCAGCTTTGCAGTGCTGGCTCAGCTGGGGTGCTGTGCATGCACCTGAAAAGCTTCCTGCTGATGCACTCAGCAAGCTGCTTCTAGTGGCTCTGTGCCCTGGCTTTTGGGCAATCACAGCAGTGCTCTGGTGCCATGCTAAGTGTTATCTTTCTTTTGCCCTTCGGTGTCTCCTGAAAGACAAGAACTCTCATTTGTGCCCTGTATGTGCTGCATAGCAGCCTGGTTGCAGCTGGCACTTTGGATCCATGCCACCTGCAGAATGTGCAGCTGTGGCTGAGAGATGTGCTGGTTCTTGATACGGTGCTGCTGTTAGGTTATGTGGGGTGGGGGAAAGATTGAGTTTGGTACAGCTGTTTCAGAAGCTCCTGCTGTCTTCCCCTGACTCCTAACTGGCTAAAACAACCTGATATGCATGGCTTTCTGGAAAATCAGGAAATAACGTCAGGAAAAATAGCATGTGCTCAGAAGCATGTTACCCAAATAAATGAAATGGGTAACGTTGCCCTGAGCAAACAGGATTTATAGCAATTTCAATATGTGGGTGTGGGAGAAAATGCAGACAAGTGTAATAAAAATAAATATTGGTTGTTTTTTCAAGCAATAGTAGTGTAAAATATTGTCCTTGGGACAGAAAAGTTACCTTGATTCTGAAATAATGCACTCGGCCTCTGGCTGTCAGTATTATATCAAAGCCTCAGTAAATTTTTCATTCCCCCAGGCATTATTTTATAGCTATTGTCTTCCATACCAAACTCCATTTGTAACATGTATTTATAGCTGGAGTGATCTTTGAGATTCTTCATAATATATAAAAATGAGGAGGCTGCCACAAAATGGCTTTTGGTTTCCTCACAGGTTTGCAAAATAGATGTTAAAAGCAGATGATTTAAAACAGCAATTTTATTAAAAATGTGTTATTGTCATTTGTAGCTTTCACAGCCTTTCACAGCCATTCACCATAACTACACTGGTTTCCAAGGATGCTGTGATAAGCTTTGAATCTGCAGGTGTCTTCTCAGATTATTTCAATCTTTGAGGCAACGAATCTGCTGGACCATATTTATGCTGAATAACTGTGTCAGATTTGTGTCAATAGAGGCTCTGGTTTGGTCTTTGGGGGGGAAAAAAAATGTATACACACAAAGGTTTTTTTCATCCTAATGGGCTGTTCTGCTATTCTGCAGACCACTTCCCAGATGGGAAGTTCATAAACACTTGTGTATGTTTCCTCTGGCTTTGGAATGACCTGCTCAGAGCTGCCCAGGCCCCAAGTGCATTTAGGGAGATCATCCTTGGGCCAACCTTCTTTGTCTAGATGACACGAGCAGTGCATGAAGCATGGTTTTCAGTGCATGGTTTTCAGCCTGGCTTCCTGTGTTCTGTTGGGTGCCTGCCTCCATCTGCGAAACTGGGATGTGCAGCTCAGCCTTGCTGTTGTTGTCAGAATTTGCCTATTGAGCCAGGTTTCATTCAGCTCTCTTCTGGTTTGAAAGGATACATGTACCAGGCTGTATCACCCTGGTTGGTCTGTCAAAGCAATACAAGCAGTTACATTTAATGAAGAGAGATTAAATCGGCCAGACTGCGCATTCAGCAGTTAAAACTCAAGATTCAATACGGGTATCTCTGGAAAAAGCTATGGGTGAGAGCAGCAGCTGGCTGTGTTAGTAAGGCATGAAGCGGTGGGAGAAGACTGGTTCTTAGAGCTGGCAAGCAGGAAGCATGTTGGTAAGGGAGTACAGATGCACATCTCAATGGTTAGATTTCTTGAGCTGGAGGACACCAACCCCTGCTGCAAGGGATCACGTTCTCTCCTAACCACACATGCTTCCAGCAAAGGCAGAGTGGAAGCATGGCTGTCCTGCCCTCCTCCCCTTTGCATACCTGTGTGAGGGACGGCGGGCGGAGAGCTGCCTCTTTGCAGGCCTGGGGGGGATGCTTTCTGTGGTGTTAGCGTTACGTTGTTTAGGCTGCTTCCTCTCCCATCTTCTCTAACTGTTGAAGAGCCAGGTAAAATAGAGGTGTGGGGAAAGCTGTGGCAGTGTGGTGCAGCCTATTGATTAAGTTGACACTTATGTCAGCAATAGTGGAGAAATCTCAGCTCGAGCAGAGGGATAATGGCTGTGCTGCAAACCCTGCTTTGTGAGCCTAGTTAGTGAGAGAAAACAATATTTTCTCTCTCAAGAAACAAATAAGATCCTCACTTGCTACATTATGGCATCAAGGAATTACATCATAAATTGCTATTTTTGTCATTAAACTGCAGGGCATTTTTTTTAAAGCTAAGTGTTCATAAACAAAACAAAGTGGAGGCATTAAAGCAGACGGGTTATACATCAAGGTAGTGACTCCATCACTTTTTTCCCCCACCTCCTGTTTTTATTATTCTTTGCTTCTGATAATAGCTTCTTTAGAGGAGGCTTTAAAAATGGATTGTCCGTGATGTTCTTCAGTGTGTCAGATATAAATAAAGAAGTGCTGCATGTTATTTTGTTGAAAGCTTCTTGTAGCACTTTGTAATCAGGGCAATTATAACTTTGCCTGTAGTTTGTCTTGTGGGTTTGCTGTGCGCACCAATTAAATCAGTCAAGAATTGAACATAATTGCTTGGCCTCCTTGTACATCTGGAAACTTGCTTAGAGTGTAGTGGTTTCTAAAGCTGACTCCCCTGGATCCTATATTATTTATGGTAGCAGTTTTTCTTATCCTTCTAAATACGCCTTGAGAGTTTTCTGCATCTTTTTTTTTTTTTTTTTCCCCCTTAACTTCTTACTGCTTCAGTGCATGGATCACAGACACAGGTAAATGATATACACCTGGAAAGTGCAGAGCTACTGCTTTCCTCCTGGGGAAGGCAGTGAGAAGAAAGGAGCAGCTGGGGTGGGCTGTGTGCAAGGCAAGGGGGGATGGGATGCTCATCTGAAGGAGCAACAGAGCCTGAGGGTTCTGTGGAGGGTCCTGATGTGAGGTGCATTCATTTGGATAGGGAGGGGTAGGAATTGGTGCCTTCAGATAGCAGCTTACCCTCTGCTCTTTCCTTCAGTATCTGCCATTCTAATTTTGTGTCCTCTTAATCTTAAACTGACCATATATGTTTCTTAGAGCATACAAGCTTGATTCTTTTTTGGAAACACTTTCTTTGCCAAAAAAAGTGAATTTATTTTACATGCTTTCTTCAGAGTACAGTCTGTGGTTTGCTTCATGGAATGGTACCTCCGATGTCCAAATGATGACCATTCACCATTCTGCTCTGCTCTTTCCCTTGTATGCTAGGATGTCCCAGTTTGATGATAAGGAGATGGCAGCTGAGCTGCAGATCCTGGGGCAACACAGCCCAAGGCTCCTGCTTTCCTTGTGGGCAGCATCTGTGGTGGATGGGCGGTTTGAATAAAGTGGGCCATCTGCTTTGCAAAGAAGTGTTTGAAGCTCTGGATTATGAAATGTAATGTCAGGGGAAAAAAAAAAAAGGAACCCAACACTGCGTTGCTGAGGGAATGCTTCTGAACAGAAACTCCAAGGTCTGAGACATTAAAGCAACCAAGACCACAACCCGTTTCTGTTGAAGGGATTCCTTATGATCCCATCATCCTTCTTAGCACTGGAGCTATAGGAGTAATAAAGGAACTGGGAGTACCTTTGGATGTAAAAATACTTATATGATGTATTAATGTTAAGAAT
Organism: Lagopus leucura; assembly: GCF_019238085.1. NCBI lineage: Eukaryota > Metazoa > Chordata > Aves > Galliformes > Phasianidae > Lagopus > Lagopus leucura. The sequence goes on along the minus strand of NW_024962270.1, from coordinate 14,206,985 downwards.
TATAAAGGCCAAAAAGTCTCTCAAGGATGATTCCAACCTTGTGATAGCACAGCCCAAATGCTGAAGTTGGCATTGATCAAGTTTGTTGCTATGACTCTTTAAAAGCAGTAGAGCTTTGAGTTGTTATTCTTTAAAAAAAAAAAAAAAATCTGACAAATGAAATCTATTATCTAAATGCAACTGTATTTCTGCCAGGGGAGAGTGAGGGATTAATGTCTCATTGGTTATCTTATGAGATCCGGAAGTAGATTTCTTATCTCTTTGTTCTCTTGGGTTTTGTTTCCTGATTGTTGTAATTCATTCAGTATATATCTAACAAATGTATTTATTAGTGGTCTGAGAATGATGAGAGAGTGTACACTGGACTTATCAGAGAAATTGATATGTACTGTGCATTATAGACACTCTGAAGAAGTGCTCTGCTGCCAAACACTTTTACTGGTTTGTTAAAGGAGTATTAGACACTGAAGTGGCTACAGCATCGTGTAGATTTTTGAATGATACAGTTAATGACACAGCTTAAATCTGATATCTTTATTGATGACCTGGATGAGGGCATTTAGCGCACCTTCAGTAAGTTTGCAGATGACACCAAGTTGGCTGGAAGTGTGGATCTGCCTGGGGGCAGTGAGGCCCTACAGAGGGATCTGGACAGGCTGGAGAGCTGGGCTGAGGCCAATGGGATGAGCTTCAATGAGACCAAATGCTGGGTCCTGCTCTTCGGTCACAACAACCCCAGGCAGTGCTACAGGCTTGGGGAGGAGTGGCTGGAAGAGCACTGAGGAAGAAGGTGGCAGAGTCACCATGCCTGGAATTGTTGAAGAACTGTGGAGATGTACTAAGGAACACGTTAATGGGTAGTATTGGTGGTATGTGAATGGTTAGACTAGATGATCTGAGAGGTCTTTTCCAACCCTAATGATTCTGTGATTCTAGCTCATAACATAACCTGGCTATGGCTCAAAAACTAAGTGGAAGCACAAACACATGAATAACCTCTGAAATATGTCATACTTCTGCTGTTCTTCTGCCTTCTTGATAGTGGCCAGCAGGATTAGGCATTTCATGCTGAGCCTTGAGTATGAGCTAATTAAGTAGTAGTAGATGGGGCTTCAAGGAAGAGTTAGCAGTCCTTGTGCTTCTGTCTGGCTTCTAACTTATGAACTATGGCATTCAGTTGTTGTTCAGTCTGGGTTTTTGATGTGGTCTGTCCTCTGTACTGAAGGAAGTGTGTAGATATATTCTGTAGATATATTCTGAGGAATTTCTTTATTGCCCTTAGTAAATTAAATGATGTACTCTTATATAAGGGGTGGAGACTTCATATTTCAAATGAGTATATATGTATGTCTTAATCATTACATGTTCCAAGAACAGTTGGTAAATTTAGGGATGTGTGTCTGTTTCCTTGTAACAAATTTCAAAAATCACAGACTTAAAATAATCCCCATGAAATATTATTGTATGGTGTTTAATTGGATTTGATACACATATGCAATAAAATGTTGTTTTTGATTTAATCTGTGTTCTGAATAGGGTTTTTGTATAAAGTCCTGGTGTGAGGAGAAACCAAGGAAGGTGCCAGAAAACTTCTTCAGCAGATGAGGTAGAGGAAAACCTCTGGTGTGTAGCAAGATCATCATCAATGAGGAGGTATGAACTGATGGAGCAAAATGAGTTCTGAGGTGGTGAGGAAGGCTGGTGAGTTGACCATAGAAAGTGTTCTGTGTTCCAGGATTATTCTCTCACACTTACAGTCAATTAAGAAATGTAAAAATTGATGCAGCCTGAAAGATGTCTTTTGGTTATTTGTAGCCAAGATGACAATAGCAATAGGGGGTATTACTCCCAGATGTGCCTGCCATTCTCTCTGAGATACTTATAAGAACTAGCAGGTAAGTTTCCATTGTCATGACATCAGCTTACTGTAACTAAACCTTTAATTGAGATAGAGGTATTATTAATGATACTTGTGAATGCATTAAAAATGAGCTTTTTATGGTATTGGGTCTTAAAAAGCCTATGATTTTCTGGGCTATTTCTGACTTATGACAACAAAATGATGGTGATGACTGTTGCTTTTTGAGAAGGGGTGCAGGTGACGTTCAGCCCTTGCGTAGACTGGGAGCAGGCTGTGGATGGTGTTGTGCCTAGCTGCTTAGCCAGCTCCTGGCTGGGTGCTGGGAGAGAAGGAGGGCTTGGATGTTGCAGATCCCTGGAACCCTGGGTTTATAACAGCCAGAGTTCCAGAAGGAATAGGAATATTTGGCTTTGAAATAATGAAGTATTTCACAGTGTGCAGGAGAAGCTGGATTTTTTTTTTTTTTCCCTCATGAGTGTTGAGCTCTGTACCTAATAAACACTTTAGAATAACAGTGGGATGTAAAATATCCTGTCAAGTCTTAATGGAAGTATTATCCATCTAATGACAGATCATGATGGTGTGTTTAACACAGAGGCGGTGATGATTTTTGCCACATCTGTTACAAGTATGTCCTATCCAGAGCTGATGCAAATAACCTGTATTCTGGCAGTATCCCAGGTATCTTATCCTACGTGCCATCCATCTTAGCTATTTCCTTTTTTTTTTTTTTTTAAGTGATAAAATGCTATTTTAAAAACTTGTTTTAATGTTGTGTTGCTTTCTCCCCGCTTTTCTGCTTTCTGTGGTATTTCTCTATTCAGACAATAGGACGTTTTCTTTGGGGTACAGGAACAACTTCTGCATTGCTGCAGTGTTAGGGCTGGCACCATTGCTCCTGTTCCAGTTGAGACTGAGCAACCGGTTCATTCTTCATGTGCTGAGAGGTTCAGTGATACCAGACTTGAAAATGAAATGCAAAAGACTGCTAGCAGATCTTTCCCAGTAAGCCTCATTTGTTTGGTCTGTGCAAGGAGATGTGTTTCCTGTTCATTGTGTACCCTTAAGTGCTGCTGGGGATGCCCAATGCTGGGCTCTGAAAAATTCCAGGGCAGGGGAAGGACCTCTGGTGAGAAGGGACTAAAAGGAAAAATCAATTAACAGAGATGGGGGGGGGGTTAAAAAATAGAGAGAGAAAATGCAAAATCAATTAAAGCTATAGTCCAGTCCCAATCCTGCTCCAATAGACAAGTGTGGATGGCAGCCCTGAGGGAGATGGGCAGTGCAGCCTGAGATTCTTTTTTCTCTTAGTATTAAGGCCTTCAATAAATGTAGTAAAATAATACTTAATAATAGTCCTCCATCTAGCATTATTATTATTATTTTAGCTTTTAGAGTTGATTAAGACAATTGCAGTTTATGAAAATGCTGGGAGAACTTGGTTTGGAAAGTCTCCTGCAATCTTGTGTTAATCTGTGTGAATACTGACCTTCTTGAAAGCCCTCGATTTTTGGCAACTAATTGAAAGACAATTAAACACGAGTTGTGGTAAAATATAGGGAGCTCGAGGCTTTTTGTCCTTTAAAATCTATCGGGAATGTCTTCAATCAATAAAAGCCCAAATGCTTTTTCCTGTTGTTTTCCTGGCAGTGGATGAGGGACAGTATCCACATTTTTCTGCAGGGTAAACCACTGTATCCTATCCTTATTTTCTTTGTTTTCATTAGTGGGAACAAGTGTTTTCACAGCTGACTTGGAGTGCTGTTGGGAAAAACATGGGAGGGGAGATGTAATAACAGGCTTGGGATTGCTAGCTATGAGCTGATTCAAGCTCTGTAATGGTTCCTTGAAACTTTTTGTATATACTTTCTCCCAAGAGTAATACAACATTGTATAATCAGGATCAAAAGTGTGAATTTGTCGCCCCCCCCTCACCCCCACCCTTCAGTAAATTGTAGTGCTATAGAAACAGGGAGACATATACATTTATTTTCTTTGGAAGTTATGATAGAGCAAAAGAGCTGGTCTGGGGACATGCTCTTAAGACTTTTCCCTTCTTTCATCATTTGATGGTGCTCCTTTCTGCTGGCCTTAAATGCCAATCTTTGTTTTCAAGGAGAAACTCTGAAAAATAGCTTTCTCTATGGCAGGATACAGTTTGGTAGTAATACAGCTGAAAAGAAAAAATGAGTGTGTTTTTCAACTACTTCTCTAAGCAAGTTGCAGTGCTACTTTAATAAACTGAACTCAGCATAAGACTTTGAAGAATGAATGTTCCAAACATTAAAATTTAAATGCATAAACAAAACAGTTGTTTTTCAACCCAAGTACTCTGTAACTGGTGGTTTAAAAGCACTCATCTGATTTCCTTGCGAGCCAGAAGACTTGCATAAAAGCTCTTCAGTGCTGCCATAATTGGATTTTACAGGCAGCAATTTGCATCATCCTTTACCTTTGCATTTTATATGTGGAAACAGACCTGCATCTCCTTTGAGAGTGGAAGAACTGGGAGGCTGAGGAGCTGTAGATCCTTAAGGTCTTTGCATAAGTGGCTTCTCCACTTCTGGGTTTGTTTGAGTGGGAGAGGATTTGTGTGTGCGGGGTGTCAGGGCTGGCACAGGAGTGGGAAGTCACAGTGTGTTGCAAGGAAATTTAGAGGTTCTATTTCCCAATTCAGTTCCCCTTTTCTCATCTTTCTTTTCTCATCTTTCCAGTCTGCAATATTCGAAGTAAAACATGAAGAAAAACTATTTTTTTTTTTTTAATTGAGATGAAGACTGGAAGCAAGCTGAAACTTGAACTCTACTCTGTTTTTGATCTGAATTAATCCTAAAGTATGGCACAAACAGCCTGGTCTGTCCCTTTCTGATCTCAGAGGGCCTGGTGTGCCTCTTCCCCTGTGCAGAAGAAAGGAGCAATCCCAGAGCAGTGTTTAAGATGGCACTCGTGTACAGCTCGTGTAATACGGGACTCAAAATACACGATTGGAAAGGGTATAATCATCTTGATGACATCTGTGAAGACCTTTGGTTTTAAGCATAAACCATGAATGTGAAGTCGCTGAACTTAGAAGACAGCTTTCAGGCAAATTATCTGTGAATGCAATTCTATCATCGGATAATGAAAGGGTAACTGGATGAATTATAGCAAACCCTGCCAGAGGTTGCAAGGATAAGCACCTCTGAGGAAGGAAAGAGCTTGCACCAGACAGAATCACCTAGATGTTTTTGGTGCTTGCTTGACTGTGGCTTCCTGCCCTAAAGAAGGGTGCAAATTGCCATGAGAGCAGCAATCATCCTATGTCTGGTCAACAATTACAAGGGTGCAACAGGTGTATTATAGAGCAGCCTGGGACACTGGCATAAAGAGGGTCTGGAAGAAGGATTTCCTGGCTGACTTAGTTGGGCAAATCTAGCCTACCGCTTCTAACTTCTACTGAGAGGAAACTAAGGCAATGACCACGTCTGCAAATGAGAGGGAACACAATGAAGTTGAGGTTCTGAGAGAGGTTTCTAATAGTGTTCCCTAATGAGGTGAATGTTACCTGATTGTAGAAGAGTACCTGTCATTCAGCAGAATGTAAAAGCTTAAGCTCTTCATGGTAAGAGGCCGTTGATAACAGAAACAGCTTACTCAATTCTCTCCATCCACCTGCGTGCATCTCTTCTCCTGGCCTTCATGCTTGTCCCATCATCTCTTATGTTGTCAGGGTTCCACATCAGAATTACTGCTTAGTCCTTTTCAGACAGGAAATACTCTAATATATGGTGTGATATTTGTTCCTTCTTCTGTTAGTGACTGTTGTTCGTTGAGTGCATCCCTCTGCCTGTGGCAGGAGTCTCATGCTGCATGTGTTAACTTTTCTTTTTAGAGGAACATTGCTGAGAGCATAAGAGCGAGCTTGGCTCCCTTGAAGACAGTGTATCTCTGACTGCTTAAAAGTAATGTGGCTCATCCTCTCAGTGTGAGTGGGTATTTATTAACAAAATCAATCTTATATTATATGAATGAAGAGACGGCTTGGCTGTTAGCAAACCAGGGGTGAGCAGCAGTATGGTGTCATTGACTAGAGTTCAGCTGGGGTGAATCTGAGGTGCAGGACCCTTCCAGCAGTGTGATGGAGGAGCAGGATCCAGTGCGAAGGTACTGCATCAGCTGCATCTAGAGAAGCTGGCACCAGCAGCTGCTTTGTCCCTAGAGTTTTATTTTTCCTGGAGATAATTAGATATATGTATGTATGCATGCAGATATCCTGGATGTGTGTGTATGTATATACATATATATTTTAATTTGAGAGGTTGTTCTGTAGTGGTCAGAACAGAAGATGAGTGGCTTGGAAGGATTTGTGCAGATCTGGGCCTCTAGTCTCACCTACCGTAAATTCAAGTCCAGGATAGTGTTAATTATAATCTAATTTAAATATGCATTCTGTCTGTGAGTGCAATTTCTTTCCTTCTTTCTTTCTCTGGTATGAGATCTTATTAAATGTACAGCTGTCATCCAGTTCTGTTTGTTGGCACTCTGTGGCTCACTACTGTGTAAGTTATCAAATTAACTTTTTTTCCTTTCCATTATAATTACTGGCCTAATTAATAGTATAATAAAATACTACTACCCATCGGGAACAGCAGGAACTGCAAGGTGTTTCTCCTTGTAAGAGTGCCAGCACAGAGTAAGCTTCAGTTGAAATTACGGATGTTCAGCTGGCACTGAAAATATCAACTCATGGACCTGGCGCTGAGTCGTGCATTTTTTTTCCCTACCTTTGGATAGCAGTGGTGTTCTGCAGGTTCTATTCTTTCATGGTTAATCATGAATAGTAATTCTGGCTGGTCTGATGTCATGGTGGAATCCTTAATTTGCACAGTGGATTTTGCCTGCTGAGCGTGAGGAAGGGGCAGTGCTTTGCAGAGGGTGCTGGTGGTGGATCCCGCTCCAGTCTTTTTCCCAAGATAAGACTGTAGATGTCAGTGTTTAACTAGTGCAGCCTTCCTGACTGTTCTGCTGCATTAATTTAAGTCAACATTTGATTCTGGCTCTTTGCTGCAGTGGGGAAAAATGCGCCTTCAATCTGGGACTTGGTACCTGAAAAGAGCAGTCTCCTTCAATGAAATGGCACTTGATTCAAGATTCAGAAGCCTTTTTCCCTCATTCATAACAAAATTCCCACAGCGACCTTGCATCTTGCCACACACACAAAAAAATCTGAATTAGACTTGTAAATATGTGCTGTTGATTGCAAGCTGTGTTTTTTTTCTCCATGTGATAGGATGCCATACACTGCTGCCAAATGTTATTCATGAGAAGCGTAAAATAGTTCTGTGTGTTTTTCAGCACATCCCAAATTTTTATTAAGGGTTTTCATCCTAGACTTGTATTGTTTGACTCATGTTTTTAATGGGATGGCTGAAGCCTAGTGGGTCAGCTTGAAGGCTTCTGTTGTGGCAGAAGGCTGTAATTGCTTAACCCAGCAATTCTTTGCACAATATATGCAGTTTTTACTGTCTTGATTGTATAATCTGAAGTCCTGATTCTTATGCTTGATTTGAAGGGCACTGATCCTTTGTATTATTGTTTTGAAAAATGGAAGTGTGTGTGTGGGGGAATTACCCAGATTTTGGAGCATCTGACAAGCCATGGAGCTGAATTTCATGCTATGTGAAGGTTACAGATAAAAAAGCCAACTTAGCAAGTATATATTATTGTAGGTATGTTGAACATATTGCAACACGACAGCTTAATTTATGCTCCTATCCCAATTTCCAGCATAACAGGCACTGCTTATTATAAAGGCCTTCCAGGCAAGTGCATCCATCACCACCCATAACATCTTTCAGCTAACAGAATGACGTGTAAATAGGACTTGAGTTCAGTGTGCTCTGATAGTCTGGTGCCAGAATTAAACCCTGCAGAGCGCTTTCTGCTATATACATTAAAGTGCTTCTCCAGCACTCCAGTTAAAATTTAAACAGACAAACAGCATCAGGTGCAGCTGGAGGAGAGAATGAATTCCAATGAGAAATCAAAGGGAAGATTCTTGTGAAAGAATGTTGTGGGGGACGGGAGGGAAGAAGGTGGGGAGTGGGGCTCCTGCAAGGGGACTGGTGGGAAGTGGAGAGAGAACGAGTGTGTTTCATCCAGCTGGGAGCATGGATACTGCTTAACAAGGACCTGAATTGATCTCTTCTGAACCAGTGTGTGCAGTTCTGATGACCTGTGCTTGAAAATAAGCTGGTGCAAAGGAAGCCTGCTAGTGTGGTAAGGAGAATACAGAGCTTATTTTAAGAGAGGAGACTGGAAGAGGTTGGCTGGCTTGCTTAGTGTAGTATAACAAAGGCCAAGAGGGGAAATGTTTGCTTATAAATACATCAAAGAGATAAATATGAAGCAAGGAGAAAGCTCCAGCTGGAGGCCACTTTAAGATTGAGATCTTAGTAAGGGCTGTTCCTGGCACGATGGCAGGACCATAATATGCCTGTGCTCTTCTTGCCCACGGAAGGGGAGGCCCTGATACAGCCCTCCCATGGGAGTGCTGGAAGACAAAGCACTGTACTGAAGGTGGTGACTGACAGCCTGAGGGCTGGCAAAAGAAGAGGTGATCCTTAGAGCAAGTTATCACAGAATCCTTAGAGTTGGAAGGGATCTTTAAAGGCTGTCCAATCCAACTCCCCTACAATGAACAGGGGCACCACAGGTAGATCAGGTTGCCCAGGACCTGGTCCAAACCTTGCCTTGAAAGTCTTCAGGGATGGGGCATCAACTACGTCCCTAGGCAGCCTGTTCCAGTGCCTCACCACCCTCACTGTAAAAGACTGAAGAGAGTCTCTTGGAAGAAGAGAGCACACTGGTCATGATGCTAAAGGACCTTCCAGATGGGAATCTTGTGACTTGATCCTGTACTCATGTTTCTGTTAATGCTTATGGGCTCCAATGGAGCTTGCCACAGGCAGGAGGGTTTGCCCTCACAGATGTCAGAGTAAAGCTTTTACAGAACCTTTTAACAGAAGGATTTCTCATTGTTTGCTTTGTGGCAGCCTGCCACTTCTAATCAAATCTAAACTCAGAGGGCTTTCTGGAGTATGGGAAGGCTCTGGGGTAGAGCTGGAAATAACAATAACCCAGTTGTCAATCAGAGAAATGCAGAATGGTTGAACCCCCAAAGGCATACTGTAGGTTCAGCTGTTGGCCAGCCTGATCTGGGCTCCATCTTCAACTTGGTGTCTCATATTTTGGGTGAGTGAGCTTAGTTCCAGCAGAGTCCAATTTTTTGCTCTTCTGATCAGTAACGTTTCTGTAAAAAACAATAAATAAAACAAATGCAAATGGGTATTGGAAACAGACATATGCTAACGAGATCTCTGAGGAAAGTGTGTTGGAGGGAAAAGCTGGGAACAGTGCAGTGGGTTTTGCCAGAGTCCAGGTGGTTGTTAAAGGTGCTCAGACTGCCACATCTATCTCCATTAATGTGAGGTGCAGGCTGTTTTCCTTTATTGCAAAGTTGCATTCATTTGATTACATACAAAGGCAGCTGCTGCTGGCTTAGCTCGTCTCTGAAATCCTCTAAAATCATTTCAGCTGTCACTGTACAAGTTGGGCATAAAAAGCAGTGTTTCCTAACTTTATGAAAAGATTTTACAGTGTGCTGTGGGAAATAACTAAATGGCTAGCAAGATTTCTTTACTTGAAATATTAATTTCCATTGTTTCTGAGCTCTTTTGTTCAAATGCATGTTAGGAAATGCTACTTACATCAATAAAAGCCTGAGGCTTTATTAATGTAAAACTCTTAAATCTGCTAGCAGGAGAGATTTTTCATTGCTCTATGCACCTCTATAGAAATACATAAAAGTGAAAGAATAAATGATAGGGCCCAATATTGCTGTGTAAATGTGGGCAGGTCAGGGGTTCCTGAAGCAGATGCATTGTATGTGGCTCAAAAGGGGGAGTGTGGAAGACCCACAGGCTTTTAACACCATGCAGAGGATATCCTCTTTCCATGCCACTAATTGCCAGTGGTTTAAGTGGAGTGGCTGTGCCCTGCGCCAGGTTCTGTCACTGGGAGCCCTTTAAATTGAAAGCTGACTTAAAGCTTTGCACTGAACAGCTCTCAGGAGAAATGCTTCAGAGCAAAGAGTAGTAAAGAGGAAAAGTTTCCCTCTGGGAAGATTTGTCTGGATTATAATCAAACATAGAAGGTACAGTGGTCCAGTTCCCCCCAGGAAGAATGTGTCCAGTTTTCCTCATTGGACTGAAGTTTGGCTATAGCTTGAGGCCCTTCCTTTCTTCAGCATCACATAGAACAGCTTTTTTGCTTTGAGAAGGCATTGCCAAAGTAACTGTATTGCTGAAAAATATATCCAAATCCAAAAACATTGACTGCATCCTATTTTTGTTGGTGAATTTGTTCTGTGTTTGTGAATCACCGGCACCTCCTACAAGCAAACCTGGTCAGGTCTCTCTGCTTGCACGTTTCCTTTGCCTGCTAGCTGATCTTAGAGCTTCTGTCACTTGGAAGGAACGTGCTGAAAGTCAAAGCCCCTGCCTCCCAGGGAACCTGGAGGTTCAGAAATCCACTGAGCTCTGCGCTTTTCCTGCTTCTTACAGGAATTGGCATTCCAAGTCGAAGCAGACTGCATTTTTATGAAGAGTTTGCAGTGGGGAAAAATAATGCTCCAAGGGTTTCTACATCAACATTTCAGCTTGGATTAAGTACGTTTGTTTACCTCATGGGACAGTCTTGGAGTGTATAACCAGGGTTCACTTTGGATGAAACTGAAATACCAATATTGTCTAGAATTGCATCCAATATACTCCAGTGACCAAAGGATGCTGTGGTCTTGGGGCTATCTGGATTTTGCCTGAAAGTGGACCTCTGTGTGTAATGCAAATATTGTCCCTTCAGCACCAATTGCATTACTCTGTAGGTCTGCCTCCATTGTACTGTGCTACTTGTCAGAGCAGACAAACCTGTGCTCCTTTAAAGCTGATAGCGAAGTACCACTTTGATCCACAAATTCATTCAGTGCCAAGAAGATAATCCCATGGAATGCATGTAAATCGCCAGTAGACAGCCATTCTTCATAACTCTGTGACTTGCAGTTAAGACTAGTGTATATCTTGGCATTGTGGGTGTAAGTTACACTATAGCTCAAGGTAGGATATTAATATTTCCTTAATCCACTTCAGAAACAAACACTCAAACAAACACTCTGACAAACCAAACCTGATTTTGGAACAGTCCTAAAACAAGCAGCTCAATCGGTTGTCCTGGGAAGCCATGTTCCTTGTAGTCATTTCTAACTGGTTGGTGAGATGCTCAGGGAAAAGCCAAGACTGGCATTCCTGGTGAAAGAGAAATGCTCTCATGCTGGAGCAAGCTGTAGAACGTGCTTCCTTTCTCCTGACACCTTGTTCTTCAGGTAGAACTGTGCTGCCCTTGACCTTAATGTCAGAATTCCTTTGGATTCCAGCAGATTAAGGCTTTTCTATCAGTCAGCCTTTGTCTGACATCAGGGCTGTGTTGCAGGAAAACCTCTGCCTGGATTTTCATCTGCAGCATGTGGATTTGCATATTTCCCTCTGATGTGCTGCCCACCTTTTGTTCCTTTTACTTCCTTATAGCAAAACAGAATGTTACTGTAGGTGGTAGAAACTGGTGACATAACGCTGATGAGAGGCTCAGTGCTGTGTTAGAGGAAATAGTATCTCATGCTCTGGCAGTGGGTATGAGTGGGGGGGAATCTTGTGACTCACTGAGCCTGTATGTGGCAAGTTCTAAATTACGATCCCTATCAATTTATGTGGGGCTTGGGGTCATACTGGGCAGTGTTTCCTTTAACTTGATTTAAATCGTGTCAAGTCCCTGGGTTCTGGGGAGAAGAGGGAAGGTTGTGTAATTGCAGAGCATTAAAATCCTCAGGCAGGGTTAGTTCAGAATATGAAAACTCAATTACTGGTTCTGGCACTTGCTGATACATCACAGGTTTTCTTGCCACATGCTGCACACCACACAGTTTGAGTCAAACTCCTGGATCTGCATGCTGAAGCTGTGCTCATCCTAACTTGCATCCAGCAGGCTTGTAAGAACAGCCCTATTAGTAGCTGGAATAGTTTGCATCAGCCTCTACCTGTAGTACTGAAGTACAACCATGGGCGTTACATGATGTGGCTACTCAAGCAGGGTGGGATCGTCCGCTCGGACCAAGACAGTAAGCTGTGTGTTGCAGCTTATTTCCATGCACGTGTGTGCATGTACTGAATTGGCAATGGGAGCTGTGACAGAATGGTGGGCTGTATGTGGTTCCCTTGATTAAAACATGCCAGCGCTGGGGCCTCTTCTGTCAAAGGCTTGGTGTGTGGGGCTTCCTCAAGGTTTCTTAAGAAAGGCTTTTCAGTGTTTGAGGTATTCAGAATGCCTTGGAACAGCACTGCTAATCCTCAGGAACTGTAAAGAATGGCAGTAGCATGCTCAGCAGAATGCAACACTACAGCTTACAGGTTACCACGGAACTGGAAATTAGATTTAGTTGTAAGCTTTTCATTAGTACAAGCGTCCAAGTGACCTTGGGCAATTTCTTCCCCTTGCTTCTGTTCCTTTTTCTATCTTTTCTATCCTTACTGTCAGAACAGAGTGCTTTCCTGGCAAGAATTGTCTGTTATTTTGTGACCTCCAGCGGGAGGAGTGTGTACTCTTGGTTCACACCTATAGACACTTCTGCAATGTTAGTGAAAATAAGCTTTCACAGAACAGCATAATTGTGATCTTTCAATATCCAGTTAGTGTGTAAACAGTATTCAGATAAGCCTTGGAGGCCCTGTCAGGGAACTGGTAGGCATGTTACACTCAGCTTCGTAGCTTTGCTGCTGTGTTTCTTGGTTGTGATGGACTTGCTCCATGAGGACACTGACAAGCTTAATGACTGCCAGGTTCTTCTCCGTGTAAAATCCTCCGGCAAAAGCAGCATGCAAATATAAAACACATCTTCAGAATGGCTTCAACCTTTAGAAGTTTGGGTGTGAATAAGTGTGTGACCAACAGCAGCAGAATGCCTGCAAGAAATGCTTTCTTGGTATGCGTTTTGAATTCTCTCTCTTCTAGGCCTGAAGGTGTGCAGACAAGCCTCTGAAATTGGCCTTTTAGTGCTCAGGTGCTCTCTCTTGTAACAAATACACTCATGCCTTGATGTTGTGCCAGTGCTTCTCTGCGTCTGCAGTGAATGACTTCATCCTAAACTGGTGGCAGCAGCGATGGCACGCAGGCTGCCTGCTTGTACCGCCTGCTTTGAGGTACCTGCGTTCTGGGAGCAGCTCAACAGATATTTGTCTGCAGATTTTGTGTGCAGTGAGGTTGTGCCGTTGTTTGAGTTATTCTTAACACTGCACATCTTGCACCTGGGAGGAGCTTTTGCTACTGAAATTGTCTCTGAGTCTCCAGGACAGCTTGTGTAAGTGAACGTAGCAACAGTGGGCTTCTTTAATGACTTGTGCTTCTATTCTGATCTCAAATGTGTATTTTGAGTTCACATCTAAACTTTTAATGTGACAATTCAAATGCTACGATTTGTGATCATCATTGTAGAAGACTCTCTTGCTCACACCTATGGAGTGTTTCTTTACTACCAGGAACAGTACAAAGCATTTGCTTTCTGACCAAAAGAAGTGACAAAGCTCAGAGTGAAGATAGCAAGATAGCCTGTTGATACTTGTAACTACTAGCTCCTGTTTTGGGATGACTTTCATATAGTTGAATAACTTGAGTCTGATATTTTTGTTTTCCTTGACCTTTGTTAGCATCTCTCTGCTGAGATCTCATCTCTAATGTAGTGGTTCCTTGTATGTCTTGTGGGGATGGTGACTCTGTAACCTGTCAGAAGGGTTCTGATAGCTGCTGGTGTGTTCAGTCTGAACTCTGAGCCCCGGTGCAGGTATTTGTAATGAACCTGAGCAAATGTAACAAGAAAAGCTGTGTCATGCTTTCTTGGACAGGTGGAGCATATGGCACTTAAAGTGACTGGGAATGTGTTGGAATTGCAAATCCTCCTGCCCTTTCAGGTGACAGGGACAGGGCCCAAATACAGCCTTACGTTTACTTAAATTGCCATGTCAACTCTGCTAAGCATGATGCAAAGTGGTATTGACTTGACTTCACATAACATTTTTGTCTCAGCCAAGCCTGGCCAGTGTATATCTTCCACTTGAGAAAGCAACCTCTCTACCCCAAGTCCCAGACAAATCCTATGACTGGTTTCAATGAACATGTTTCCATTTCAGTGAAGGCAAATGTCTGCTTTATTAAATGCTATTTTATTAAAGAGCTGTGTGAAGATCAAGGAAGCATTAGTCCAGTAAGTCCTGTATTATTCACAAAATCTCCCCAGGTTCCTAAAAATCTGAACAATAAGTGACACTAAAAGTTGGGCTGGTGGATGACTTTGGAGATATGCTAGATTGCATAGAAAGAACTGATAACTGCAGAAATAACTTGTTGATTTGGTTACTGATTCTGTCTGTAATATTTCTTTGAGCTTAGACAAATCCAGCAATTTCACATGGCCTGCTCTGACCCTAGAGTTTTTCCTACATTGTACATATATTTGATGTTATTAGATTTGCTTGAAGTAATCGTTAGGAATATGTAGTCTTTCTTTCCATAAGATCAGTAGTGCTTTCTTGCTGACGAGCTTTTTTTGAGGATAATAATTCCAAATATATTGCACTCAGTGTAAAGCCCTGTAAGTGTTAATTGAAACAGATTGAGGTTTGTGCCTTCTGTTAGAATGTTATTCAGAATGATAGAAAATAAGCTCTATACAGGACTCTTTTTGCTCAGGCATCACAAACACAAATCTTACCATAGGCTGCAGTTATACAAGATACTTTTTCCTTCAGATTTATAGCTGGCAACGGATGTGGTACGTGTTGGTAACTGTTGGTATTCTAATGGCAGCTGTGATGAGTGAGAACAAATGCTGATATAATCAGTGTGGAGGATGACGTGCGTATGGAATAGTCCAACTTGGGTATGACTGAGCTACTAATTTGAATGCAGTCATGTTCTTTTGAGTCTGTTGGTGGCTGTTGGCTGGTGTGCATGGTATGGTGGGGACAGGGAAAAAAATACAATCAGGGAATTTCTATCTCTGACCTCGTAAGCTAATAATGTGTATTATGAAAAAGACTGAAAATTGCCGTGGAAGATTCTGTCTTGGAGACTTGTTATCTCACGTGTAGTTCTTGAAAGAAATACTGATTTGATATATATTGATTCTTACAATTCTAATACCTGAAGTACGAAGTTTCTGGTCAGTATGGGAGTGTTTGCATGTCCAGGGGGCTGGAGCATCTCTCTTTTGAGGAATGGCTGAGAGACCTGGCACTGCTCAGTTTGGAGAACATTGAGGAGAATCTTATTGCTACTATGTAAAGGGTGAAAGGGTGGGAGTCAAATGGCTGGGGCTGGGCTCTTTTCAGTGGTGCCCAGTGACAGAACAAGGAGCAATGAGCACAAACTGGAACAGGAAGTTCCATATGAACACAAGAAAGAAATTCTTTAAGGTTTATAGAGCACTGAAACCAGCTGCCCTGAGAGAGGTGGTGGAGCCTCCTTGAGATGCTCAGCCCTACTTTCTTGTGCCGCTGCTGTAGGGAACTGCTTTGGAGGGGTTGGACTGGGCTTGCTCCAGAGGTCCCTTTCACCCCCTGTGGTTCTGGGATTCTGTGAACTGTGGTGCTATCTCCTCTGCCCAGCTTGTGTTTCTTCATGATTACAAAAAGTAGCTTCTAAGATGAACTGCAATGGAGGTTGTTGAAATGAAATTGTGTTGTGGAAAAGGCATTGCAAGGATTGTGGTAGATACAGCGTGGGAAGTCATAGTAGTGAAAGCCCAGCTGGACAGTAAAATGGTCCAGCAGGAGGTGGGTTATGCAGGGCCTACCTGTTGCCTGTGAAAGAGTTAATTGTGGGCTTTCCTTTGTAACAGTCAATGGAAAAGTTAAGACTGAGCCCGGATTGTCAAAAATTTGTTAAGTAGTTAGAATACCTCAAAGATTTTATTTTCCTTTTTTTTTTTTTTTTTTTTCTTCTTTTCCCTGCCAACCATTTGAATTGATGGTGGGTCATTTTGCATCATGCAAAATAGCCTCGGTGACTCACAGAGAGTTGAGGAAATATTAGTTCATATTCTTAGAGTTGTATAAAATGCCCTTTAAGTGCAGGGAAGCACAGCATGGCAAAAGTCCCCTGCTTGAGCACTGTGGAAGAGCTCACTCTGACCCGCTTGTTGCTTTGTTTGTCTTGTTAGCTGTGCCATGCGATATAAGCAGAACGAAGTGCTTGTTTCTCTGGTGTGCCCTTCTCTGCTACCACTGGTGTTGGGGGCAAATACATCAGTGACTGTACCCCGATGGCTGGGACTCCTGCACAGGAGCAGGGTGTGCCCTTCTGCTGGGATCTCCCTGCCAGACACCCCAGCAGATGCTCTGTTGTCACCTGTGGAAGCAAAAGCATCTGGAAAGTTGATTTATTCCCTGCCTGGAGATTTCTGCAGCATAAGGTTGTATCCTTAGGTGACGTGAAGGCAGTGTAGCTGAATGCACAAGGGTTCTGCTGGGAGCCCTACTGCTTGCTGGCCCTGGGCATGCAGAGATGAGCAGGGAGCAGTGAGCATGACTGTCAGCCTGCTGGGCTGAGTTCAGGGTGTAGAAATAGCTCCCACCACTTTATTTGTGGTGCTATGAGGGCTGTGTACCATACAGAACTGCTGCTGTGTCCAGCCTGAAGCTGCTAAGTCCTCCTTTGTGTAAGAATTCAGCTGTTCCAGTAAAGCACATTGCAGAGCACCTAAACAAAAACCTGCTGTGCTCTTGATAGCCTTTTTTCTAGTGACACTTGGAACAGAAAGTATATCTTTGTAGCTGCTTATTAGTGTCTGATGGCATGCACCAATGAGCAGGATGTTTGTTTGCATGGATAAGCCCCTTGAATTGGGGTAAGTATCTGACTTTTTAGCCTAAAAAGGTAAGGTAGTTTATTCCCTGAGGAATACCTAAGGTAGTTTATTCCCTGAAATGCTTTTCATTTGTTCAGTTGCTGTATGACAACTGCCTGTAAGTATTCAAGATGGGAGGACAGTACCTGCTAAGCTCCTGGCTTGGAAATAACTGCTACAGAGCTGTGAGAAATGCAGGCACGTGGAAGCTTTGGTGGAGCTTGGTGTCCGTGGGTTACAGTGTCAGGGCCACCTCCTGTGACTCTTGTTACAGTGCTGCAAATCCAGTGCTGAATTCACTGTCCAGCACCCAAGGACTGTGCATACTTGTTTTAGAGTAGAAATGCAGTTTGTGATGAACTTTCTCCTTCTCTTGTACCTCTCTACACCTCTGGGACAAAGTCATTTCTGCTGCAAGCCTTACACGCTGAGGAGCCAGTCTGGGGATGACTCAGTGTGTGCATAATAAAAAAGGTTAAAAGGAATAAATGCTGAGAACTGTGGCTCCAGCCCTCTTTTGAATTCTGGCCTTCAGGATGAAAGGGGTCTTCATGAAACACCACCTCCTGACTTGTTCCAGCATCCATCCTTGCAGCTGCTACTCCCTGTTGACACAGTATTGAATTTCTTCAGTGTGCAGCACATTTATCTGGCTGACGCTGTGAGGGATGGTGCTGCTGATGGGCCCAGGAGAGAAACAGAGCTGCACAGAACTTTGCTCAGTTCAGGGTGCCACCATCAGGCCCTTGTTAAATAGATCTTGAATCTGGGGCTCCCAGTAGGTTAGTGCTGGAAGAGTGCATCATCTGTCCTCCTTGCTGTGCTGCCAGGCCAGGGTTTTGCAGCAGCACAGGTGGTTAATTATTCTTTGGTCACTGCTGACCTCAGTAATGGTCTGCACAACTTGTGGAGGGGAAAAAAATAAAAGTATCAAAGCCATTTTAAAAGTGCTTTCTTTGCTCAGTGGCTTCTTTGTGCCCTGGGTGCTTTGCTGCCTTATCCTCTGCATCTTTGGAACTGTCTTAGGGTGCAGCATCTCTGTGGTCCTCATAGTGCATTGGAGGAGTGCATTGTGTGTTGAGATGGGTAACACTGAAAATGCATAACCTGTATCATGAGGCAGTGGTATTTTTTGAGGGAAATGTGAGACAGTGTTTCAGATTTGCTTCTTGACCCAGTAATGGATTGTCATTTGGTCTAGGTTCAGAGGCTAAGAATAGGAAAGCAGGTAAATGGTGCTTAACTCCTGGTGCAGTGTATCTTCCTAACACACACACGTGCCTCCTGAGAGATGGTTTTTGTATTAAATGCTAAACGATGTATTAGCATAACATCTGAGTGTGCTGTGATTGTAGCATTGCTTCAGTCTTTTGTGTGGAAGTGAATGTAGAAATGCACCTTACTCCTAGTAGAGCTACGTTTTGTTCAGAGTGGGGGGGGGGTTGATCTCTGATTGCTATGGATCTCTGACATGCAGTGCTGAGGTGTCTCCTGAGGGTCCAGAAGCGGATGGCTGATGAGACTTCACAAGTGAAATACAGTGAATACCTCTTGGTAGCATTAATTGCTGTCTGGAGCAATCTGTGGGAGGACAGAGCAGAGCTGGTGTGTTATTTAAATGTTCCTGTTACAGCTCAATTTCTGCAGAACTAACAGAGAATATTGTCTGTTTTCTTCCATAAGATTTCACTGTTTACTCCTAATTAGGAAAGCTTGTGTTAAAATGACAGTTTATTTTTCACATCTCATTTTCCTGTTCTTAAATAGCTTCGGATTTCTGTCGTGCCTTTTAAGGACTTCTAAATGCAAGTGCTTGAGTCAAAGGAGAAGAATGTGTTATTGTTGTATGCTGTTTTCATATCAGATGTGAAAAGAATTCTGGCAGTGCGTTACAGATGCACTGGTGTGGTCTCTGCTCAGTAGCAATGATTTGAGCTATTTTCTCTCAAGAGGAATTTCATCATTAACTTCTTTTTGTGTTCAGAAGGAGTTGAATTTCAACTGTAGCTGTATGTCCTCGATAGCTAGGTTGCTATTTATGCTATTAAAAACAGTACTTTTCCAATACCCAGAGCTGTGCCAAATGCAGAGATTGGCATGTTCTCAATAGTGTGCTGTGAGATGAGGGCTAGGTTTTTTTGTTTTGGAAGAACTGTTTGTGCTCAAACCCAGAAACTTCCTGATGCCAGGTCGTCTTGATTAAATGTGAATTAAGACTTTAGAGCATGCAGGCTTGTATTATGCTTTTCAGGAAGATTGTTTTAGTGCACCTACTACACGTTCAAGGTCTCAGTTTTCAAGCCTGGCAGTGAAACAGTAGTTTGGACCCCTGCACATGTTTTCAGGCTAATTTGTCCAAGGAAATGAATACTCTCAAAAATAACGGTATGTGAAGTCCTGTTGGTCTTATTAGCAGTCTTACTCTCAACAAAGAGTCAGCATCTGGATCTGCAGTGACAAAGCACATGAAGGCTGAGAGTTATGGATGAGCAGCAGTGGTGTGCTCTCAAAGCAGGACCTCCATGGAGACTTCAGCTCCCTGAGTGTGATACAGACGATGATATTTTGTGCTGTACATGTTTACAGTGCTGTGCAAACATTTGTGGTAATTAATCCTCCTTGCTCCTGTGGGGAAGGTGAGTATTTTTGCTTATTTCTCAACATGGCTGATCTGTGAGCTAGGCTCAATCCCTCTCCTGCTGGCAGCTTCTCAGCAGCTCTGATCTGCCCCCTTCGTTGTCCCCACTGGAGTTCTCACAAGAGCCCCAAAGAGAATGAAAAGTCCTCTTTCATAGTGCTTAGTACAGCAGTGAAGTCCAGCTTGAGGCTTTGTTTCAGTAGTGCTTATGCAAATTCAACACTATTTCTATGCACCAGATAGGCTTTGAGATTTATTTTCATCATTGAATTCCAGTGCTACTACACCTTCACACCAGGTTACCTCCCAGATTTGAAGCAAACTGGAAAAGAATTGTTCATCCTCCCAGTGCCAAGTCTGAAACTTGCTCATAAACTGCCCCTAAACTCACGAGCAGTCTTGCTGCCAGTAAGTGCTTGTTCTTGGTGGCACTTCCATCCTGTTTGCTCAGAATACCTGTGTGAGGTTCTCTACAGAGATATCTTATTAAAATAATTGCCCAAAAGTAAGTATTGAGTTAGCATTGCTAGCTCCTGCTGTTTCATTGTGAACCTGCTTCAGCCTTCTTACGTAAGGGTAAGAAACACAAAGCTATTGCCCTCTGAAACTTGGTGCAGAGAATGTTTAAAGCTGATATGGGAATTTGAAAGATGCCTTTATATAGAGTGGAAATAAAATGGAATTTTCAAGGTTTTCTTGAGGGGGAGACAATTTTGGCTTGCAGATTTGGTTTTGGTGGTACTGAACAAGATCAGAGCTCTTGGTACTGGGGAGGACACTGTTTCCTGCTGGCTCCCATCTTGGGAACGTTCTCGTTTTCTGCTGTGAGGAAGTGGGAAAATGCTGAGCCTTTATGTAGCATTGTTGCGTATTACTCCTTTTATTTGCATTTTCTAAGGACACTGAGATGATATAAGAATATTGACATGTAATACAACGGCCAAACTAAATTTCCTTTGGTGGCTTTGATCTTACCTCTGGTGCCACTTCTTTTGACTCAAAAATTGAGCTTTGACAATGATTTTGCTGCAAAGAATAATAAAGGAGAAAGACCAATCGCATGCACAAAATATTACTTGTCTGTGTTACTAGTCATTATATTTGCACTTGAATTAATGCAAGTATGTAAGGTAAGGTATTCTGATCCTGTCCTGTTGGCTTGCATGTGTACATTTGTGTACCTGTCATCTGAAGATTCTGCAGATTTGAAGAGTGGTTGTTTTTTCTTTTATTTTGGTTGCATAAATACTTGGATGCTTGTTTCAGCTCCTCTGGGGGCTTTAGAGGTTTTACCTTAAGGGGAAGGAATTTCTAGTCAAGCTCCTTATTCAAAGCAAAGTTCTTTGGAATAATTTCTTTTATCATGTTCTGTAAATGAGAAAGAGGTCCAAAGGAAAAGGCTATGAGTCGAAACAGAAGAAAAACATCAGCCTGGCTGCAGAAGAGGAGAAGCAGCTAAAATATTCATTTCTAGTAGGCTGGAGAACAACATACGTTAGACTGGCTTGACTTTTTCCAGGTATAAACTCTGCAGTGACATGCACTGCCACACACAGGAACAAAGGCTTCCTGGAGCAGAACATCGGATGGAGCACGCAGTGAGCACAGGGCAGTGAATGCAGGATGGTGTTTGTTTAAAAGGAAGCTGACATTTGTCAGGAGATGTGGCAAATATGCCATTATTTTTTATTTTCTACATAACCTGGGAGATATCAGACATATTCTAATGAGATTCTGAAATACCAAGCTTATAAATATTGATAGAGAAAGTTCATTCTCATCCTTAGAGAGATTGCATTTTGCAATTATACAGCTTCACTCATGTGAACTGTATTGCAATTTGTTCTTCTGTCTCCTTCACAGGAGAAGCCGCTCAGAGTTACAGTTCAATCTCTGTTCTCAATCAGCCCTCTTTTGCCACCTGTATTTCTAAGCTGATGAGATACTTAAAATTGCCTGGTATTCAGATGCCAAACAAGGAGATTTCAAAGGCTTATGTGCAGAACTTAGGTGGTGGCAGCAGCTGTTTTCTGTTAGAAGAATGTGAAAGTTGGCCACAGTTCTTCACTTTAGAGGAAAATGATGTGCTTTCAACCAAAGCTTTTAAAAAATGTTGGCTTATCCATCACGTTCCCCCCTCACCACCCACCCCACACATAATCAGAATTCCTTTGATTTCAAGGCTTTGTGAATTAATTCTGTCAAATGTGCTGTGGGTTGAGCCATGTAGATGCATACCCTTAGGGAAAACTGGGCTGTAACTCCCGAGAGTGCTATTGGCTCTTCAATCAGTTGCAGTGAATATGTGTAAGACTTTGCATTAACCTTCACTTAGTTCCCACACCACAGTAAAACCCATCAGATTAGCTTCAGACTTGAGAGAGAGCAAGCCCAAACAAAAAAAAATATCCACTATTACCAAAAGAAAACCCAACAAAGAAACAGTTCTTCAGCCCTGCAGAGGGATTTTCACTGCTGTGTTGGAGTAGCATCTGCTGTGAGTGATGGAGGACAGGTAGATTCCCCCTAGTAAGCTGCAAGAGCTGTGTGCATCATCTTTTGCTGCTTGAGCATCTTTCAAGCTGAAGACGAAGCTTTTGAATCCGGCTTAGAATTAAAGATATTTAAAGCAAATGCTGTGTGGGGAAAAGTGGCTGACTTTAGCTGCTGATATGTGGTCCTAAGACAGGAAGCTGTCCACTTAACACAGTACAGGGTTGCTGTTGGTCTGGGGGTGCTCCGTCATGGGCACTGAAGCAGAAAGGGGAGAATCAAGTGACTTTTTGAAGATACTGCCTTTCTCTGCTGGTTACAGGCTTCTTGCCTGCTGTCCCACAGTTTGATGGTATTTTCAAATCTGTTAACAGTAATCGTCGATCATTATGACTCCAGTCTTTGTTCTCTAAATAGAAAATAAGTATGGGCCATGCAGTGAATAGATCAAAGCTGCCTTAACAGTGCTTTCTGTCAAGTGTGTACACTCTCAGCAGAGCTGCACTCAAACTGACTGCTGTTAATCTGTTGTTGGTACCCAGTGAGAGCATGTAAATGCATCAGATATTGAAGTAAATTGCATCCTAAAGTTCTTGCCCTCAGAATTATGCCAATACTGATTTTCGGTATATATTGAAATTTCTTCATGCAGAACCATAACGTATTTACTTACTATCCAGTGGAACGGCTTCTGAAATTACCTGATTCTGTGAGTGTGAACACATATCAGTAATGACCCAAGCAAAAATCCAAACCTCTCAAAGCCTGGAGCTCTACTGTCCTGCCTCTGATTTGCAAACAGCAAAGTCATCAGTGTAGCAGTTGTTTTGGAGCCTTTGTAGAATTAAATACCTTGTTGTAGAAGGTAATGGCTATTCAGGTGCCCCCTTTCCTCTATATGATAACACTGAGTCCATGTTGCAGAGATCGTTGGGGAAGGAACCAGGCAGGGGAAGATGACTCGCCTCTCCAGCTCAAGCAGAGCATATCTGCAAGATACAAGGGGAAGTTAAAGCAGTGTGAGCTGAAGAATTGTTTTCATGACATGCAAACTGTGCTGATAAATGTACTGTGGGAGAGCGACTGCAGAAGATTACCTGTGGAGGATGGAAGCTCCCTCTGGGCTCCATGCCAGCCAGAAGTCACATGGCTGTGGCAGGTACTGGGCTGAAGCTGAACTGAAATGCTGTTGAGAGGCTGAAAAATGCTTTTATTTTGGCAAGAATCTAGAGCACTTGGATTCAGTAGTGCATGGGGGTGATTCACTGTATTTGTTTTAGCCATCTTGGACCTATTCAGTGTCAAGTGAATATCCCCTGGATATATCCCAAACCAATATATTGGATATGTTCTGGTAGATATTGGCCTGGGATGGGACTTGCCCTGGAATAGGTTTCCTAGCATTGTGCAAGCCAGCACAAGGTGACTTTGGCATCTTACTGGTGGAACAGCTGTGCAGCATAAAGTTTTTCCCACTGGTATCTCATTAAACTGGTGCAGTAGATCCTCCGAGAACAGACACTTTATCTCTTCTTAGAGAAATGACTTCCGTGCAGTTCAGTACATCTACAGTATTTATTTTTTTCTCTCTTGGTAATTGCTTACCATATTTTTCCCTTTCCCTTCTTCATCCCTTCTCTCCCTGATATAGCTGCATTTCACTGGCAGCTGGGGTGACCTGGGGGATTTCCACTTCATAGGTACGTTTGCTGCTTTGACCGGTCCTTCGTGGCAATGGTGCTTCTTCCTGCAGATGAGTTTGGCATCATCAGGTCAAACCCTTCAGGCTCTCCGAAAGCAAGTGCTGTGAAGTGCAGTGAGCTTGAATTTAGCAACAGCTTTAGTTGCCTAGAACTAAATGTGTGTGTAACTTTTTTTTTTATCCTTTGGAGGAAAGACCACAATGTTCAGTCATGGATGTAGAACTCATCAATCTTTCAGGCTGGTGCTGTGCCTTGTAGTGGTATAGATGAATGCCAACCGTGAGGCTCTGCTTGATGCAAAGCAGCTGTGGTATGAACCTCTCTGTGCTTTGGAAGTCATTTAGTGTAAACAGCTTTTCCAGCAACAGGCTGTGATAAGACTGAGTGCAGACTTGTAACGTTCCCCTAACGCAGTGCAGCTGATACGAAGAAGTTAAATGCTTCAGTCAGGCAAAACAAGAATATTTGGATATTTCCAAATAACAAGATACATTCCAAAAAACAATAATGGATATTTCCTGCTCATATTAGGGAAGAGCGAATGGGGCAGCATTTGTATAAAAATGCATTATACTTCATCAGGAAAGGTTGCATGCATAAATTCTCTCTGAAGTATAACATTAAGGTATGCTTCAAGGACATGGGCAGATCCGTTCTCTAGGTGCTTATCTGTGAAGATTTCTCACAAGTTGATGCATTGCTACTTTGCGTTTGTTCAAGGATGGCTCCAGTGTGGAATGAGAAAATCTCGAACAGCCCTGGGTGGTGCTTTTATTGTAATTCTAAATTCGAGGAACCACATTTTTTATAATTAGGGATAAAAGCAGGAGCAGTGGAATGACTTTTTTTTTATTAAAGAATAACTGAATATTCCTGGCAGATATGTGAATATGTACATGAATTATTCTTTGGGATTATTAGTAATAAGATGGTGAATCTTTCTTGGTAATGTGGGAAATATTTCCATAGAATTGATTGCTTACCTACGGTTCAGTCCCTGTGTTTTAGGACAAAGAGAAATTTACACTGCATATCAATGTGCTTTTCACCGTATTTTTATAGCCAATTTTGTCTCACATAACTGACAGATCTTAGAAGAACGCTTATGAAATAAGCAGATGACCTGCTTGTTTTTGTTGGTTACTAACACTGCAGCCAATGAAGACAAAACAAAAAAATGGCAAACTTAAGGTAACATAACTGCAATTGACATTAGGCAGTGTAATTGGTAGACAGTAGGGAAGCAGAAGAGGAAAAATATGTGCTGAATGATCCTCAGCGAGGCATCCTTAGTGAGGTCTATTCTACCTCTCTCCTTGAGATGCAAGGCTGACTGGTTTTGAACTTCAAGATCAAGCTCTTACTGTTTGGTTTAAATGGCAAAATGTTTGAGATCTCCTAATGACTGAGTGGGTAGTGCTCATCAAAACTGTTTCCTCATAGGGCTTGCTGGCATCACGACTGTGCAAGAAAAATCTAAATGTACTTGAACGTGTGGCTGAGATGTAGAGCAGCAGGACTGTGGTATGCTGGAAGAGAGCTGCGCTGCTGGCATGGCAATGGGAGGTTGTGCAGGGATGTAGAGCTGTTTCCCTTTTCCATGCTGTGTATTTAAGCTGTCAGGAGCAGTTTTTTTTTTTTTTTTTTTTTTTTTTTTTACTGGTTCATAAGCAACTTTTCCATTAGCAAAGTGCTATTTCATCCACCACAGATCTCTCACTTCTTGCTGCCCAGAGTAAGTGGCTACCTTTTCTGTGGGTTTTCAGCAAGAGAACTGCCCTGCCAAAGAGGGGTTCTCCATTAGCTGCTTCAAGAGGGCAGTGTGTGACTTGAGTGGGACAAAGTATTCTTTGCAGATGGATGACTCAGAGAATCCCATGGGGGGGGGGGTTCTGATTGCACCCCTTAGGAGGGTTTGACTTGCTGCTTTTCCCTTAAGAGCATTTCTGCTATAAGTCCATAAACCATCAGACAGAGAAGCATTGGTTAAGGATGCTCTGAATTGTAAGACAAGAATCATGTTCTCTGCTGCCTGAGGGTCAGTTTCATTATTGTGAGATTTGGTTTCATCTAAGCAAAGCTATAATAAAGAATTAGATCTTGGTATTTACATTCTTATGCCAACTTGAATTCTTTTTAGCTTTGCTAATTGTGCAGATGTGATCATTAAGCATAAGAGGTGCCTTTTCCTATCTCTAATTCATTGCACACCATCGGCCAAAATATGTACTTATTAGCTTAAGTTACTATTTAACCCATTTTCATAGAATCATAGAATGGCCTGGGTTGGAAAGGCCCACAGTGATCATCTGCTTTCAACCCCCTGCTGTGTGCAGGGTCGCCAACCAGCAGACCAGGCTGCCCAGAGAGCCACGTCCAGCCTGGCCTTGAATGCCTCCAGGGATGGGGCATCCACAGCCTGCTTGGGCAACCTGTTCCAGTGCCTCACCTCCCTCTGTGTGACAAACTTCCTCCTCAGATCCAACCTAAACCTCCCCTGTGTCAGTTGAAAACCATTCCCCCTTGTCCTGTCACCATCCACCCCCATAAACAGCCGTTCCCCCTCCTGTTCATACGTTCCCTTCAAGTACTGGAAGGCCACAATGAGGTCTCCTCGGAGCCTTCTCTTCTCCAAGCTAAACAAGCCCAGTTCCCTCAACCTTTCTTCATAGTAGAGGTGCGCCAGCCCTCTGATCATCTTAGTGCCCCTCCTCTGGACCTGCTCCAAGAGCTCCACATCCTTCTTGTGCTGGGGACCCCAGCCTGGACGCAGCACTGCAGGTGAGGTCTCACAAGAGCTGAGTAGAGGGGCTCTTATTTACAGGCAATTTTTAAAATGGGTGATACAATTGAGGAACAAAATTTATGGTCTGACTGACTGCTATGGTGAGCTGTGCAGTGTGCTTTGTGTGCATTGGAGGAGTGGGGGAAACTGGAAAATGTCAAATTGCAGCAATGGGTGCTTCATCTACTGGGTGCTTCGTGGCAGTTAGTTTTCTCTCCTACCTTCTGATCTTTGTTGCTGAGACTTTGATCAGATGTATTTTCTTATTGTGCTTAACCAATTGGTTGGCTTACATTGTACCTTATTTAGCTGCAGTGTACCTGGACGTGAGCAGGGCCTTTGACATGGTCCCCCACCAATCCTTATCTCCAAATTGGAGGGATGTGCATTTGATGGGTGGACACCCAATGGATAAGGAATTAGTTGAAAGGCTGCAGACAGAGGGTGGTGATCCATGGCTCTGTGTCCAGGTGCAGGCCGGTAACGAGCGGCGCCCCCCAGGGCTCTGTCTTGGGACCGGTGCTCTGTAACATCTTCATCAGTGACATTGATGATGGAATCGAGTGCACCTTCAGCAGGTTTGCTGCCAACACCAAGCTGAGTGGTGCGGTTGTCATGGTGGAAGGAAGGGAAGCCATTCAGAGGGACCTCAACAGACTTGAAAGGTGGGCCTGGGTGAACCTGATGAGGTTCAACACAGCACAGTGCAAGGTTTGGCACTTGGGCCACAGGAATCCCAGGCATCCATACAGACTGGAAGGAGCTCCTTGAGAGCAGCCCTGCAGAGAAGGACCTGGGGATCCTGATGGCTGAAAAACTGAACGTGAGCCAGCAGTGTGCATTGCAGCTCGGAAAGCAAATGGGATCCTGGGCTCCATCAGCAGAGGGGTGGCCAGCAGGGACAGGGAGGTGGTTGTCCTTCCCTACTCTGCTCTTGTGAGGCCCCATCTGCAGCACTGTGTCCAGGTCTGGAGCCCCCAGTACCAGAAAGACAGGGAGCTGTTGGAGAGGGTCCAGAGGAGCCACAAAGATGATCAGGGGACTGGAGCACCTCCTCTACAAAGACAGGCTGAGGGAGCTGGGCTTGTTCAGCCTGAAGAAGAGAAGGCTGCGGGGTGACCTCATTGCAGCCTGCAGTACCTAAAGGGAGCCTGCAAACAGGAGGGGAATCAACTCTTGGAAAGGGTAGATAACTGCAGGACAAGGGGAAAAAGTTGAGGGAAGGAAGATTGAGGTTGGATGTCAGGGGGAAGTTCTTTACAGAGAGAGTGGTGAGGTGCTGGAACAGCTGCCCAGAGAGGCTGTGGACACCCCATCCATCCCTGGAGGTGTTCTAGGCCAGGTTGGTTGAGGCCCTGGGCAGCCTAGTCTGGTATTAAATGTGGAGGTTGGTGGCCCTGCCTGTGGCAGGGGGGTTGGAGATTCATGATCATTGAGGTTCCTTCCAACCCTGGCCATTCTGTGATTCTGTGACAGGGCATGTTAATAACAGGAAATAGGCTTTCACTGCTCTATGTCCTGAGACAAGGATAGGAAGGGAAGAGTTGCAAAGCAAAACAGCTTTGTAAAAGGGACTCATACCCAATGGATTTGGATATAAGAAAGGGATAAAGTGTCCTTTTAAGGATGAAATTATCCTATAAGGATGAACTAGGAAGGGTAGGACTGTCGTTTGGGCCAACCAGAGCGAATGACAGCTTGCTTGGTGTCTGGAGCCTGGGGTAGGAGGCAATGGGAGCTGAGGTGAGGTGCTGTTGGGATCCCCAGCTCAGTGCCAGCTGCAGATTCTGGGCTGTGCTCCATTTGGAGGCTTTCCTGATTTTCCTCAGGTGGTATCAGAAGGAAAACTGAGTTAGGACCATCTCTATTGAGGGAAAACTGAGCGGGTCTGGTATGAATGTGGGGGGAGAGATGACGTGAGCACTGCTGTTTCCGTTGTCTTCAGGTTACTGCAGCTGCTAAGATAGCTTCCACGCTGGTGTGTTAGGGAAAGCAATCCCCTTAGCTGACTTCCTTAACTTGATGCTTTGAGTCCATGTGTTGCTCATCCTTTCATTAATTCTCACTGTTGAGAGGAATAAAAGGGCTTTGTCTGTCCCAGCCTCATGCTGTTGGTATGCAGGCCTGCTACTGTGTGCTCACCATCTTAATGTCCTTGCAGTGCTGTTAGCAAAAGTGTACTGTGGGTGTATCGTTGCCTTGCACAAACAACTATTCCTTGCTTTGATTTACCCATCCACAAAGATTTTCTTGTAGTTTTGTTTTGTTTTGTTTTTCCTGGAAAAATCTTTTTTCCTTTCATATTCCAAAAAATATTTATACTGCAGTGCTGCATCTCACTCATATGGCAAGATCTGCTACCTTGTTGGCACTTGATATAAATATATTCTGAAAAGGTGAGGCAGGTTCAGCAGCTGGAGATAAGGACAGTGAAGGGAACTTGGTCAGGACGAAAGATGATGCTGCATGACTGAGAATTTCTTGCTGAAGCAGTTATTGGCCATGAAATGGTGAGAGGTGACAGGTACTGCATGGCACCTCTCAGAGATTTCCTAGAGATATTTGGACAGATCTGAGACTTTGCACTTTGTTGTCTACTACCAGTTTAGGTAAAGGAAGCTTGAGAATGGAGAAAGGGAATAGCCATATTGATACTTCTTTTCCAAATGCTGTAGATGAACTGTTACACTCGTTTTACTGGAAGGAGGAATAGAAAACTGGTTTCTCTCATTGCTTTCTGATGTTTGCCTTGTGGTCTTAATATATCATTTAGGTTTATGAATGTAACAATAATTCCCTCTTGATTACTTTGAATGGAAATACAGTACCTATGAACAGATTGAAAGGATAAAACAAGAGAAAGGGCACCTTATTGCAGAAGAGTAGTAATAAGCGAGCACACAAGTTTTACATTTCATTTCAGACTCCTTGTTGGAAAGAAAAAAAGTATTTCCATGCAGGTCTTATTTCCCATTGAGCACTACTTTGTCTCTGTGTCCAAAAAGCGATGCATAGAGAAAGAATAAATGGAACAAAGTGAATATACTCCAGTCTTCTGGCTATTGCAGATACTCTCAGCAATCAATACTTCAGGATTTTGACCCTCTGGGAAAGCAGAGGTTCTTTAATATATCTTTAGGAACCTGACAGGTTAAATTATGCTTTGGTTCCCTGTCAGATGACTATGCTGAAAAGTGAGCTATCCAATTACAAAATGAGCTTTGAGAAGCAAAATTAGGAGTTGCAAAACTCTGTCAAATCTAGGGATGCAAACTGGTGTTTTGGCAGGTGGAGATGACAGATAAACAGTAACTGAAATCTTTTAGAAATGCAGAATTTAGAAGCACCCATCAAGGGATTAGGTGGCTGAGACTGGTAATAAATGTGCTCCTTGCCTGTTTAAATTCACTGTAAGCTTGCAAGAATGCTGCTTTCTTTGCTGATGACTGTATTACAGCTGAAAATGCTACTGGACTCCAGTATTGTGTATATCAGTGCTGCATATTCATTTGTTTTGTGCATGAATGAGTTTTCTACTTTGTTAGAATGATGGATTACAGTTGGTACAGATGGGACTGGTGTTGGCCAGGGTATCCTCATTAGTTTAGTGAGGAAATTCCCCTTGGTTTCATTGGAGCACAATTATGTCCATGCTGGAGGGCCTTTGAAGGCTGGCTTTGGCCCATGGCCACTTGCAGGGCAAAGGGAGGCTTTTGTGCCAAGGCAGCAACATGTTCAGTATTTGCAATGTTTGTCTGCAGATGAGACGTGGGTGCAAAGATACAAACTCTCACTTCTTGTTAATGTCACTTTTCAGCCATGATAATGGAATTTGGCATGTTTCAGTGCTCCTTGAACACTCTTGCAAGAATGTGGCGTTGCATAGCCTGTGAAGGTAGTCAGCCCCGTAGTGTGCAAAGCATTGGTGACAGTAACTTCTCTGTCTTTCCAAATCATTTAAAAAACTGAAAATCTTTGACGTATGAGTAGAACAGTTTCTGATCAGCGTGACTTGAAAAAAGCATACTGTAAACATTCTAGAAAGAGTGGAGGTGTTGAACTGCCTGGGAAATTGCTAATGAGAGCAATGCGTGGTCTTTATCCATTTTGTGCTGTGAGTAGCTGCCTTGCACTAACTCTGTACAGCTGAAACTGCCAAGATACGTATCAGAAATTTCCCCAGACCCAGGAGTATTGAGATATGTTCTGTTTAATAATTTTATTGATGATCTGGATGAGGAGATTGAGTAAGTTTGTACTAAGTTTGCGATAACACCAAGTTGGGTGGCAGTGTCGATCTGCCTGGGGGCAGCAAGGTCCTACGGAGGGATCTGGACAGGCTGATCGCAGGGATGAGCTTCAGTGAGACCAAGAGCTGGGCCCTGCCCTTTGGCCACAACAACCCCAGGCAGTGCTACAGGCTTGGGGCAGAGTGGCTGGCAGGCTGCATAGAGGGAAAGGATCTGGGGGTGTGAGGTGACAGCTGAGCAAGAGCCAGCATTGTGCCCAGGTGGCCAAGGCAGCCAATGGCATCCTGGCCTGTGTCACAAATAGTGCTGCCAGCAGGAGCAGGAAGGTGATATTTTGCTGCGTGCGTTTTGTTCTAGGTGTTGTGGCCAGGCTCTCTCTTCTGGTTGTGATTTCAGATACCTAGAGAGCCTAGATGGGACCTGTCTGGGCTCTCACTACACATCCCAACCCTTTTCTTGCTGGTATTCACTGAGATCACATTTTATATGTTCTCTTGGATCGATGATGGACACTATTTGAGGGCTCACATATGAGATCAAGGCTGTAAGGTTCCTTTCTTGTCTAAGTTTTTTCTAGATCATGTCAGTACAAAGAGTTTGTGGTTGAGACTGTGCTTTGTCAAGTTCTCATATATAAGGAAATGTCTGAAATATTGGAACAGAGGACAGAAAATGTATGTAGGTGTTGTTTTTGGCTTCTCTTTCCCCTCTGTATTGCTTGAAGAGGGGTATGCAACCCAGTGCTACCTACATGTTCCCTAGAAGCATGGATTTTTTGGCTATATTCTAGTCTACTTTCATTCAGTGTTTTGGGGGGATGACTTGAAGTGGGATAGGTATTCTTAGAGTGACAAGCATCTCACTTAGGTGGCAGGCTGAATGGTTCTTTACGTGCTTGTACAAGTTTGCCAGTACTGGTTCTGCCCTGGGTTTTGCCTCCAGAATTCTGGCTGGTCTGGGATTTCAGTGAGCATGTGATCCTGAGTGGCAGAGCTGCCTACTCCTTGTGTTTCAGAGTGAACTGTTTTAAATGGAGAACTGAACTTCCTTCATCAGTGATTAAAAGATTCCTGTAATGGTAGATGTCTTTTCAAAATGTAGCTTGTTTTCCATGATGTCAGACATTTGTGTGGCAATACCTGAATTAGAGGTGTTTTTATTGCTTGCTGAAGTTGTTCTATAAGTTGCTTCTGGAGAAGGGAAGTACTTGGTGGAATATGGCACATACTGAGTTGATAAAGGACCAGAAGCTCATATCTCTCTTTCCCAGCCTTTTGCATTCCAGATACCTGTGCAGGAATCTGGATAGATGAATACCAGAGCTTATGACTCAATACTGCCATTTCAGCATCATAGAAACACGTTCCAAAAATACACTGAAAAATAAAACTGTTCGGCTGGTCCTTTCTAGCAGAAGAAAATGAGGCTTCATGTGATATAGCGCTAGTTATTGTGTAGTGATTTAGTAAGCATTTTAAAAATCCATTTATTCGGGGCTAGAGTTATACATTTCTGTCCTGGGCAGCATCTTGTATTGTTGAATCCAGGCACTGCTGACAGCAGGGAGGTACTTAAACGCCTGATGACTAATGCAAGGGTTTTATGGTTAACGGTAAATATTTTTGCTACAGCATTCTTATATATGTACGTTACTAATTCTAGTAATAATTTTTATTCATTAGCTGGTCACTGATGACCTATGTCTTTGCCAGTTTGCCTGAGCTGGAGCCTCTTCCCAGCTACTCGCAATGACATCCGTGGCATTCGCCCACCAGTGGCTGTTCTCTGCCTGACGGTTGCTGTGTTTCAGTGAATCACTCTGCTCCACACCTCTGCTTCTTAGCAAATTGCCTTCTGAGCCCTGGCACTGAAATGCAATTGGTTATGCTTCATTATCTCATTCAATAGAAATTCAGTCTCCTGAAGACTGCAATTAAGTTTCCTCTTTGTCTGAAAGACACAGAATTCGACTGCAAACTTGTAGGTCTTTTTTGAAGCAGGGAAGGGAGGACAAGGCGGAAAAATGCTAAACTGAACCTGAGACAACACGCTGTGACAGAATTGCTTGGAAGTTTTTCCTCTGTAACGTGTGTGGAAGCTGAGAGCTGGGGATGAGACATCTGGCCCAGCAGTGAGGGATGTCACCCTGCCTGGCCAAGGGACATCAGTGACTTCAACCCACACAGTTATCCTCAGAGCCTGATGCTCTGGCATACTGAATGTGTGTTGCTCATATAACCTACAAACTTTGTATTCTCCAGGCAGACCCCTTGTATTTATTGTGCATTAACTGTCATAGAAGGGCTTTATAGGTACTATGCTTTCTGTTCAGTGAGGATAGAGGTCCAATCATAAACTACAAGAGTAGGTCAGTCAGTCATAAATGGAGGTAGTTGTTACTGCCCAAACTGAGGATAAATGATTTATTGACACTTAAAGGAATCCCCAATTTACTGTCCTTAATTCCTGTTCCTGGCTTAAGATTGGCTGAATGTGTGAAAGAGATTTCAGGCCTGTTTCCAGTACGTGAACTCCTGCTGAGTCAAGGACAGTGACTGCTAGTGGAAGGAATGATGCACAGGTACAAACACTCAGCCAATCCTTTTTTTTCCTTTTCTGTGGAGTGAGGTAGAGGAGTGACTTTGACACTGTGCAAATCCAGTGTTGCTGTTCTTCACAAGTCCAAACTCTGGGGCCTGTAAGCTTTAGCTGCTCCTGGTCCCAACCTCTGTCCCCTTCTAGTTTTCAGCTCTGCCTCATTCTGCCTTTTATCCTCAGGTTTGCTGAGTTATTCCATGTCATTGCCGTGAGCTCAGAGGATTTTTCAGAGTGATGGCTTTATTTTTTTTTCCTGTTCTTCAGTCCTGCCAGACTGCCCTGCAGCAAAATGCATTTCAGGTAGGAACTCTCACTAGTCCCTCTAGGAATAAGTCACTGCTTCATTTCTCATCTGTAAAAGGGAAGCAATCGCTGCCAGTGTCTCATGTGATATAGGAATAGAAAGTCCATTTGTAGCTATGTGATGCTGGGGCTCCATAGACATGAGGCCATCCAAGACTGTTTAGGAGAGCTGTGTAGCTGTGTCTTCCAAGGCTTCTCCTTTCCTTACTGGTTTGATTCTATAGGATCATCCCATAAAAAGTCATTAATTTAGCATACGCTTTTGGTAGAGGAAAACAACATTGTTCCTCAGAGGAGACAAACAGCACGAAGAACAGCCTCTCTACTTAAGCTCTGTGACTATTAGCATCTGTTGGTTGAAGGTGAATAGTAGCTTTTACTTCCCAGTTATAAAAAATAAAAAGGAAAAAGGAAAAAAAAATTCCCCAGGTATTTTGTATTTTTTTTCTTTTAAGTTTAGGTAATCCTATTGTGATGTAATAAAATGTGATGGCCTCGACAGCCCTTGCTGAGCCATTTTCTATATTGCCTCGGCCTGTTCTCACAGAGCCAAGTTTTTGACTGTCTGGTAGTAAAGTTTTTGCTTCTGCCTGTACTCCGCCTGGTTAAACTGCTGATGCGTCAGGCTTGTGCAAGGGGTTGGAAAGCTCTTGTATCTCCCTGTGCTATGCTTTGCTGTAGAACAGGCTCTTTTCAGATGTTAGTGTAGATGTTCTTGCATGCAAACCTAACTATTTAACACATACATTATGGAGAGCTGGGTTAAAGGGAGTTTTTTTTTTTTTTTTTTTTTTTTTTTTTTTTTAAAAGATCAGTGATAACTTGATGTTTTCTTGCATTTTCCATGTTTTGCTGTTAGATTCCTCTGGATTTTTGTCATTGACAGCGTGATTCTGGCTCTCATCACCTGCCTGCTTTCATTAAAATGTCCTTATTTCTTTTTCTTGATAACCAGTGAGGATTACAGAAATGCAACCTGCTTTTTGGTGTATTCCTTGCCTCAGACAAGTGTGCTCTTCCTCAGCAGACTGGGCCTTTATCTTGTGCTGCTGTCCCTATTTAATAACGTAACAGGCAACCATCAATAATCTGATGTCCCAGCTGTTCCTGGTTTGAGGAGTGAAATGTGAGACATTGTGCAGAAACCAAATATATTCCAGCTGCTTCTGTAATAATAAACAAGCACTTTTTGTGATTAGCAGAACTACTGAAAACTGTTTTCCTATGGCTTTGAGACTCATGGTGGATTCTCTTTGTAACCAAATTATTCTGAAGCCATCGTAGTGAGATGGAGCTTTAGAAGGCTCCAGAGAATTTGCAACAAGTGAGGATGAGTTGAGGAGAGAATATTATGGTCAAGGGAAGAGCTTTAACTGTGCTCAGAACAGTGAGCTCTGGAGGATTCCTGACTGTGTACAAGAAAAAAGAGGTGGAATTTCTCACATCTGATGGGAAAAAATTGAGAGAGATTTTCTGCAATTAGGCACACAAAATGAATCTCTCCCACCCACTGGATGTTAGTCAGTTTTAGCAGCTGTGTTTCTGCTACAGAAGGATTTCCAGGATGACGTGTGTAGCACTGATCTGGCCTGAAGGTGATACCCTTCTGACTTGCTGGCCTCTCTGCCCGTGCTCGTTGTCAGAACACTGGGATGTGTGTGCATGCTGAGTGCATTTATAAGAAGTGTTTTTGAGAAAAGAGCCTTGTCCTACCCAAAGGAGTAAGAATGGGAGGATATGGGATGCTCTTCACAAAGTCAATTCAAGTGGAGTTTCTCAGACTGCTTCCTTTTAAAGTATCCCTTCTCAGAAACAGTGTGTTGTGCCTTATGTGACTGAAATCCTACCCACAAAGGAGTATTCCCAGGGGTCTCTGTGAGCACAGGAATGTGTTTCCCCCATTGCTGGAACTGTTGGACTGTCATGCCTTACCTGTACATTGCAGGCTCTCTTTATTTGCTCCTTCTGACCACTGTCTTTGCTAGCTGTATGCAGCCTTACCAGGAGGTAGCAAAAAAGATGTTTGAGCCTACAAACAGGAGGGAAATCAACTCTTTACAAGGGTAGATAATGGCAGAACAAGGTGATATGAAGTTGAGGGAAGGAAGATTGAGGTTGGATGTCAGAGGAAGTTCTTTACTACGAGAGTGGTGAGGTGCTGGAACAGCTGCCCAGAGAGGTTGTGGATGCCTCATCCATCCTGGAGGTGTTCAAGGCCAGGTTGGATGGGGCCCTGGGCAGCCTGGTCTACTATTAGATACAGATGTTGGTGGCCCTGCTTGTGGCAGGGGGTTGGAGCTTGATGATCCCTGAGATCCCTTCCAACCCTGGCCCCTCTGTGATTCTACAATGGATAAGGGCTGAGCTCACTCTGTCTTGTACTCTCTATTCACCGTAGCATCTTTCAAACTTCATGAAAAATAGACAATCCAGTAGCGAAAAAAGATTCGGTACCCTTGGAGAACTGTGTCCAGGTGGAATGCTGTCAGGGAATAGGTTTACATGTGACTATGGCAGCAAGCAGAGAGAGTCTCAGGGGCCAAGATGATGCTTTCAAGTAAAGCCTCACATCAACCCAGTGTAATTTAAAGGAGGCTTGTGTGGGCTTTTCTGGGAATGATTATTGTGAGGGGTGTCTGTCAGGGCTACTCAAGACCTGAGTTTGCTCTGATTATCTCTAGCTTTGCTATTACTTTTGCCCAGATGCTCTTATCTCCTTATTCTTTGTACAGTCCTTCCTTGCAGCTCTTTCACTCCATGGTACAGGTGTGTAAGGGCATGCCTGCTTGTAGTGAGCTTAGCTGGAAAGGTAGCTCAGTGGCTTTTGTCTGATCTGTGGTACTTTACCCTATGGACTGAGACTGTGTGAAAGCTGCCTTGTGTTTTATGGGGAAGATCTTTGGTTTACTGAAACACCGGGGCATTAATTGAACACTATTTATACTTCAAGTCTAAAATGAAGTCCGCAACTAGCATTTAGTTGGCTTTTTTCACCATTCTTTATGTTTGTCCAATACTTCACCCTTAAGACTCTTTTCCAAATACCTTTTTGTTCCTTCTCCTTGGCTTTTCAGTGATGTGTCAGCAGTTACTTATGTGAAGAATTTCCTAGCTGAGCTGCTATGGATGATGAAAAACATTGTTTTTAGTGAAAGCAGCTTAAGAAATAGAACGTGAAAATACCAACTTAGAACACCTCAAAATCCCAGCTGCTCCCAGGAGTGAAATCCCCAGGAGAGGTAAAGTTCAGCACAAACTGTGAATGTTGTCTTTTTTCACTTTAATTGCAGGCAAGCTGCTGCCCAGTGACTGGTCAGCAGGCATTGTTCTTATTCCCTCCAGAGTTTTGTTTTTTTCCTGTTCATCTTCTAAAAATCATTAGTGCTGGCATTGTCTCCTACCTCAAGACTGTGTGAAGTGTTGTATAAATGTATAAAGCATTGCTGAATGCCTGCCTAATATTTTCCTGAAAAGATTCTGGGCTCCCTGGCAGACTTGCTTTGGCAGTCTGAGTTGGGTTGAAGATAAAGAAACACTCATGCAGCGTCCAGTTCAAACACTTTTTTCTCTGAATTATCATTGCATTGTGCTTATCTGTGCACTCTGTACTGTTTTCACTTGGCTGCAGGTAGTTACAGATGGATGTGATGTTTCCCACGTTGGGCAGTGGGCAGTCTGGGGAAGGCTAGGCAGAGCAAGTCACTGTGGTGTTTCAGATAGGATTTAGGCTGTTACTGAATAGTGTTGTAACAGGTGAAGCTCACCCTGAAACGTAAGTGCCTGATGGATGCACTGTGTGGTCTGGGTAGGCTTTAACTTATGTATACGGAATCAGTCTCCTCCAAATACTTGGTAGTGAAAATTGGTTTGCCATAATCATGCCATTCAAGTTCACCAGTTAGCTCTTTAAAATTCCTGCACATTCCTGCCAAACTAGGAAGGCTGTGGTGTTTCCTTTATCTCTTGTTTCTGACCCGGATGCTGGGAAAGCAGGAACTGTTGAGGTCTTGATGCTGTTGCATAGTTAGGAACATAACTTGCTTCTTAGTCCATAATCCAACCCTTATGCTTGTGTATAAAGCTCAGTATAAAGCTCAGGCTTTCCTCTACTTGCTAATACAGCATCCCTTGCAGCAATACTTGCTCTGATGTCTCATTGTTCTGGTTAATATCTAACTGTTGTGTACACGTGGGACAGCATTAGCACTTCAGATTGAGTGTGTCATATAGACGCTGTCAGCAGAACTGCCACGTCTGCACACAACTTACTTTCGAGCAGTTATCTGGTAACTTAGTTCACTGTAAGCCATCTGCTTTAGAACAAGAGAAAAAGTTTGTAGCGTTATTCCTACCTCCTCTTCTTCTTGGCAGTATTTCAGCTTCCTCCCTGTGCTGCCTTGCCAGTGCTTGGTTGAGTTTACAGCTGTACTCGTGCAACCCCAGAGTGCTGGTTTATTTTTGAACTGTTGCCACCTGATGGTAGGAAAGCTTTCAGAGGAGTCCTTTTTCTGTTTTTTGCTCCTGGTGAGTTCACCCCTGCTGTCAGCTGTGAGTCTCTCCCAGTCAAAAGCTTCCATGTGGATCTCTTTGGATGTTCTGGATATAATTATTATTCTCAGTAGCTGCACCTCCAGCCTCTTTCAGGGGAAGTCACAGCTGTCTAGTGTGGTAAAGAGCATGCATATCTTGAGATACTTTCCAGAGACCTCTCCTTGCTTATCTTTAGTGTCTGCTTCCTTTGCTTATTCCTTTTCTTTCAAGTCTTATCTGTTTGGGTCTCCCAGGTGCCCAAAAGATAGCACTCAAATGATGACAAAATGACTTGTTTTTATCATAAAGGATCTGCTGCCTTATCCAGGCACTTTTGAAAACTTCACCACTTTCCTCACTAGCCAGTTACTTCCCACAATAACAAAGAATTGCAGATCCCAGTGTAACCAGGAAGAAAATTGCATAACAAGGGTAGAAAATTAATGGTTGAAAACTAGTTATTAGCTTGGCTTTTTCTTCTTGCTGCCCAGAGTCTTCTATAGGTAACCTTAGCAAAGGACAAGCATTGTGGGGCACTTCACCTGCAGTGCTGCGGGGTGCTCTCAGATGAACTCAATGCTGGGTGGCTGCAGTCACTTCAGAGGTGGGGATGTGACCCAGTAAGAAATACACATCTATACTGTTCTGTGCAATCGTGCTGTCCCATGTGCATCAAACAGATCAATGCAGTGCTTCTGTATTCCATCTTAATGTGGAGGAACAGTGTCAGGTAGGGTTTGGCAAACGAGGGATGGAATACTCCTAGGTCACACAGCTGCCTTTGGGGAGCTCACCTCGTCTTTGAAAAGACCTTCTTTGTCCCTTAGATAATCAGACTTGTAATTGAAGCAAACAGCAGTACCTGTACGTGCCCTCTCAAATGTTTGGTTTGTTGTGTATCTCAAGTGAAAGTAGCTTTGTGAAGGGTTCAGTCACTGTTTGCAGTGCCGAGTCATGAATGATGAAGTTTCTGGCAAGCTGGAATGGGGGCACAAATGGTACAGAATAACTGTTGTCATGGAGCAGAACAGGCACGTTAATTTTTGATTTATTCATAACTCAGGGGGGAGGGGAAATCGATGTTTGCCAAAGGGGAAGAATAGAATCAGTAGAGAGAGACATTCGCTTTTCAAGCTAGTGAGAAGGTATCAAAACACGAGTTAAAAAAAAAAAATAAAATTAAGAGCCATAAAAATGTCTTGACAGTATAATTTTAATCTTAAAATTACCAAAGCATACAAGTGGATTATAATGTTTTGCAATAATGGAGAAATGATTGATGACTTGCATTTGGAGTGACTTTCTGATGTAGAGCACAGAGAATGGGGTAAATACATTTCACAGTGGCAACACATTACTTTCCTCTTTTTTACTTTATATTATAGCTCTATGGGATGTTTTTCTCCAAGGGAGAAAAACAGGTTAGTGCTAGGCAAAGAGATAGAAAGAACTTCATCAAAAGACTAAAGCCTAGGGACAGGCAGAGAGAGGTTTATGTGAGGTTGAAAGAGATGCAGCAGAGCAGAAGAAAAGAAAAAGATGAAGTAAAACCACCTATTAAAGCAAAGTGCATTGTATGAGAAGTATTCTGGGTGGCTAACTTATCAATTTAATTCCCACATGCCAGGTGGTAGTCTAGAGTTAGGTGGGTTTTCCCATGTTGTTCAGAGCCCTAAGAAGTCTCTTTCCAGTCTTAGAACCAAGTCTCCTCAAAGAACAAGTAGAAAAAGCTCTTGTTAGAAGCTTTGTACTCTTTTCCCTTAATAGTCACTCCAGTATTTGTACTTTTCACGGGGTTGGACAGTCTGCTCCTTAATATCCCTGTGCCTGCTGTTTTGGGTTAGCTTCCCTTCTCCAGCATTTTCCATGCTGACTGGCATGTTTGGTGCTCGGAATCCCCTTGCTTCTGCTCTGACACAATTTCTGGTTTTAAAAAAAAAAAAAAAGAAAAAGGAAAAGTATGCTTTTATTTCCAGATATTAAATTGATTTATCCATGAGTTCTTGTCCAGGCACATCTATGGGAATGGGAACATCAACTTACAGAAAACAGACCAACTCTCCATCCCTTTGGTACGTGTTTGAGAAATGTTTGCAGCATGAAATCTTTTCTTTCAAGATTTTCAGCAGCTTTCAGCTTCCCTATGGGTGTAGCATGGAAACACTTGTGAGCTGCGTGGATGTTTCATCTGTTTCCTGCTGAGAGGCAATAAGCAATAGTCCTGCTGGCAGTAATGACACCTGGTGTGCAGGAAGAAGGTATTAATGGCAGCCACCAATCAAAGAGCTGGTTAAAGCAGATGGACGCGATGGCCCTTCCTGCTTCAGGCTGGATGGATGAGGCCATTTCGCCCTATGTGTGGTGGAAACAGCAGGAAGTTTCAAGAACTACTTTGGGCCTGAGGATAAATATGGCAAGGCCAAAGAAATTCAACTGGAAAGACTGACGGCAGCAGCCTAGGGACTGTGTTTTCTGTGTGAGTCAAGCTGAAGGGTAGGAAGCTCTGAATGGTGAGTGCGGAGATGGAGCTTCTCCAGGGCGTAGGGCTTGTGGCACAGACTGAGCGCATAGCTGAGTTAGGAGAGAGCTGGCTCCTCTTTGTTGTCCAGGCAAACAGGATTTGGGAAGTTCTTTGTTAATTGCAGCAGCACCAAAGGAAGCTTCTCACCCACATAATCCATTTTCACGCTGAAGAAGAGCACTCATGGGTCTTAAGAATTTTACCTAAATAATCAGTTTCTTAGCCAGTTGTGTCTTGGAAATGATTTTGCAGTCTAGGGCTCTCAATCTTGTTTCAAGCACATAATATAAATCTTTTTAAGGCTGTATAATGGATTCTGAGAAGAAAGAGGAGAGAGTGGAGCTGACGGAAGCGACGGATAAGAGAAAATTGTTCTGCACAGAGGCTACAAGTTTGGTATTAGAATTCTCTTCTGGAGATCTGTGACCTGCAGAAGTTGCCCATGGGGAGTAGTGTAGGCCTTCTGATATTCCACCTTATATCTGTGCAACTTGCTAACTATTGGGCATCTTGGAATGGAGATTCAGATACTGGATGTTTGCTCCAGTCAGGTGCTGCGAGGAGAAAATGAACTATGTAAACTGCTGTGAAATGAGCTCACCTCTGTTCTAACACTGAGAAGAAATCAACATGTTTTGACGTACTTGAGCCAAAAATCCAGCATGTTAATGGCAGGAATAAACTCCTATAGGTGGTATGGCCTGACCCCCTGGAGCAGTGCTTCCTCAGTTAAGTGAAACATTACATCCTGTTGTTTTTTATTTTCCCCATCTACTGTGATTTCCAGGATGGATAATTGCCAAAACCTGGGAGCTAGTGAGTCCAGAAGATCAATAAAGAAGCACGTGTGAATTAGTGCAAATAGAAAAATCTGTATCGTTGCAGTTTTATACAGTTCTCGTGTTGATAGTCAGGTGACCTTTAACACAGGCTAAAATAGCTTTTAATAATTTTAATTAACTTCATTTCTAAAGAATGCTGTAGTCATGAATAAGCCTTTGCTGAGGATTGGAATTGTTCAGAAGGTTTTGTCATCCTTTAATTATTCTTGATAATGAAGACCTCATTTTAGAGGAAAACTTAATTTAATGGCCTTGGTATTGAATGACCTTGATGTGGTTAAGACACTTGTCTGTGTGTGTGTGGGAAATGCAAATAATGGGGGCTGCTTTGGCTTGCAGCCTTGGTGAGGTACTGGGTGTTACTTGAAATCTGCTTGCTTTGCAGGTCAGATTGAAGAATGCCTGAGACGAGCAATAAATTTTTTTCCTGCCGTTGGGCGGTTGAACCTGCTGATTAATGCACCTCTCATTTCTTATAGATGCTTGAATTCACCCTCCCTTTGAATTTTCTTTGTGGTGCTAGAGGCTTCCAAAGCTTTTTTTTTTTCTTTTTTTTTTAATAGATGCTAAATGAGAGCTGTGACTCATCAGTCTGATTATTGAATCCAAATGTGTAGTTAAAATTACAATAGTGTTGAATGTGTTGCACTAAATTTCTCTAACAGGTTGTTCCTGCAAGTGAGAGTGTGCTTGAAGTAGAGGGTGGTGGTTTGGCGCCTTCCTTCGTTGAGAGGCCTGTGTATCTTGGAATTTGTAATGTAGGGGTATATTTTATTGTTCCTTGAGCTCAAGGCATTTATTTTTCCTGCCCTTCTTTTTCCCTCTTAGATCGAAGGTCCCAACTGCAGTTCATTTCAGTATTTGCTTTATATTATAACTTCAGTTTTTGATCCTAAACTATCTCTTAAGCTACTTATGTGAATTGCTTTTTCAGAGTGAATAGGAGCCTGGACTGGAGCGTACAGCAGCAGTGGCTGAAACAAGACTGAGCTGCAGAGAAAGCTCCTCCTGGCACTGCCTCAGTTGTGAGAACAGAAAGCAAGCCGTGGCTTCGCTGTGCAGTCAGTTCTTGGGGCACTGGTAGTGCTGGGTCTCCATACCTGGTTTTGTTGAATGGTGCAGGAGTCGCTTTATTCTCCAGGATCTCTGTGTGCAGATATTACACATTTATATATTTGCATTACATATATAAAATACATAATTATATTTTTCTTCTTTCCCTCCAAAAAAGGGGATGATGCAGACTGCCTAGCCCAGTGATCCACTGCTTGAAAGCTTTGTGTATCAGCTATTATTATTGTCTAAATAGTGCTAATCAGGCATTGTAATGCAAACGATAGTAAATGACCTTTTGAAAACCGAGTGAAAATAGTGGTGACTTGGCTGTTTGTGTGGGACTGAGATGGAAGACCAGGAAATAGGGTGGAACAACTGTAAGTAACTGGACTTTTCTCTGTCTGGGAGGTGGATTAGCAATTGGAGCCTGTTTTTGGTCTGCACATGTGAGGAGCTCTGTGGCAGTGTCTCAGGCACAAATAATATCTGAGCCTTTACCATAATTTGCTGTGTTTTTCCAAGTGCATGATCATACGTGTCACCCCAGAAGTTGGTGGGCAGCGTAGCATTAAATTTTGCCTGTTAGGATTACTCTGCTGTCCTGTTCCCTTCAACAGAAGGTACTTTTCTGCCCCACTGAAGCATGGCTGACACAGCTTTCAGCTGCTGGCACGCCCGGATGTTGTGCTGCAGAACAGACGGGTGTAGCTGGGGAGAAGGGGTCATGTTTGGCTTAAAAATAGGCATTTAAAACTACGCAGGTTGTAGTGCATGGTGGGTTTTTTTTTTTTTTTTTTTTTTTTTAATGCACTTTCTTCACTCTGTCACTGTGTGATTCCTGGCTGTGTGTGAATGCTGAGCAAACTTGGGTCATTATGTGTTTGAACATCATTTGTCTTGATAGACTGTTGAGAACTATACAGTGATTAAGAATACAGCAGCTGTGAATCAAGACAGGACCCAGTCTGTTGTGCACTCATTCTTCTGGGTTGTTCTTGAGGGGAAAAGAAAAGGGAGGAGGAACAAAACCCTTATGTAATGATCAGCCAAGTTAGAGCATATGTTAGGTGCGGTGCATGGGCCGTCTGTTCTCGCAGCATCTCTCGTTGATATGCACTGGTATGTTGAGACTGTCTATGAGCTTGGGCAGTGAAGCAACAATAATGAAATATTTTTAGTTAGTGCTGTTTTAGTGCTGTATATATTTACTTCTGCTGCAGCATATTTTGTGTATGTTCTAAATACTGTGAAGTTGAATCTTTGTGTCCACAAATTACGGTGCTAAATTCAAACTTTCTTCCCTCCATATCCATAGCCTTAAATTCACAAAATTGTAAAACACTGACTGTATTTCTTTGTGTTTTACCTTGGACCGTGCTTTTTAAGATGTGATGTGGAAATGCAGTATATTGTTCCCAAATGACAGCCTCTCTGGATACCTATAAAATCATTTTGCGTTTAACTGGCTGTTTTCTGCCATATTAACAGCTAGAATTTTATGGAAACAAATAGGAAGCTTACTGCTTATGTAAGGCCTGCTTTGGAACTGCAGTGCAAGCTGTTCACAACAGAAATGCAAATAGCTTGACAATCTTGAGCTTCCCAATCTGCTCTTTGCTCCTGGATTACTGTGATGGCACATTTATATTTACTTTGACAATGCTACCTGCCACTGATAAAGACGTGAGTCTAGATTTGAGGGGAACCATTTGAATAACGTTACTGTATTTATAAAAACTGTCCCTTGGGGGCAGAGCGTGGCTACAGATGAGCAAAACCCGTCTCCCTTCATGTAATCCACTACTGTTAATTTGGTGTTCTATTTAGGAGTCTTCAGCTGGCCAGTTGGAAAACTATTTCTTGTCTGTTTACAGAGCCCTGTGAACTCAAAAATGTCAAAAGAAAGAGTAAAATGGAAGAGAGGGGAAACAACCCAACCTTGTTTTAAAACTCTGCAGCTCAGCTTTGGTATCTGAAGGGCAGCTCTGGAAGCTACTAGCTCCTGCCTATCTCAGTTAAGGAAAAATAATCTGTTAAAATGAAACCATGACAAGATGTTCAGAATTCTTTTGAGCTTATTAGA
This sequence comes from Lagopus leucura, assembly GCF_019238085.1. NCBI lineage: Eukaryota > Metazoa > Chordata > Aves > Galliformes > Phasianidae > Lagopus > Lagopus leucura. Next base: position 14,162,336 of record NW_024962270.1, on the reverse strand, counting down.
CAGCGAGGCAGAGGGAGCCTTGATGAAGCTGATCATAGTGGAAAGCTCTGTCATAGGTCAGGGAGCTCAATCTGGATGAAAGTAGGACAGTAATGCTAGGAGAATGGATTGTGTAGTGCTGCTAATAGCCTGGTCCCAGTAGTTGTTGTGAAGAAGGGAATTCAGAATGCAGTAGATGGAAAGAGGAGAAGAATGTCCTTACAAGCTGAGGAGAAACCCATAGCAGATATATTGCTGGACATATGATGAATAAGACCCGTATTTTGAAGATGATGGCTTCCTTTAAAAAAACAGGTTAGGATTCCTATTGGTGATACTGTCTCTTTTCTTAAACATCCCACTTGCACAGGAACTGATTAGACTGCACCTGTAGTCACCTGGGGCTCTGGGGATGTAAGAGGCAGGGTCACCATTTCCGTACGGATAACTGTTCTCCTGTGCACCTAATCCACATACAGTCCATTTGGATAAAGCTGATTGCTGTCTCTAATCTAACTTGAGCTGATGCAGATAACTTTACAGGACTGTGATACCAGTTCATCTTTAGTGATCAATTTGCTTTGGCATCTCCCTTGCTGTAATGTGCTCCTCAGACAGAGATCTCTAACCTTTTATGTTTCCTACTAAGTGTCAACAGCTGAAGCTATGGAAGGGGAGCTGTGAGCTGAGAAGAAGCTGGGAGATGGCCTTAGTTCTTACTGCTAATGTGGTTAGCAATAAGAAACGAGCCATGTGGGGTACGTTAGAGCCCTGGTGTGTTTATGGCTGTTAGTTTCTGACTCAGCTGTGTTGGTGGTCCAGATGGACTGCTTGCTCTGTCTGGTAAGCAGTGAAAGAGGGGAGTGGAGCATAATGTGGCAGCTAAAAGCTATAGGGAAATTGGAATAGCCAGGACTCTGAAAAATGAATGTTAGCAACTAATTCTAGTTACTCATTTTCTGCCTCTTTGGTGATCTGAAAAGGCATGCTTACCTGGAGCTTGTGGATTCCAACCACAATTGCCTTTGGCTGCAATGCTGTTAAAATTTCACAAGTTTTTGGTATTTTATTTTTAATGTTTCTTTTTCAAGGATTCTGACATATTTCAAAGTGCTTTGCGGAGGTGAACTTAAAGCTTACAGGATTTATTACATCGTGTTTCCTCCATGCCTAAGAACAAAAGTGCTTGCATTTGGAAAGGATTCTGAAGCTCTTCGGTCTATGAGAGAGCTAGTGACAGATGGGAATAGAAGCAAAATGATTTCTATCACTTCTGGTATGTTTTAAATTATAGACTATAAAACTGTTTGGGACCATCTGATTGAACATCTCCTGATGGTCCATCTGACCTCTCCCTGCCTCACAAGGGATTGGGTGACACAGCTCCTAGATCAGCCCTTGTGGTAATCTCCTTGTGTTTCAAGCATTTAAAAGAGCCTCTCTTAGCTTTATTTTTGTCAGTTTTGCACAATGTTCAGAAAATCTTTCTTAGTCTGTGGTCTGCATTTCCCCTGTTCCATTTTAAGCCTCTCTGTTTTTCTGGTGTGGCAAACAAATCACAAATTCTTCTTGTTTTGTGGAATTGTACACATAACACTACTACTAATTTGTAGTTGCATTGTGCTTAGTAAGAAGTCAGTTCCATGTTTTATGAAAGAAGTGGAAAGTCAGTTTTTCATCTTACCTGGTGTTTTGTCATACAAAATTTAGTGCTTTTTCTGCAGGCTAGGCTGCAGTTTCCTAGATTTCCTCTCATGTGAATTCCTCTTTGAAGTTCTGAAGGCTAAGAAAAGTTGTGTTTTCTTGTCTGAATATAGGTAGCGGGCTTATGGTTAGGATGTGAAACTTTCCAGATCAAGTAGTGGTGAGTGAGATGTTTCACAATGCGTGGATAGTCCTTCAAGCTTAATTTATTTGAGGACTAAGAACTGTACATGAGTGGAGTTGCTCTTCTGCACCCCCACAGATGCAGCAGGATATGAAATCACTGGCAATGAGTTATAATGGAGGCCAACTGTACAGATAGTCAAGCAAGCACAGAAATGGTGCCAGTCTTTTTCCCCTCACATTTCCTTCTGAGAGGATATTATTAGGAGACTAGTATGTACGCAGTCAAGCTTCTCTCTTCTAGGTGCTAAACTAAGTCTGTGAGAGTCATTGTAGCTGCAGTGCATGGAACTTGCTCTCGATCTGAACAAAATAAGTGTTTGCTGACGTCTGTGAGGAGAAAGCAAGCATCTTGTGTTCTCGGCCAAATTAGCTGTATAGTTTACCTTGTAAACTGCTTAAATGACTCAACAGGGGAAAAAACACTAAAAAGTGAGCATTCAGCGAGGTCTCTTCTTGGGGTAATGGTTATACCTCTGTTGTTAGTCAGCAGTGCGGTCTTGAATCCCCAGGGGCTCAGCTCAGAGCCTGGCTAGGAGCAGGGTACTGCATTAGAGTGCAGAGGCACAGTCTGTCTCCATTGCTGCTCACAGGGCTCTGCAGATGGTGTGTGCTGTCTGCATCCCTTCCTTGTCTCACAGCTGGGCAGCAGTGCTTAGAGTTGGGTGATGTGGAAAGATGCCCTGTCTCTCCTCAGGTAGGCATTTCTTCATCGGTATTTAAAGCATGAAGGCATTTTTACTTCTGATCATTTATGGCAAGGCTGAGTGAGGTCCCTCAGCCCAAGGCTGCTCTGTTTCTGCAGAGATTTGCTGTTGAATAAGAATGCCTTAAGCTTAAGCTCCTTAAGCTCCTCCTGTTGGTGTAGCTGTTTGGTGTGATCAAGCTCTTAGCTCAGGTCTGGACTGGGCAATTGCCTCTGTTTGTGAAGAGGGGGCAGTGCTGAGTGTTGGGTGCTCCCTGTATCTTCCTCTGCAGGTCTCAGTGCACCTGGAAAACAAAACCTTGCAAAGCTGGATGTGACACTTGACAGACCCTGCTGTGTGCTAGTTCTGCAAATGCTGACCACCTATAGTGGAGATGATCTGTCCTTTGTACCATGGCATACATCTTCAAATAAAAATAGTAAGGTTTTCTTTGTTATTCCTGTCCTCCTGCAGAAGGGAAGAGGCAGAACTGTGTTCTCTCCAGAGAGCTGCTCTTTCCCTCCAACCCAAGCCCACCCTGACAGCTTTTGGCTGGTATGTTCTCTGGGAGGATGAAGCCATCCTGCCTCTCTGGTGCACTGCAGGCACCAGGCTGCTGTCACAGGCCGTTCTCCCCTGCAATCCCAGCAGCACTAATGCAGGACTCGTGTTGTTGGATGCATTTTATCCCTTCTGTCTGCACTGCTCTGGTGGGCTCTTTGTTGTATTGTAGTGCTGCTTTCACACAAAGTATTGCATCTGGTGGCACAAGCTGATTCTAAACAGCTGCAGGTTGCACTGTGTGCTTTCCAGCCAGACTGCAAATAGCCATCAACTTTTCCTCCTTTTCAGTACGTTTCTGTCCATCCAAAGCATTATGGCCATCATATATTTCCAGAAGAGGTTATTGAGTTACTAGCTGGCTTTTCCAGTGTGATATTTCACCTGTAAGGGGAGTTTTTTTATCTTCACTACAGCCCGATGCAGTTTTTAGTGGGTTGTATTTTACCCACCTGACACACTTAAACTGCCTGGTTGTGGTTGGCTTTCCTTGTTTTGCAAAGTTTGCAGAGGAAAGCGAGGAGGAAGCACAGAGTGTGCAACTTTGGTGCATCGCAGCTGCAGAGGGTGAGTTCATTGGATTATTTTCCTTGCCCCTCTGGAAGGAAGCAGTGCTGTGCTCTGTCACATTGGTAGAGCAGGTTTTTGCAGATGGTTTTTGAGCTCGCTTCCCCAGTGTTAGCCTGTTGCAGGAATTTGGGTGGACTACTGGCTTGTGTATGCACCAGCAGCGTGCGCATCCTTTGGAGGCATTGCCAAGGCTTTACACAAATGGCTCTGTGCACAAATCAGTGGGGCCAGTGCATCAGAGCTCATCACTTCTTAATGACTACTTCAAACTTGTCTCAAAGCTGTTTGTTAGCATGACCTCTTGGCTGGCATTTAGATGCATTTTTCTCTCTTCCTGTCAAATTCACCTTTTTTCATGGTAGGCTGCTCTTTTTTCATAGCATATACGTAAATTTTCTTTTACAGTTAGTAGAGATGCAGGTTTACTTTGAAATATATTCTTATCCTTATGCAGCAGGCTTACCTTCGTACTGCATTTTTTTTTTTTGTGCTATGTTTATAAGCAAAAAGAACCGAGAGGATAAAAAATGTGTGTCTGATAAGCTATCATTTGGAACAGTTGGTCGCCAGCATTGCTAATATGAAAATAAGTAATTCTAATGCAGACTTGGTATTGGCAAGAGCTGGAACTTAATTGCCCCAAACTACATGCTTACTGATCTGCGTCAGGTCACATTTGCACACATTATTGCCTGCCTTTCAGCTGTGCTGCTTTCACTTTCTGGACGACATGAGAAAGGTCTTGGCAGAAGCTGAAGCTTGGAGCTCATCTATCAACCAAGAATATATTAAAACACAAGTGGATGTTACCTTTTCTGTATGTCCATTTTGCAGGTGAGAAGTAAATGCATGGATTCAGGCAGGCAACAGGAAAGCCTTCATCTTGGCAGTGGTGCAGAGCTGCGTATGTTGCAGGCTCTGGGCAAGTGGCTGCTTGAAGAACAGAGAGCAGCCTACAACACAGGCAGGGAAGCTGTCAGCAGGGAGAGAGATAACAAAAATGTGCTGACTAAATATCCAGTCTAAATCTCCCCTCTTTTAAACTATTTCCCCTTGTTCTGTCACAACAGACCCTGCTCATGAGCACTGTGATGGCACAGTACTGGCTCATGTCCAGCTGCCATCCACCAGGCAACCACCCCAAGCCCTTTTTGGCAGGGCTGCACTCAATCCTTTTATTGCCCAGCATCTCTTGATAGTGGGGGTTGCCACGACCCAGGTGCCAGACCTGGCAGTTGGCTTTGTTGAACCTCTTGTGGTTCGTCTGGGTCCACTGCTCGGGACTGGGTCTCTCTGGATGGCATCCTGTCCTTTGGACATGTTGACTGCACCCCATCAGTTCTGCAAATACTCGAAGTTCTGTCAGGTCCCTCTGTTACATGTGCTTTGACCCAGGTGGATCTGTGAGCTGGCTGCAGTTGCCCATGGTCAGTACCTGATCAAGGACAGTGTGTGGCTGAGACTTTGGGACTGCATAAATGAAATTAAGCAAACCTGTATGCATAGCTGAAAAAAAGAATCATGCTTACTTCCACAGAGCTCTTTCTATTTGCCTCAGCATTACTTTAAGAGAAAAATAAGCAGCTGGGTTTTGTTACCTCCCTGAAAGTAAACAAACTGTGTGTAAAGTTCTTGATACAAAAATACAACAATTTTGCATAGTGGAAATGAGGGATATCACTTATTCTGTGCTCCAAAACTTGAGTCACTCGTGCATAGGTTGTGTGAGCGTACGTTTCTGTAGCATGCTAACTGATGAATCTCAGGATGTTTTTGGCAATATTCTCAGAGAAAGCAATATTTGAATGTAATTCCAAAAAATTATTAAAGTTGAATCAGTGCTACAGATGTGAGTCTGAAATCTTTGAGAACTTCTTCTTCTTCACGTCTTCACTGGAACAGGCTGCCCAGGGAGGTGGTGGAGTCTCCTTCTATGGAGATGTTCAAGACCTGCCTGGATGCCTATTTATGTGACCTGGTGTAGGGAACCTGCTTTGGCAGGGGGTTGGACTCGATGATCTCTGGAGGTCCCTTCCAACCCCTACAATGCTGTGATTCTTTGTTCCTCTAGAAAATAGGTGTTTCCTGGCACCCTGTGAAAGATGAAGCTCTTCATCATTTTTTTTCCCTCTGGGGTTTTTGTCTCTCTCTTTTTTTTTATTTTTGGTAACTTTCTGATTATGACTTTTGATATGACTTGACCATTCCTTCAAGATTTGCTGCTGCTTGGCAGTGTTTGTGCAGGTAAATATCGCGCTGCTCTCTTATATTCCAGTAAAACCATGACATTTCTTCGTAATGCTTTTCCAAACAAGTAATGGTATTTTGACCTGCGTAGGGCGGGCTCTGTGCTCCTGCTGTGAAAGCAGACTTGCAGGACGTGCTTCCCATTCATTTGTTTCACTTTTGACAAGAAAGCAAATACATCAGCATTTACTTGTCAGTACGTTTCTGAAGTGGCTTTGAACAATGAGTCTCATCCGTGTGTTACCCTGTTGTGTAGTGATTATGTGGTAAGCTCTGGTTTATTAGGGGATGTATGTGAAACACAGTAATTAACGGCGCAAACAAAACAGTATCGGAAGGATTAATTTAGCAACAACCAAGTGCCCACTTTGTGATGGAACATGTGTCGATGAGCTGAGGATTACTATTGATGTGACATTGCTGGCTGCTGTAATAACTGGCTTAACTACGTTTATTGGTGCTTGCTTTGGGAATGCCAGCTACATCGTTTGAAATGGCACCTAAGAAGAATGTTAAAAAGAAGAAGTAATTTATTGCTGAAACCTTTGTAGCCTGTTCTCTGATGCTGTATTCCTGCTGCTTATTGAACTTGTTTGTGTCTATGGTGAGAGAAGTTGTTCTTTTTATCTGTTGTCTTTGGTGGTGGAGTTGAAATGTTGCTCCTCATAGTGTGTTCTGTCCTCTGAAAGCCTCTTCCACAGCGGTGCAGGAATTGAATGCTTGGAAATTTTTGGTATGCTGGTGTAACTTTCAGTGACCTACATAACTTGCTGCTCAGGAAGCTGAAATATAAGTAACATTCTAAACTGGAAATTTAGCAATATTTATGCAGCCTACTCTTTATGCTATCTGTGAAAATACGGAACAACTCTATGTTAATTTGTTACATTATATCTTCCAGATGACGTAATTTTGACTAAGTACTAATTAGAAACTAATCGATATTTTCTTCACCTGGAGTGAAGGAAGGAGTAGGAGTCTGGCAGGAAGAATAAATGAAGCAGAGAAATGGGGGATACACCATCTTCTGATGCTTTAATTGGGCTTCCTGATGGTACTGCTCGGGCCCTGTATGTGGGATTTTGGAACCCGTGTACCTGATGATGCAGGCACAGGGTTTTGAGGTGCTTGGCCTGACTCATTATGGTGTGTGGTGAATAACAGGAGTTGGCTACATGAGCACTGCAAGCAGAGGAAGCAAATAGCAAAGTCTGATGAGTATCATCAATGAAATGGCTAGTAGGATGGGCAAGTGGTCTTTGTGGTGTGAAATCAGGCATTCTGGTCATCTTCCCTACAGCTGTTACCTAGCTGTGTGCTATTTTGTGAGCCAGAAATATTCTCTGCCCATAGTTTTGTAGAGTTTTATGATCTAGCTGCAGCTCAAAGCTGGCATGTCATGGTATGGAGTATTCCAAAGCAGAGGATTTTTCCTGTAAATATGATTCAATGACTTAGGGAAATCATTTCAGCAGCCTTCTTTCTGTAATGGAAAAATAAATGCAGAGCAAATAAAATTTCATACTGGTAGAAGTTATGAGGAAAATAATTTCAATACATTATGAGCAAATTTTGTTATATATAGTAAGACATTGTAGAATAGGATTTTATTTTTTCCATCTGGATGTGCTCTTGTTTTTGTGCAACTCTAACCTAATTTCCTCTGATTTTTTTTTAAGCTCTCCCTCAAATTTGGTTGACTTCCTAATGACATGCAGCAGTATCTTATAAATTGTGAGAAGACCTGACAAAGATGAACTTAAATCATTTTATTGATGCAAAATGTTTCACTGCAGTCTATTCTCAGATATATGTAAACAGGTGAAGGTACTCTTACATTTCTGCCATCGAACTTCAGCTAGAGCTGAGGGAACACGTTGCTGCAAATGCTCTTTCTTCCTGAAAATGCTGATTTGAAGTGCAAAGCTTCACTGCTTTTTCAGAAGAGTTTAAAAAAAAAAATAATGAAGTTTTGAAGTATGAGGTTTCTACCCTGCATCAGCAACGGAGCAGCCTTGAGGTAGGCATGGGGTTTGTCATTCAGGACTCCCTGGGGTTTTGGTCTCAGCCTCTGCTGCTGGAGCTGCTCTTCTTTGTGTAAATTAAATCTTAGTGGGAAGCACACTTAAACCTGTGGTCTATCATGTACTGGCTGTATGTCATGCCTTATCTTTGTATCTTGCCTGCGGTAAACACTTATAAATAAAAAGCAGCTCAGCTCTAAAGGAGTGCTGCCCGTGGCTGGCAGTGATAACTGGAGGTGGTATCACTTACTGGGTTGTGCAAGACTGATGTTCAGAAGTTGTTTTGCTGTCTTGTGAAACAATTATTCTAGGACTTTGCTGTCTTTACTCCTTGGAGATTTCTTTTAAATCCTCCCTCTTCCTCCTTCCCCTCACTGAGTGCACAGAAATGCCTTGGCAATCAGCCTGACACTTACTGGCTGCCTGAACAACCCCCCACCAAACCCCAGCCTCCAAACTGGTAGTGATGGCAGGAGCTCCTTGCTGGAGGGAGGGTTGGTGGGCACCTCCAGCTCTGCTGTGCTGTGTCTGAAGGTTAGAAGACAGTTGGATAGAGCCAGAGGCAGCAGGCTCAGCCCCCAGACAGCAGTGCTGCACATGCTGTCCCAGCTCTTCCCATGCTCCAGGCTGAGGCCATCTCTCAGGCATAGTTATTTATCATTTTGCTGCTGTATGTGGTGGTCTGATTGCGTGGCTTTGGTGATTTAATCAGCGCCTCTGGGATCTGGGCACTGTCACTGCAGCCAAATCACCCCAAGAAATGCCCTTGCTTGAGCTGACTGATACCAATTCGGTATGGGAGAGAGGGGAACAAATCCCCCTGGCTTGAGATACACTGAGTAGAGAACTGACTATTAAACCTTTTGATGTGGCAATGCCATTCTCACTGCCCTGTTTGCCACTGAGAAGCTTTTGGTGTCTAGGTGTAAAGAATGCAGTAATCAATGAAGGTGGATTTCCATAAAGGTCACTGTGAACATACAGTGACACATGCAAACGGTCCTATTTGTACGGGTTAAGATAATTGAAAACCAGTCTCGCCAGCTAGCTCTTAAGACAATCTCTGTGGGAGTTGTGTGGGAACTTCCCATTAGTTGCATCATTTCACATATAGTAAGTGTATGATGAGGATTTTTTTTTCCTGATGTAGTCATTATCTGGTGCTGTCAGGTGCAAAATGCAGTATGACTTGATTGACCTGCCTTCCTTGTCCCAGTACAGACAGTGACATATTCTTCTGCGTGAGCTGGTTACCATAAATGTGAACAGGGGCTAATAATTACTTGTACCAGACAACAAAAGCATAGTGTGTCCCATTCTCAAAGAAAACGGATTTGAAAGAGAACAATGGGAGATAGCACAGAAACTATTGAACTCCAGTCCTTCCTGCTTGCAGCTGCATTGGAAACAAGGCAGTGGAATTATCTCAGTGATGGAGAATTCTAGACACACCACCCAAATTTTTTCTGAACTTGTTTTCCTTATGTTTTTTTTTTTTTTTTTGGAGGGGGATGGGAAGGGGGGGATGTGGATATACTGGGGGAGGGTTTACGTGGTGGAAACACAAGCAAAAACCAACTCAACCAGTAGAAGCTTCTTCGCCATATCCTAAAAACCACGTCAAACCCTCTAACTTATTCCTGTTTTACTGTGCAAAAGAGGTTAAGGTATGTTTTTACTGCAATATTTGGATATTCTTGTGAAGCTTCCTGCAGCAGACTTGCCTTACAAATTTACGTTGTGCTTTTTTATTGTTTAGAGATGAAAATTTGAAAGTTACTGATGTTTCATTATATGCCACTGAAACCCTTTGGGGCGTAACTGTTTGCTATCAGCTGTCCTAGGGGAGCTGTGCTCCCCTTCCCAAGCCGTTGAAGTATCCACCTAAAGAAGCTGTCATACTGAAACTGCCTTTTTCTTTCCTAGTCACATCTTGTCTTGTTCTGAAGTGCTGTCTTGTTTTTGAAAATTGTATGAAGAATGATGCAAATTCCTTAAGATTTTGAAATTCCAAGCAGAATAGGGGCCAGGAACTTAGCTTGAATGGTGCCAGCAGGTGACCAGCTAATGAGTAACTTAACTCCACAGAGTGTTGAATTGCCTTTAAGCATGTTCTTAGGACTCACCCTGTGAGTGCCTCATGGTAGGGGATATTTCTTGTATAACTGAAAGTGGTTTTGTTAAATCAGGGTCAGTATCTGCAGCACTGTACAGGAAAGGAGTCCTAAAATTATTATTAAAATGACAATCAGCAAAATACCTGCTGGTTGGCCAGCATTCAAGTTGCATCAGCATTGCTAAGTGCAGCTAGAGAGCAGCTGCGGTTGGAAAAAGGAGTTTCTTGCTGGGAGCACACAGGTATGGTGATGGCACGTGCCCTGGGCTGACAAAGGGCTGTACTAAAGCCAAGGGCATGCGTGCCCCATGTGCAGGTGATGTGATTGAACCTGCTTCTCGGGTGCTGAGCTGGAGAGTAGTGCCAGGCCAGAGAGAACTACACTATTAATTGTCCTGGAGTCCAAACCAAGCCAGCTGCTTCTCCTGCTGTGCGGGAGCAGAGTTGGGGTGGGCTGTTGGGTCAGGCACCTCTGCTTCTTCCCCTGCCCCAGCAGAAGAGTGGTGTTAACTCTGCTACTGCAGTGCTAGAAGCAAGAAACTCTGAGTTCCAGTAGAGTTATCATGACTTTGTCTAATGACAGTACTGCTGATCTTTCAAAGAAATCTTCAGTGAGAAATTAAATTAGAAGGAAGTTACAGACATATGGTAAATGGTGTTCTTGTGGTCCTTGATAGTGCACACAACATTAACAGGGCTGGAGAACCTAGTCCTTGTTGAAGATTTTCTTGCTGTATGGAAGCTGATGCCTATACCTCTCTACCATTCAACCTATGCACAAAAGACTTCTAGACAAGGTGAAGAAAATAAGTGATTGTCTGAGTGCACTGTGAAGGCAACTAATTTAGGCAAGGGTGGAAAATGGCCATTACTGAGTTCTTTGGATTATGCAGTTAGTAATATTTCAAATTACTTTTTTTTTCCCCCTACCCTCACAGGAAAAGTGATTCCTATTGTAAAAATGCTCTATTTCAACTAAACTATCCTTTTAACGGGTGGAAGGTGATGCTCTGCCTTGAAAAGAGCTTGAAATAGTTTAGCTCTGCTGATCTCAAGTGTTCTCTTTCTGGAGGAATACAATACATTTCTATTTTTATTAATTTCTTCAGATGGGCAGCTTTTGTGTAAAGAGTGAGCTTGAATAAGCACTTATTTTTGAAGTTGTCTGTGGAATCATCTTATATCCTGTTGGAGAAAGAAGACAATGCCATGGAAATGAAAAATGAGTTTGTGTAAGAAGTTATCTTTCCTCCAAGATTCTACGGAAATAGTGTTTCACAGCAGGGTTTATTACTTTTCCCTAAGATATATTGACATGTTATCAGTTTAATGCAGCTATTGGATTCATAGAGAAGTGACATCACATTCAAAGTTGCAAATAATATTGCTTGGATCTCAGGGAGCCGAAGAACTTTGCTGCCTCAGTTCAGCTTTGGCTGTGTTGTTTGTCTCTCTTGGTATCTCAAGAACTTTTCTGTAATTAAGTCATTCCAATTTTCTGTTCACAAAAACTTAGCTAATACATTCCAGATGTTTCACTGGAGATAGAGCTATACTTAAGCAGATAAGCCAAAAAAATGGCAAATGGGAGGAGTAGAATTCATCTCACTGGGTATGTGAAATATCTGTACCAAGTGGATGTTGCATAGGTACTTGCTGAGCCTGGGAATCATGTTCTTGGCAGGTATACACATTTGCGTTCAGTGGAGAGTGTAAAATCTGAAAGATAACCTTAGTCTGGAAGAAATAACACGCACAGAACCACACACATAAATATATTAAGTGCTTTAGGATTTAAAACTTCAGACTGATCTCTCCTGGTGACTAGGATTACAATAAAAATCTCTACTTTTTAATGAAAGGATAAAGGCTCAACCTGTTGTCCTCAATATTAGCATTGACCGCTTATATTTAATGAATATCATTTTTCTGGGGGTAGTAATTTCTGAGAGGGAGAGTCCTCTTTGGAAAGCTTAAGAGGAAAAAAAAAAGCAGACAAGGGCAGTTACAGTCTGGTGATATGGAGGTGTACATGTTCTCTGCTTGAAGTAAAGTAAAATAAATTCTGGGTGAGCCCAAGCTCATCCATAAAGTCACATGCATCTGGATGAAGTCAGAACGGAGCCTACTCTTGACGTGATTATTTAGGATGGGAAGATGCTCCCTCCAGTGGTGCTGGAAGCCTCTCTGCTACAAGTCATAATGCCATCCTTTACATTTTGATTTGAATTCAGTGAATTGCAAGCGTCAGCTTCTAAAAACATTAGCAGTAAATCGAGCACCTCATTTGTAACTGTAAGGAAGAATATTATTCCTTTAAACGTGCGAATTGATAAGCAAGAAAACAGTCTCTTCTGTGCATCTACCTTGAAATTGCTGATCTGTGACTGCATGGCTGAGGCCTTTGAGAAGTATAAATGATTGGAATAGGAACGTTTGTTTAGATTGCTCTGTATTAAGTGGTAAGAGTCTCCTGGGCACTCAACCGTTTGGCTGAGTGCAAACTGTGACTCCCAGAAATATATGTTACATGAAGGACATCTATCTACTTTCTAACTGTAATGTATATAATGTTCCTCTGCTAGTTCAGAAGGAATGCCTGAAGATACTGGTAGCAGCAGCTGAAATCATTGCCAGGCATACCTTCCAGGGCTTCTGTAGAGTGACCTGCTCCTCAACACTAATAACAGAAGGGACAGCTGTTAGTCCAAAATTGCTCATATGAAATGAAACAGCAAAAACTCTTTTTAAACTTAGACTTTTCTGGTGCTAATCACCGTTGTGGGGCAGGAGTTACCACTGCCTTTAGAGTCTTATCCTTCAGCTTTCCTGCCTTTGACCACTGTGCTGTAATGGCACCTGAGAAGTGGTGAAGAGCTGCAATGGATGCCATTAAATAGAGCTGCCTCAAAAATTAGTAATTCTTGTTATAATGATTTCAAGACACAATGGACTGCCGTGCTCCTTGTGCCTCAGGCTGAGTGATGAAATTATTTTCAATCCACTCAACTAGAAGCAGAATATCCATTATAGGAAACTTGTATAGAATTTAATAGATGCTTAATGATAACTGATGGTTCTTCCTGCCTGTAGGGTTCTTAAGGTGTTTCTCTGTCCCACTGAATGCTAGAAGACTTTTTCACAGGAGACACTATGAAAAGTCAGTATGCTGATTGATTTTTGAAAGCACCTTCACATCTTCATGTTTTATTTATGTTGGAAGTATCAGAATGCATTTTATGCTAGTCCAGAAGAAAACAGAAGGCTGTTGAAGTCCCCGTGAGCTGGGCTGAGGCCTTGTGATTGAGTGGAGTAACTCCTGGTGAAGCTGCCTCGGGCTCAGAGCAGACTTGAGGGTGTCTCTTGATTGTCTCACATTACTGACCACAAGTCAGAACACTTTCAATCATTTGGCATAAACTGTAGAGAAATGTCTGTTGCATTCCCTTCAGCCATTCAGTTCCATGCTGTACTTTTAACATGAAGGTGTAAGTGAGCATCTACGTTTTCCAAAGTACTGTTTTCCATCTTAAAATGTTCTATGGGTTCTAGATTTTGGCAAGGTGGAAAAGAAATTGTCCCGGAGCTGGGGGCATTCAGTCCACATCAGGGTTGTTCTTTGCAGCATCTCTGGTAGAGTATTTACAGTTGGTAAGAGTAACACATTGCCTCTGCTGTTGCTTAAATATTCATGTGATTTTTCTTCGTAGAGAGGCAAATTACAGGGAAGTGATTGTCAATCATAAGTAGATTGCAGAAAAAATACTGCTGATCCTTTAAAGAAAAAGTGACAAGCAGTGTAGTTTTTTTTTTACTAATAAGTTAATTCCCAACAATATGACTTAATTTGGCCTCTGATCACTCCTAATTTTTGTCCCACCTCATTAAAATAGCTTTTCCGCTCACTTCTAAATTCCTCCTTTACTACTTTTATTGTGGAAGAATAACAAGCTTTTCTCAAAAGGAATGAGAACCTGCAGAATTTACAAACAACTTGATTCCTAGAGAAGAAGTAAAATCATCCCTGGTTTCCTTGAAAGATGCAGTGCTGTCATGGCAGTGTGCTAATTGGCGTCTTCATGTTGATGCTCTGTCAACTCTTTGCTCCACCAAGCACTCAAAATGCGGCATAAATGTGGATGGGCCAAAAGGACTTGTTTTCCCTCAGCCAGCAGCAGCTGGAGGAAGCAGCATGTGTTCTAAGCAAGTGGTCTCAGTTTTCAGTGCATTTGGAATCCAAGCTATTTATAAAAATTCCCTTGGTACACGAGGAGGGAAAATGTTTTCTAAGTTCCACATGTTTATCTGTTCACTCCAAACAGAGATGCCTTCGTTCTGTTCCCAACTGTGAGACGATGGATGGGTCAGAATCTTCTTTCACAAAAGGTGGACACAATCTGGAATGTAATTGATGGATTGAATTCAGTGCTCTGTTTAAAACCTTTCTGGGTTTCTGATGGGGGACTTGTTCGTGCCAGTTGCAGAGGAGCCTTTTGCTTGCTGGGCCCAGGGCTGAGGCAGCTGATCTCATCTCAGGTGCTGTTTCCCAAGTGCCTTGTGGTTACTACTGGCATGAGCCTGGGTAAAAACAGTGGTCTGAAGGTTCTCTTGTCTGAGCTATCTATTGCTTGTAGATACGAGCAGACAGGTAGCAAAACTGCAAGTGGAATATTGGAAAAATACACAACACAAGCTCTGTGGCTAGGGTGGCTGTCAGCAGTGTCCTCCTGACTGAAGCCTGTCCCTTGGCTGCTCCGTGCCAGCAGCTTGGCTATGCAGCAGGGATTCTATGGCACCCTGCATCCCCTGGCCCTACTGGCTTCAGCATGCAGCTGCTTAAATGTTTTCACTTTGAACAAAAGAAATGGAAGTAATCATAGGGCTCACATATTGTGCTGCTGCTGTATTTCTTGTACATTTTTCCCTAAACCTCAGAAGTGTTTTGTCTCTTAGCTTTGGTTTTGTTTTCTACAAACTTGTGTTTTATCTGGGTAAGTTTAAGTCCCTTTGTGGCTTCTAATTGATTACATTTTCACTGAGGCAATGCGGACAAACGCTTACCATCAGGTGGTTGTTCTCAGATTGTTGCCAGAAATATTGAATGTTATTTGAAAAACCAGTGTGTGAGAGATGAAAGATGACCATGAAACCACTGAAAATGGTGAGCACAATGGAGGTTATGAAGGAAGCTCAAAAACAGTAATGAGAGCATGGAAAGTTATCTTCAGATAAAGTAAAATATGGTATTGCCTTAAAATGTTACGGCTCTGTTCTGGCGTTCTAGCTGGGGCTGAGCAGCTGATTTTTCCTGTGTCTGGTGAAAGCAAGGTGCCAGGGCATCATTGGTTTGGATTGGCAGCCTACTTGGATTGCACTTTATTTTTGAAGGTGGCTTGTCCAATTTGATGGCATGAAAAGATTGTATTTTCCTGTTAAGCGCTGGAACACACGGTGTGTACAGGCTAGCGTGCAAGAATGTAGGTAGTTTGTGTAGGAAGTGTGCAGGATAAGCAGTACAGAGAAGTTGTATGAAAGGAAAAAACCCAACAATGTGCTATTCAAAGGCACTGAGAAATTAGAGCTATAGATGTAAGAAGCTGAATAGAATAATTTGCAAAGCATTTCAGTGCTGTTCAGTCTCTCGCAAAGCTAAAATAGTTCCAGCAGTGCATTTCTTTTTCCATTTGCTCAAGAATCCTGGGATGAATAGCCAACTCATCTGCAAAATGGCAGGAAAATGCATCTTGATTGGATGGGAAGAGGCTGGACGTAGCCATCAGCAATCCAGAGATGCAATACAAGTGCTCAAGATCACTTTAGCTGAATTTAAATGGCTTTTATGGGGTAATGCTCATATGGTGTCAGGGTTGTTTAAGTATCTAGCTAGTTTCTTAATATGATAATGAACATTGGAAATCACCGATATAACAGATGTTAAAGCTGGGCAATTAATTTCTGATGTAGTAAAGCTTCCTGTGGCGATAACGAACCTTGCGATTTAAAGAAATTCTTTATTGTATGTTCTGTGTATCATCTTGTTCAATAGACTTCTGTCCTTTATGCGTCTAATTGTTTTCCTCTCTTAGGACTACATTTTTACATCTTCATACCCTTGAGCAGAAAATACATGATGGAAATTATGGGATAGGCAGGAACACATGGGTCACCGCGTCCAGTCTATACAGCAGGTGTTGAATTGAGGCAGTTTCACAGCAACAGCCTCTCTTGCAAGTGTCCTTAATTACTGTGAGGAGGTCACTCAATAGCCAGTGCACTTAGGCAAAAAATGAAGTTGTTTAGGACAAAGACCAGAAAGCTTCAGCTGCTTTATGCCAATTGCTGCAGTGGGGAAGGAGCAATCCTCGTCTCGTCTCTGCAGCCCTGAGGTCCGTGGGCAGCCCTTGATTTCCTGAGCAGTCCAGATTGCCTTCCTTCGAAGCTGTAAATCTGTCAGTTGCCTTTAGATACTGGAACTAAAAATCCCACGAAGGAGACAAGCTGTTTATACTATGGGTTGAGAGGGTTTTAGTGCCGAGACTTCAGCTTAATATTTTACAGTCCCTTCGATCCTTTTAACTATACTGAGGTCACAGAAGTCAGATGAGGGATGAGGATGCTCCCTTCTGTTTTATTGCCGTTGAAAACAGTTTGCACTCAGCTACCCTTCCTTTCTTCTGCTCCCTCCAAAGTCTCTCCTTCTATTAGTCCTCCCTGCTCTCCTCCTCCAGAACTTCTCCTCATGCTTGCTTTCTTTCTCACTTTCCAAATTGCTACATTCATCACTGTCTTCTTTTGTAAACTCCTTCAGCTTATCTTCTGCTTCAGATAAATGGTTTTAATTTTTCAGATGTTTCCAGGTTCCTTCTGTGTTTTTCTTATGCGTAATCTTTGGCACTGTTTTTACAGATATAAATATTAATTAGCTTTGATTTTTATGTTGAGGGCTGTGAAGACTATTTTGCTCTGATCTGTATTTTGCGTGCCAAATTTCACGCAATCAGCAGTGCTCAAAATGAGGATCATAAGGGAAGAAGATCTAGAGAACTTTCCTTTTCTTGCAACAGTAGAAGAAACTCGTACTTCAGGAAGAGGAAAAGCATGAGTGGGATATGACATTGAAGCAGCATGTACTGAAGGTGGGCTGTTATTTTTGGCTTTGGTCTGATGTGTTTAGGCTGACTAACAAAATGTGCAGATTTACACTATCGTCAGTCTGCTATTGCTAAGCTTGCTCCTATGAAGATACTGGATATGGAAAAAATATAAGAGATCCAGAAAGAAAAAGCCAAGTCTCCCAGTGATCTCATGTGTGGGCACTTAGACCAGCCCAGCTTTCTCTGTGAGTTAGGTGCCAGCAAGCCTGGTGGAAATGAGCCATCAAAATCCTCTGCTCTGCCCCATCTTTGGGTATTTGATGGATATCCATTTTCGTAGAAATAGTATGAGCTCTCAAACGGTTTGAGGGATGTCAGCAAACCCCTTAAAAAGCCAGAGATCAGGCTGTGAGATCAGATAGGCTATTTCAGGTTTTTGAGCTCCATTTTGGAGAATGAGCGGCGGAAGTTTTCAGCTTCCCAAACTCTCTGACTGTCCTTAGGAACATTCAGGCAAGACCTAGGTGCTAGCACTGAGAAGTTCTTTGCTCTTAAACTTCCTGGCTGTGCAGGTTGTCACGTGCTGTAGTTGTAGACTTACATTGTTATTAGCTTTGTTTGAAAGCTTGATTTCTTCCAGCAGTGTTTTGGTATTTGAGCTGTGCCCCCAGAATAAAGCTTGCCAAGGCTAATGTGGGTGAGGGGTTCTTCTCACAAGCTGCAGTGTGAGGTTTTGCAGGGAGAGCTGTGTGGTTTCATTCAAAAGTTACAGGGAGGGGGGAGAATCTTAGTTGGGAAGTTTATCACGTAGTTTGCTCTCCTTTTATTTGGTCACGTTGCAGTCCCCTTTCTCTTTCCTTGCCTCAGATTTAAGCTTCTTGTCACAGCCTTCCAGCACATCTGCAGTGTGAATCCTCACAGCACATCTTTCCTACACAAATTTCTCAGTGTGTTGCTGGATTTTCTTCCTATCCAGCTCGACACCTCTGAATCTCCCTTAAGGTGTCACAAAATAACTTGGGTCATCAACACAGACCTTGGGCTGCACTTCTGTCTCCATCAATGCTGCTCCAGCTGTGCTGCCTGCAGTGAATTTGCTGATCATTCCCAGTGTTTGCTCTTCTTTCTTCTCCCTCTTTTCCTTCTCAAAAGAGTGACCAGGTGCATTCCCCATCAGCCCTTTTCCTGCTATCTTTGGTCTAGATGGACAAGTTTTTCTGTTTTGGGGATTTTTCTGTATTGAACAGTGAATAAAGCTGTGGAACTGACAAACTGAGAGCTTAAAAGTAAAGTGATTTAAGAGATTTAAATAAAGATATATATAAA
The DNA here is from genome assembly GCF_019238085.1 of Lagopus leucura. Taxonomy (NCBI): domain Eukaryota; kingdom Metazoa; phylum Chordata; class Aves; order Galliformes; family Phasianidae; genus Lagopus; species Lagopus leucura. Next base: position 14,143,846 of record NW_024962270.1, on the reverse strand, counting down.
AGAGAGGCAATGACCTCCTAGAAGTCTATTGGAGGGCCATGGGGATGATGAAAGGTGTGGAGGTTTCCCTTGTGAGGAAAGGCTGAGAGACCTGGGGCTGTTCAGCCTGGGGAAAAGAAGACTGGGGGGGGGGGGGGGGATCTGATTAATGTTTATAAATATCTAAAAGGAAAAGGGAGGCAAATGGATGAAGCCAGGCTCTTCTTGGTGGTGCGTAGCAGTAGAACAGGGAGGAAAATCTTGAACATAGAAGGTTCCATACAAGCATGCACAAGAACTTCTTTAGAGTAAGGGTGACAGAGCACTGGAGCAGGCTGCCCACAGAGCTGGTGGAGTCTCCTTCTATGATGGAGATATTCAGGATCCATCTGGATGCCCACCTGCTGTAGGGAACCTTTTCTAGCAGGGCGTTGGACTTGATTTCTAGATGTCCCTTCCAATCCCTGCCATTCTGTGATTTAGGAAAAATCTGGATACGTTTAAAATGGGAGGGAAAAACGGAGCTGAGATGCCATTAAAGAATGCTTGGAAACCTTAAGTAGAATACTTTTAAAAAATACATGGCCTGTTGCTAGCAGGCTAAAACAATATTACGTTTTTAGTGTTTCTTCTGAAAGCTTATGTATAATAAATGTCATTGATGTGACTTTGAGTGAAAATATCACTGGCTTTGTAGTAAAACTGTTAGAGCATGATGTTTAGTTTTTTATTCCCTCACTTAAAAAAAAAAAGGGTATTTTGGATACTTTTTAAAAATTGCTGCATTTTCCTCAAAGGACCCCGGCAGAAGCTTTAATTTATGGTCTTCATAACCATGGGCAGTGCAGGGAGCTTAGACTTTCACTTTTTTTATTGTAGCTTTATTAAATATGAATGTGCTTTTGCCACAGAAGGGAAAACTAAATCAGACTGAATTTGTTGCACTTTACATAATTATGCATTGAGAACAATGTATAATTAATAAAGTCATCGTAGATTCAAGCTACGGTGTGCTATCACAAGTAAAACATTTTTTTTAAGGTGAGGGATTCCTGTGTCTTCTCCGGGATGGAGCTAAACCAGAACAAACTCCAAATAGAAATGTCACACTAATAAATTAAATCACTTGAATGATAAATTCTTCTCTGTTCTATAGAAGTAGGGAATGGTTTTGAACTCAAGTGAACCTGTGTGATCTTTCTCCCCTCTGTTTTATTCATTTGAATTTTTGTTGTTGCTACAAAGTAGTGTAGTTAAACTTAAATTGATATTAAATTAATGCTTTATAGCTCAAATTTTAATGTGCCAAACAAAGCACTTCTGGACCCTTTCCCAGCACAATAAGGCAGGCACTATGTACATTAAGACTGATGAGGAAGGCAGGAATTTGTCAAAGCTTGTAAAACTTAACAGTAGATTTCATATTTATACCTAAAGGAAGGAAGAGCACAGTACTGTTAATTTTTTGTTCCAGTAGGCCTGGGCTTTCTGTTCTTAATGTTGACTTCTCTCTGCCAATTGCTGTGTTTTAAAGAGCTGAAAGAACAGATGAAATCTTGCTCAAGCAAATGTGCTTCAAACATGCAAAGGAAAATAGAGTGGCACCACATCAGCTGTGCATCCCTGTTCTGCCCAGGCTGTTTGTTTTCCTCGGCCTGAGGAAAGCCTGGGAAAAGCAATGCTTGGGACCTAAGCAATTGCTCACATAGCAGATGGCTGGCATCAATTCCCCGCTCTGTTGACACTGCTTCCTTATTTTGAAGAAACAAACAAACAAACAACCCCTTAGGATCCCTACTGTAAAAAGCCAGAATCTATCATTCTGTGCTCAGCTGTGTTCCGTCCCTTTTCTCTGGGAGGACCTGGATGTTCCTAAGAGCCTGAGTACATTGTGGATGGAGTTAGTGGTACCGCAGCCTGGGATTCCTGCAGCAGGACTTCATGCTGGTGTGCTGGTAGCTGGGCTGGGGCACAGTGCTCATCATCAATGTGGCATCCAGGAAATCAAAATCAAAATGTTTCTCTCTCCTCCCCAGCAGGAGAGTAGTTGATTGATGGTACCTTTTAATTACCAACAATTATGAAGCTGCTGAAATTAATTGTATATAAAATAGAGGAGTGAGAGACAGTAAAGATAAAACTTCTATGCAGGTGCCTCTTTGCCACTACTCTGCTGCTGCTCTTAAAGCAGCTGTGAAGATGTCCCACTGAAACAATGTGGTTGGGAAGAATGTTAGGTCATGTTTCTCTAGACTGACATCTGACCTTATTTATCCTTCCACTCACAACATCGTAGTAATGAGCCATGTAGTCTTGTTTGGGAATCAATATTGGGAAATATTCTTCTCAGCAACTGAGTTTTGGAGCAATCCTGAAAGGAGGAGGATTAGGAAGTGCCCTGATTCCCACTGTAACTGTGCTTGTTATATTTGCATCCTGGCTTGGATCAGGAATGCTGTGGTGAGCAGCACCAGGGAAGTCATCCTGCCCTGCACTCGGCACTGGTGAGGCCTCACCTCCAGTGCTGTGTTCAGTTTGGGGCACCTCAGTACAGAAAGGAATGGAGGTGCTGGAGCAGGTCCAGAGAAGGGCAGCAAGGCTGGGGAAGGGCTTGGAGGATGTGTCCTATGAGGAGAGACTGAAGGAACTGGGGCTGTTCAGTCTGGGGAAGAGGAGGCTGAGGGGAGACCTGATTGCTCTCTTCTGATACCTGACAGGTGATTGCAATGAGAGCAGGGCTGGACTCTTTTGACAGGTGACAGGACAAGGGGAAGTATTCTCAAGTTGCACCAGGGTAAGTTTAGGATGGATATCAGGAAACACTTCTTTACAGAAAGGGTTGTTAAGCACTGCAGTGGGCTGCCCAGGGAGGTGGTTGAGTCACCATCCCTGGATGTGTTTAAAAACCATTTGGATGTGGTGCTCAGATTTAGCAGAGGGTAGTTAAAGTTAGGGTAGTGTTGTCAGGTTGTGGTTGGACTTGATGATCTTTAAGGTCTTTTCCAACCTGAGCAATTCTATGCTTAGAGTGGTAAGTCAAAGAAAAACAATGCAGGCAGAAGCAGAATCCGAATGGAAAATCATCCAGGCAAAGCTGCCACTACTTTAGAGTAGCTGCTAGTGGACTCTTAGGTGGAGGTATTTTAGTGGAGTTATGCTGGGGGCAATTATTGAAGCATTGAGATGATTTCCTCTGGACCAGAACGTACAGGATCTGTAACAGACACATAGTTCTTGCTAGTTGAAACTGGTGGCATTACTTTTAGAGGGGGAAAGTAGATTTCAATCATAAAGATAGCTTGTCTTTTTTCATAGATTACTAGAGAAAGATGAAACAAATTGACCATTTTTTGTGCTACGGTCTTGATTTCTATGTAATGCTGCTGCTGCTGTTCTAAATCAGCTCAATCTGTGCTGTCAGAGCAGGAGGGTAATGAATAAAATGGTCACCTCAAGTTTCCCCATCAAGTGGGTTCAAAAGAAATAAATCAGCGCAGAGAGTAGGAATGATTTTTTTCTAGCTGCAAACAGGGAAGAGATTCTGCTGACATTCTGTTGAGCCAACAGCATTCACCAGCTCCTTTCCTTGCTTTGGGTTCACTGTGAATAGTTCTGCTCTGTAAGCTTTTCCCACAGAGGTAACCTCATGTTTGTCTCATAACCGGTGACTGCCTTTGAAATGCTGGTGAATTGAAATCACAAGGAGCGTTTCCCTGGTGCTTACATCTACGATAACACAAGCTTAGAGCAGGAATATGCAGCAGCCTTTTTCTCCTTTCGTTTACTTACACCAAGGCTCAAAGCTTGCCTGTGGTTAAATCCAACTCCAGCTTGTGGGTTTCAGCGTGAGAGATAGCGAGGATCAGGGATGTTTTCAGGCCGCACAGACCTGGCATTGCTTCTTGGCTTACTTTATTTTATTCCATCTTACATACTTAGAAAAATGCAGGATTAACAGCATCTCTGAAAATGTTCTTCTCTTAGAGCAGGTTCTGTACAGTTCATCCCTGCCTCCCCAGGAACCTGTTCCAATTGGGTAGAGCTTTAAGGATTAATATCGTGCAGATAAAAATGATCTCCCTTAAGAGCACTCAGAAGAAAATTGTGAGGTAGGGGAAACTTCAGGGAATTTGTGTAATAATTCTTGAGATTCTACAAAATAAGCAGACAACCACTTTGTGTATTAGATAAAGCTTCTGAGTAGTCTTCAAGGTTGTGATATATTATTACTTGTGAGACAAGTACGGCTTTTACTTATCTGCACTGTAATTCTTCCAACCACTATTGAAATCTGTGAGACAATGTGTCATTTAAAACCCAAAAAGCCCACAAAAAAGGCCCAGAACAACTAAAACCCCAAATGAATATAACAATAATCATGTATTATTAAGAGGTAAACGTGTCAGTTCCCAGATTCTCATGTTTGTATTGGCATCTGTCATCGTGTGGTCTGCAACTTAAATCCAGCTTCAGGAACAATTCTGGGGTGTTCTACAGCCCAGAGGATGCAAAGCAAAAATGGATGCGAATCGGTTCTCGATATGATTGCAGATATGTTGGCTGAAATTGGAGGAGAATGCGGCTTTGTCTCCCCATGGTATATCTGTGTATGACTACTATATTTCAGGAGTCTTTTCCCTGCTTGGTTTCCCTGCTCCTTGCACAGGCGGTGCTGTGGGTTGGGCACAGCCCTTGCCATGTCCACTGTGGTCAGGCTGCACTGTGGGCTCTGGGGCTTGCTATGGTTTATGGCAGTGGGAGCCATGGGCTGCCACATACCCTGCCAGGAATGCACTTTGGCCCTGATGGAATAACTCACAGCTGATAAAACAACAGCGTGTGGCTAACTGGCAGCCAGCGTGTGCTCCTGACATTTACACTGCTGGATGAAGGATTTCTCTACTCCTTAGCCAGACACCGGAGCACGTGTGCTCTCTGAGGATGTGCTTGGGAGCAGCCAATGAATAATTACTGCCTTTCCAAAGCCTACTAGCTCATCTGCTTGGAGACAATATCTCTATTATTATTTATTTTCTTTTCTTGTCTGGCTTGGTTGTTCTTGTGTTTTTTTTCTCTGCGGGGCCACCAGAGCAGCTGACAATCTCAGGATGAGAAGCGTGTTCTTGCATGGTCTTCCAGCCCCAGTGCCACAGGTACCACACACTCTCTAAGCCTGATTTGTCCTCTCCAGAACTAGAGGCCAGATCCTAAAAAGGACAAACCCTCATTGGTCTTTCCTTTAAACTAAGTTTAGCTGCCAAACAGCACCTGATTGCTTGAGTGTTTTAATGGTGTTTTAATGGCATGTCAGCTGCTCTGTGTTGCTGGTATGTTGCTCTGTGCCCAACATTGCATTTCTGCACAAATCGGTAGCAAGTCTCTGTAGCCTGTAACTGGGAACATCTCCCAGACAATGGTGTTTGGGTATCATGAGTGCACTGTGGTCTCCTAATGCAGCAGTGCAGCATTCATAGCTGTGTGCACAGCTGCCTGATGCAGGGCTTTCTAGCTGGAAGTGCTCCCCTCTCATTTATTGGTTAAAGCACTTTCCAACCAAAATGGAATTTGGGTTCGGAACCCTCCCTGGGTGCTGCAAACCGTGTCCCATGCCTTCTATGAGTGTGTGAGCTCAGGCCATTCCTTGGAGCCATCAGGAGCACGAAGCACAGCCTGCTGGTCTGGGAGGAGCAGGGTGCTGGCCAAAGGGGTGGAAGTCTGTTTCCAGTGCCTGCTTTCCCCAGTGCTCACTCCACCTCCTAAGAGCAAATAAACACAAAGAACAAATCATTCCTAAACCTTTGCTTGCTGAAGGTACCAGAGTCAGAAATCCCATGTTGCGTATCTGGCATGCTTAATGAAATAGAAAAAAAACCAACAGCTTTGAAGCAGGAGCTGTGAACGCAATAAGATAACAGCCCCTCTGCCTCTTTTATTTGATTTCACAGGTATTTTCTCAAGAGAGCCTTCTAAGCAATTTCCTAGATATATTCTAGATGCCTTTGTTTACCTTTTTCTTTTCCCATCAACCTAACGTTGAATTTTGGATAAACAACCTTTTGTGTGTTCCCCCAAAGCCTCTGTGTGTTATAAATGATGTAGGGAAGTTGTACAGAAGAGAAAGAGGGCATGGAAAAATACTGTTTTTCTTGTTTTGCCTTCCCACCTTGCAGTGAGATGCAACATAGGAAGAAATTGGCCACTTGATATATTGTTTCTTATCTAAACAGAATTTGCTAGCAATTTTTTTTTCCCCCCCCCGAATTGCTTTAGCTTACATGGCTTGTTGGAAGGCAAGCAGCTCATCTGCTTTCTTTCACTTTGTTTCTTTGTGTTGCAGTATGTTGGAAATGAGCCTGTTACACAAGGGTGAATAGCACACTGGTTATATTAGTCTGTACTAACCACCGGAAGATTTAGTATTTTTTTCCATGCTGCAGGTCAATTAATTTATAAAATGAGAACATCTTGTGCAAATACCAAGATAAGTTCAAAGTTTGGGACTTAAGATCTGCTGCATCCCACATTTAATTAGGCACACATAGTAAATTACAAATAGTGATTATGGAAGAAAGGAGGAGGAGGAGATAAGGGCTGCATATTGGGGAGAAAGTTTTCTGTAGTCTCCTTAAGAGTAAACGAGCCCTTTCTTTAATGATCCGTGCTAGTCTTTGGAATGAGAATATCTGACTCCAAGAGCTACATTAAAAACAGTGAGGAAAATCCTGTTGTGTTGGAAGTGTTTGCCACTTTGTCTTTGTTGTCTGCAATGGTAAATACTGAAGTCAGATTGGGCAGCAGAAATTGGGCTCACCCGTTTCTTGTTTTAGAAGGGAAATGGGATTTTTAAGGTAATGCTGAGCAAACCCTGAAGGTCTCAGTGGTCTCTGATAACTGAGTTACTGAATTCAGGATACTGAAGCATAAGAGAAAAGCTGCTCTAGTGAGGGTTTGCTTCTGGACTTCCTGGTATTCAAGTGGTAATAGACTCTCTTGAGCTGTTAACTGATAACGTTTAATAGATTGGTAAAGTGTATGAGGTCACCAGTACCATAGAAAGGGGGTAAAAGGCACTGAGAGAAAAGATCAACTCTCGTTGCTGCTTCTAATACAGTGTAAGATAATACAGCGCTGAGGCAGAGCAGCTCTGCTGAAAGCTTGCTCTTCCTTGGAGCTGCTGGCTTTCTCCTATTTCCAGTGATAGCAAGGCTTGGGAAACTTGAAGCGACACTCAGTGGCATCTAACAGTGTTATATTGATTGATGGGGTGGTTTGAAAGGTGCTTAATTCCTGTGGAAATTTATTGCTGCTGGAGAATGATAATGGGGACCTTGTGCGGTAAAGAGGCTTGTAAGAGACGGCTATTTGTCTTGTACAGCGTTTGTAGCCTTTCATTAAACCCTTAGCATAACTCTTAGGCTTAAGATTGTTGGTGATGTGCAGTTTCTCAAGCCAATGCTTTGATCCACGGTATATTTTTTCCCCTCATCTCGTGCTTTGGACGAGTACAGCTAATGTAAAAACTGTTGGAAAAATATTAACGAAGGGGGAGGAGAGAAAGACAGTTGGGGTTTGAAAGGCATCTGCAAGTGGGATGTGAGTAACACCGATTACAAATGAGTCACTTTCTGATTGTGCAGGTCGTGCTTACGTATGTTTGCACCTCCTGCTGAATCAGGTATTGTTTATGAAGGCAATGTTGTGTCAGTGTGTGAGAAATGGATTTACTGAGAATGGAGATAAATTAATAGAAACCATCCCAGAATGAGCTGAAACCTTGGGTGTAAGCTAAAGAAGATCTAAAGGATTGCATATTAATCAAACTGTGGCACTTTGTTCCTGAGCACTCGTGCTGCTGTCACTTATCTGGGTGGAAAGGCAGTTTAATGCCATTCTTAACAGAGTACGACTGCCTTTCCTGCGCCTTGTTAGAATCAAAGGTGTCATCAATCCTCATCTGATTTTGGAGGTTAATATAAAGTCTTTTTGCTTCTCAATTTGCCATGATGCACTTTAGTGTGTGTGGGAACACTTCCCAGTATTTCAGGCCTTAATTTACTGTTGTAAAATGCAGAACTTAACATAAACTAGAAAGATATATATTTATTCTGCAAGGTAGCTCTCAGCCAGCAAATGAAGAGGGAGTTTTATTAGTTTTCAGTCAGTTAAGTGGTCTTTGTCAAATTGGTGAAGGCATCATTAAGCTCTGCAAGGAGATCTGTATTAGGGTAACAAGAATTATCATCTCTCTCTGACCAGAAAGTTCTTTTGAGATTGGCTTAGTTTTACTGTTCTTTATCTTTTGTTCCTGTTTCTCAGGCAATAGCTCAGCCTACAGTTATTTTTTCCTCCTTTGACAGGAGGCATAAGTGTTAAAATGCTTATTAACATAAGCCAAAGCTATGAATTTGAATACACCCACATTCAAACTGGAAACTTGCCATCTGGGACCATCTCTGTAAAACCTCTCTCTGGTGCTGCTTTCAGACTGTTTGGAATGAAGCACTGGAAAGATCAAGACGTTTTGCTCCCAGAGGGCTTCAGATGCCTTCTGGAGAGCACCGTAGGAGAGAATTTATTTGTTTCTCTGTTTTTAACAATCTCTAACTTCTATAGCTGTCACTTCCTTGATTTTCATCAAAGATACAACTGCATAAATGCGACCATATGGAGATTTTCATTTGCTATGAAGTGATACAGCACACGTAATGTGTAGGTTCTATCAATGGTTTTCATTAGATTAAATATGTAATGGTTTATCTGGCAAGCTCACTATTTTGATTGCTTCATTCCTGGCAACTCCATTTCTAATTAATTTGCTGGGTTTGTGTTTTTTAGGAGGAGGCTGGAATGAGGAAAAACGTTCAGTGATTACTGACAGCCATGCCTTAAATGCAAAGAGAAATAAAGTGTGATAGAAAGGTGGTGCTGCTTAAAGATGCTGTGCTGGTGCTGGACAGAATATTTTAAGATTTGTTTTCGTCTTACATGAGTTAGGTTGAAGGCTGGATTCATGAGATAAAATGACATCAGGAGCTGTGTTGTACAGTTCCTATGAGTCTTACATGCAAATCACGGTGCAGACTTCACTACGTGAATGGCAGCAAAATTCTTGTAAATGCAAATTCTTTATATGCAAAAGCTATCTACGATTTGCACTCTGCTGGATAATGGGAAACAAGGCTTGGAAGAGGTTAGCAGCAATACAAGTTCATAGTAAGGAGGCAACCAAATATTGTGCTGTAACCTCATATGTGCGTAGCATTTATTTTGCATGCCTCTTTAATCATTTTTCTAATTGGTGAAGAAAAATTCTGACCACAAATAGGATAGAAAATAGAGTGCTCAGAAGTTACCAGCGCATCCATCCTTTATTTGTAGCAGTGAATAAAGCAGAAGTAGTAGTGAACAAAATAGGGGTGGTCCTCTTTCTAGAGCTAAGATCAAGTGGCACAGAGCAGCACACAGTCTTTCTTCCCTCTTCCCACCCACAGAGTGGCCTCATCCCCACACATTAGGAAGCATCCCCTGCTTGTGGGCTGAAGCACAAGGCTGTCAGCAGTCTTGGTGATGCTCTGGCATGGTTGGTCACTGTTGTGAGCTTGGCAAAGTCATCTTGTTTCTCAGCAGTAATTGGCTGTATGGAATTTAAAGGCAGTCTTTGCCCCCTCTTTTGCTTTTTGTCCTTTTCCTTCTTCAAGCAGGACAAATGCGTGATTTTCTCATCTGTATATCTGTGATCTTTGTGAGTATAGCTTCTGGTTGGTATATTCTATGAAAGTAACCATTAACAGGAATTGGTAAAGGTGCATGTTATTGGGATAGCTTATTTTCACCCTTTTGTAGGAATAGAAGAGCAGATTGTTTAAGATTGTTCTGATAAGAACTTGTCCACAGTGAGGGTTTGAGACACTGTAATTCTAGAGGGTGAGCCCTTAGGTTTTCAGTCTATTATAATGAGGATAGTCCCTTCCTCCAACCTCAGAAGGTCTGATATGTGTTTCTGGATGTGCTCATGCTTCAGACATGTGGGGAAGAGATTTGCTTAAAGAATTTCTGGGAGGATGTGATTATGGGGAAGTTTTCAAGAAAATCCCAACTTTCCTTAAGAAAACTAAAATCCTTCCTGGAATGTAAGATGATCCAGATTGTAAGGATGGTCCAGCTTCTGCTCAAAGCAGGAATAATTCTGAGATCAACCTAGGGTTTTATCCAGTTGGGTTTTAAAAACCTCCAAGAAGGGTCCCTATTCCACTGCTCAAATGACCTGAAGGGGGAAAATGTCTTTCCTTAAATCTCGTGTGAACCTCTTCAGTTTCTTTCTGTCATCTCTCGTCCTCCCCCTGTGCTCTGCTGTAAGAGCCTGGCTCAGTCCCTTTGATAGGCTCCGTGTGAGGATGAGGTGGCTGACACCGAGCTCCTGAATCTCTTTTAAAACTGAGCAAGCCTATCATGCTTGGCCTCTCTTTACAAGGCAAGTGCTGCAGAATCAGGTCGCCTACAAATTTAGCATCCCGTTTCCTATAGTCACGCACTTTGCAAAAGGTGAGACATTTTCATGCTCTGTTCTGGCCAGTGAGCAGTACTCTGCACTGGGTCTGTCCCATCCTCTTGCTTGCACTGGGAGGGTGATGGAGAGCCATTCTCTGGGAACAGAGATAAGGGCATGAGAATGTTGTTCAAATGCTGCTGGAAATTGGGAGGAAATATGCCAGTTTTCCAACAAGATGAGTGGACAGTTATCATCTAAGAACAGAACGTCACAACGGTGGATATTGTTTATCCTCTTAAGGTTAGAAGCATGTCTGTTATTCATTTGGGATATAAAAAAGGCCAACACATGCTAAATTTCTTTAAATTAATTAAACCTGAATCGCTTAGTTTAACTAATGTGTTTACTCATACAGTCCCAGATCATGCAAGTACCCTGTTTATGAGGGTGGATAGTGACAGGACAAGGAATGGTTTTAAACTGACACAGGGGAGGTTTAGGTTGGATCTGAGGAGGAAGTTTGTCACACAGAGGGAGGTGAGGCACTGGAACAGGTTGCCCAAGCAGGCTGTGGATGCCCCATCCCTGGAGGCATTCAAGGCCAGGCTGGACGTGGCTCTGGGCAGCCTGGTCTGCTGGTTGGCGACCCTGCACACAGCAGGGGGTTGAAAGCAGATGATCACTGTGGGCCTTTCCAACCCAGGCCATTCTATGATTCTGTGAAGTACACTTATCCCCAGACACGCTATGCATCTTAAACCCAGGAGTTTAGATTCCACTGAAATAGGGAGAAAAGAGTGCACCATTTCTTTGGGCTGTATTTTTTCTTTTTGTATTAGTGCATAAGAAATAGCAGCATATTTGCAATATTTTTCAGGACTATCATTTGACTTAGAACTGGAAACCTATCTGACTTCACAGTGATTATACTGCTTTTTCATTTCCCCCGTTTCAACACGTGATGCTGAAAAATAAACACATTTCATGTCTTGGCAATGATCATACACTGCTTCAATTTATTAAGTCCCTTGAGGCCTGCGTTTAAACAAAAATGGACAGAAGTGGCAGGTGAGTATTTCTCTAAATGGAGAAATAATTGCCTAATTTGTGGCAGGAGAATGTGACTACCTGACAATTACGATTTTGCACAGAATGAGGCTTTCTAGCGTTATTTTGCGTTATTCAAGAGAACAGGAGAAAGAGGAAGGAAGAGGATAATTTCTTCTCTCTCCCGTATGCTCAGAAATCACATGCCCTATGGGTAACAAACGTGATGCTCCAGCAGATGCCCTCCAATGTGGCACTGCTCCACACAGTGCCCTGGGGCTGGCAAAAGTGGCACTCTGGGACAGAGGCAAAGTCCTCTGACAGAGGTCAGATTCTTGGCTGCTACTTTGGTTTTTAAGTTTTCTATTGTGTTGCAGATAGAAAATAGGAACTTAAGGATGTTTGGACAACTCTTCTATTTAGCCCTATACCCTTCAGTGCAGAAGTTTGTTCTTAGACCCATGCAGGTTCATAGAATCATAGAATCACCAAGGTTGGAAAAGACCTAAAAGATCATCCAGTCCAACCGGTTCAGTGAGATGTGAGCATTTATGGTAAGTTTAGCAGGTCACTGGACTAGTGTGAAAATGTTGCCAAACCCAATTGGTGCAGTCCTGCATCAGGCCCCGAGAGAACCACATTATGTGGTTAGGCTTTAAGGGAATTGAAAAGTTTTTAAATTGCTTTCCAATTTTGGACTGTTTAGTGGTTACCTTGTTTTCATAAAGCCACATTTCTTTAGAAAAATGTACAAAACAATGAAAATTAAGAATCTCTTGGGGGGGTTCAGCATGGAGGGAAAAATCCCACATGAAATGGCAGAAGTTAAAGCACTGTGCTACACGTGAACTCAGTTCGTTCAGCACCAAACCACTGGTTTGTGGTCAGGGGGATAGGATGGGATTATCTGAGCTCCATAGTGTGATCTAAATGAGGTAGACTATCCAGACCCTAAAAATAATGAAGCAAACAACTGTTCTTCATTTAGCAGTCTGCTTCTAGGGTTCACTGCCCTCTAATTTCCCTTAGGATACATCACTAAAAAAAATAAGTTTGTCTATAGCATGTGTGACCAGGAAAAATTTCCAAAGGATATAAACTAACTCATTTTAATATTTTTCTATTTTTAATATAAGAATGTTTTGTTGTACAAAAGCAGTTAAAGGATAGTTTGTTAATCTGACGTGGAGAAAGCAGTGAAAATTGGTGCATTCCAGGAAGCTGAAAATTTTTAATTAAAAATGCCAGGCTAATTTGTTTCACTCTGAGCTGTTGCTATTTTGCTACTGGGCTGTTGTGCAGTCCTGTCAGCTATTTGTCTGAATATAAATAACAGCAATTTTCACACTTGTCTCTCCCTGCATTTTCTCAAAAAGTTTGGTTATAGCATCAAATTAATTTCATATCTGCTGAGCAGGTTTTTAATGCAAATAGCTTTCAACAGCAAATTTTCTCTCTTGTAACGCCAAACAAATGGACTGGCCACACACAGGAGCAGTGTTTTCAAGCATTCTGCAGTTATCACAGAATCATTAAGGTTGGAAAAGACCTCTAAGATCATCAAGTCCAACCATCAATCCATCACTGCTCTGCCCACTACCATGTCCACTAAGCTGTCATCCTTTGGATGGAGCCTGATCTGGAGATGCTCAGCCCCATTGGGGTGGTACCAGTGCTCCTCTATTGCAAGATAATACTGTCAAGGAAAAACACCCTGTCAGAAGTGCTTGATGGCTCAAACCTCTCACATTGAGTGTGAGCCTTTCCCAACTACCTTTTGCCTTTCAGCATTACTTGGCAAGAATTCCCATTGGCAGGAATTTCAGCACAGGTCTGCTTTAGGGGCTTTTGGATACTTAATCAGCTGACCAAAACAGCAAGACATCTCTTCAAACAGGCAGATATCAGAAGGCTTGAGGTCATTGCTATTTTGGGAGCTCCGGTTGCTTTTTGTGTTCACATGGAGGCTGTGAGGGCAGGTAATTGGACTGCCATGTACAAATTCTCAGGTGCATAACAAGGAAGAGCAGGTACTGGTGTATCCGATGTCTGACAATGTTCAGAGTTAAAGGTTGAACTTCATGAAAGATCTTTTGAAAGTTTTTTTTTTTTTTTCCTTGTGAATGAGTACAGTGACAGAAAAGCCTTATACAATAGGTTGTAATCTTCTTCTCCAAACTGGATGTGATTAAAAGGAAAATTGTTAGATTCTCGTTTTACCAATTATCTGTGGGAATGGGTGGATGTAAAAACTTGAAAAGCAGTGACAATCTGACCCTGTCATTACCGACTGTAAAAATAGCAGTAAAATCACCTGATCAGATCCCAGCAGTGCCTGAAAGCTACAAAGCCCATGGGAAAGTTGTGGCTTGTCTTTCACCTTTGGACAAATTGGCACTTATGGCACTGTTGGCAGATAATACACACTGCTGTGGTAATTGGCTGAAAGAGTGAAAAAACAGAAAAAAAAACAGAAAAATAGTAACCCACGTTGATTCCTTAGCATGATCCCAGAACTCCTGGAAAGGGAAGAAATCCTCCGTCCACAGGAGCAGTATTGGCCCTTCCTGGAAAGGAGTGGTTTTCCTCTATCAAAATGAAAACAGAACAAAGCCCTGGCATTCCCATTTACACAGCTCTGCGATGTTTCAGTCCTGTGCTCACAGGAAAGCAGCTGGAATCACAGGTGTAACAGTTAATGACAAAGTGATTACCTAGCAGGAGAATAATAGGCTTGCATACAGCTCATCTTAACTCACTTACTTATAAGACCTTAAGTTAAAGGTTATTGACTGCTACTGGTCTGGTTGTTTTCTGCATTAGCAGAATTTCCAATACCTTTAGGTATTGGTCCTACCTGAGAAGCACGGCTCTGAGAGGACTGAATGCTCTGGTCCTTATCCATGTTGTGTATGGTGATGGTATCTTATCTTAAGGAAATGGTAGTGTTTATTTAAAAGCAAAAAAAAAGAAGAAAGTTGGAATTTTGTTTATGTTAGCTTAAAACATTGGTAATTTGACTGTTCAAATTTATGTAATCCAATGTGGGTACAAAAAAATGACATGGTAAAATCGCCCTTCTCTTTAATATCCACTTTCTCAGTACCTTTGTGCTACGAGTTGCAGGCAAAATGTCTTGACCCATTCCAGTTTTCTAATTATTTCTAGAATCTTACTTTGATCTCTAAAATAAGTAATAACTTAGAATGAGGTGAGATTTCAGATGCAAAAGCCATTTAAGTAAGTGTGAACAAACTAGTTCCTTATTCAATATACTAGATCTGGAAAAGATGTGGATATCACTTCTTGGATGTGTTTCATTGATCGCTGGCACTGTCCACCTGGATACATTCCTGCCTGAGGCTTTGGCCTTGTTTAATCATAAGTCAGAATCATCAAATATGTATTCTTGAGATGAATCATTGATTTTAGCATCCCATGCCTGCTTTGTCTTGAGGAACCCATTGCTTTGTAATGATGTTTCTTTAACACAGGAGTAGATGAACAAGACAGAAGCGTGGTATGTTTGGCAGAAAGGAAGAAGCCTTACAGGAAGGAGTTAAAACCATCAAAACAAAGCCTTCAGCACCAGCAGAAAAAAAATAATAAAATCAATGATCATCCCCATTAAGTTTGAGCTGTGATTCTCCTCAGTTCTTTCAAACCTTGCCCAGCACTCTGGACTCCAGGATTCAGTAATTTTTGCCGTGTCTGAAAAACCTTCATCACTGGCTGGATGTTATAGGCAAATTCTCAAAAGCTGTCATTTCTGGGATTTTTTCTGTAACAGTTCTGTAAGCCCTTACTGACCAGGAGTAGCTCCTATTTTGTCTGTCTGTGCTGTAAGCTGATTCGTGTAGAATTGAGCTGATGTATCTGTGCAGTAATAATGCAATACCTCCATGCTCTTCCTCAGTACCTTGCACTGACAGATCTCAACACTTTTCTGAAGGAGGTCAGCTGGACTGGTTCAGTTTTATGAACACGAAGCTGCAGTGAATGGAGTGGCACAAGGTTGCCCAACCAAAAGCAGGTATAGGAGCAGAACCTACGCTTCCCACGCTGCCTCTGGGGTCTGTCCATCATGTTACGTGGCTACAGCTCTCATTCAAAACAAGTTAAGAGTGCCTACATAACTACTGATGTCTGGCTGGATTTTCAACCTCAGTTTTTGCTGTGGATGCTTTGGCTGGCACTGCTAAGAAACTATCAGGCATACAGTTATGTAACTGTTCTTTGGAGATCCCTTGAAAAGCTGGTGTTGCTGTCTGTAAAGTAGAAGTATGTTAACTTGGAGGAATGAGATGAGATCCCCCACACACGAATCACATTAATCTTTGTAGCTAATGGTATGTTACCCTGGAAGAATTGATCTCATGGTTGCTGGGCTTTGTGCTGGGGCAGCTATGCTCAGCTCCAGATTGCTGCTGGGTGTTCTCAGGGCACAAAGCCCCATGTGAGGAGAGCAGTGGGGTAGCTGTGCTGGTGAGTGGTGTCTGTGCCTGTGCCTTCTTTCTCCTTGGTGGCTTCCATGTCTCCTGCTGCTCTGCTGACTCCTGAGGGGTGACAGGGAGCAAGTGGATAGAAGGGGCATGGATGCCAGTCAGCAAGCACCTCTGCTGCAGGTTCTCTTTTAGTCCAGTGAGGCAAGGTTAAAGATGTAGCTTAAGTGAATGAACATCGGGGAATCTCGCATCCCGCAAGGAATCTCAGCATATCCTAATGGTGGATAATCATGTGAAATCATGTAAGCGATAAAGCTTACCTGTGTTCACTAAGGTGCCCCTGAAATTTCATGGGTTGGTTTTCTGCTTGTTGCAAGTGCTTGCTTTCCTTACCTGTACATCTTCGTGTTGGTGCAGCCATCTCGTGGACCGACTACTGCTCCTCCTGAGCTGCAAGCAGCAGGCATGCTGGGTAACCACAGAGTGATGGTTTCTGAGGGAGAAAAATCACCAAGGGTTCAGTGAAGACAGCAATATTTAGTAAAATACATTTGCAATCTGCCTCCAAGATAATCATTCAGAATTTACTGTGAATATCAGATCATTTGTAAAACTGGATGTTGTGTAGTATCATTGTTTGATGCGGAGTACATCAGTATGCACAACCTGTTTCTTCTTATTTAGTTCTAATTCCCATTTTCTTCAAAGCTTCCAGCATTCTCTGAATTTCCTTTTTAGTAATACGGTGACATGTCTTTATAAATCAGAAGGTCTATGGCCTTGACTCATGGTCTTCTTATTTTCCACGCATCCAAACAGCCCACAACCATTGCTAGATAAGTACCAGAATGTTCTTTCTGTCAAATGCACGGTATCACAAGATATTTTCAGCAGAGGTCTCTCAATTTTTGGTGCAAATGTATAACCCTGGGAGGGACTACAGGCATTCCTTCTCCTCCCTCTTCCTCTGCCTATCCATGAGCTTTGTTCAATTCACTTCATAGCATGGCTGGTACGTTACAGTAAGGCAGAAACCTCGTCTGAGTTAGGGGGCTTTATGGTATTGGGAATCCACTACCTGCAAAACACCTCTGTACCTGGCCCAGGGCTGCGGTGATACAAGGGCTGTGCACAGTGGTGGAAACAGAAGCATAGAGTACTTCTGTGGAGGTATTGAAGCTTTGGTTTCTGTCTGTGCTAAATGCCATTGTAGACCCAGCCTGCCCTCGATACTGACTGTATAATAGAAGTTACTCATTTGTTGGTGCATCACCATTTTTATTAGCATCCTTGTTGGACGAGAGTTCCAGGAGTTATGTGAGAGAATGCCACTTGTTCATTGATTCTATCCAAATGAAAAGGAATAATACTCTGGGAACTTCTTGGTTGTGTTAGCTTTTGTTAAGGCTTTCATAACCCTGAAGTTTTGGATTTAATTTAACTTAGCATTACATGTCGAAACTTCTCACCTTTCCGTGTCTGTCGAAGACTTACTTTGTTATTGCCTACAATGTAGTTGTTTCTGTACTTCAGAGTGAAAACACCGTCTTCAAAATTGGCAACCAATATAACAGGAGATGTCAGCAGCACATCTATCATGCTGGAGCACTGTATAGAAAGACAAAACCGATGAGATATTATTCTAGCAATATTTATGTCTCTTTTCTCATACTCCCTTTCTCTAAAATCTGTTGCTGCTCGGTGTCTGCCTAGAGCTCTGCTTCCTGCAAGCGGGAGCAGCTGCAGTGTTCCAATTACATGTCAGTCCCGAGCACCTCAAGGACACTGCTCTTCTGCAACAGCAAGTTTGGGATATTTTAATCTTGACAAGGTTTTTTTTTTTTTAATATTAAAAAGTGTGAACACATTAAAAAGTCAAATGCATGTCCTTAAACAATGTAAAACCTGTTCCCAAATCCTTTTTTTTTTTTTTTTTTTTGCTTAAATCTTGGAGCAGGATTTCATTTCTCTGATGTATCTAATCAATTTATTGTGGACCACTTGAAATTCTGTTTTCCTCCCTGTGTAATACCAAAGCCCAGAGTGGGATTTCTTCACTTGCTTGTGAATGTGAACTTCTTATTCAGAAGAGCCATCTGATGAGTCATTCTTTTATTCTTTGAGTGGAAATCAATTTTGTATTCTCTTCTTTTTTTCCTGGCATGTTTTCTTCTGCCAGGATTCAGGGTCAAAAGGGTGACAATGTTCTCTGTTGCAGATCTGTGCATTCTTAAAGAGAAGTTCTCTTGGGAGAGAATGTATTACAGGTAATAATTTTGCTTGCCAGCCCTGTAATGCAGTGATAGCTACATTTACCAGAGCTCTTTTAGATGCTCTGGTAAGTTTTTTCATCAAAGAGCAAACCCAAATCCCATCAATGTTTGTGGGAACCTGCTAGCTTATTCAGGCTTGCATTACAACTATTGGAACTACAGAGCACTTGAAGGAAGTGCTTACATCAGAGTATCTCTTTAATGTTTTTTTCTCTGTTAGCAAAGGCAGTGCTACGGGCATCCTTATTCCTTGGAAAAACTTATTTCTTCAGATGGGAGTTCAGAAGGGTTGGGCCAGGTTGGTGTCATGGCACAACCTGTGCCCAGGCAGATGGGTGAGGTGACGATGGGGCAGCACTCTGTGTAAAGGCTCTTGTAGCATTCCCAGCACACTGCACCCAAATGCTTGGATGCTAGGAAGGGATAAGTGTTTTCTGCTGAATCTCTGCTCTGAGCTTACTGGGAGCAGAGGAACCTGCATGGAGCCCTGCTTCCTTCCCACCTGTGTGTGACTGCTTTGCTGCCTGGCATTGCCCCTTGAGCTATGATTCTGCCTCTCAAATCTGTGCCTTATGAATGCAGGTTGTTTAAGAAGTGAACTCTCCTTTCTTCAGGCACTGTGGATTATTTGAGGGCTGGTTACTGAAAATTGGCTCCTGTGCTGTAGTTTGGTGGATCTCTAAATGGCCTGGAATACCCTAACCTGCGCTAAGGGTTGTGGAGTAAATGTTACTTGCAAAACCAAAATTCTCGCAGTGGAATAAAGAGTGAAAGATATTAGGTCAGTGCTAAACAGGAAGAATTCTCCTTTGCCCTTGCTCATTTCATTTGCTGAGAGTGGCCAACCACCCTGAGTGGTGTCTAAGAGCTGGCATCCCTTGTCACACTCACTGGAGAAGACTGGCCCTGTTGTTAAAGGAGGTTGCTGGGACTTCCCAAGGCACATCCCTTCTCCTCTTTTTCTCTTTATACATCAGAAGAACCTACTAAAAGCCGTAGGCACTTGACAGAATTGTGAATGCTGAAATGTCACAGTGTTAAGCTTGCTCTACCAACCAATTGTCTCGTGTATAGATCTGGGTTAATATATCCATGGAAACGATTACGTACTTTCACAACAGTAGTGTAGATGGCTCACTTTTGTTTGAATTTGTGGGGAAAATTAAAGATCGTGCCACTGATATTCATTTAGCACTTCTGAAATTCACATCTTTCTAAAGCTTGATAGTTCCTGCTCTGAAACACATTTGCTTTCCTCTCTGTTTCTGCTCCCTAAGTGTGTTTTGAAACCACAGACTTTGAACATTTGTATCTCAAAGCAAGAAGCAAGAACACATAATTTCTTCATAAGTTACCTTGTTTATGGAATTTTCCTCCCAAGTAGGTGTGCCTGGAATGCTGCTAGTTGGTTTCCTGATTCCAGGTGGTTTCCTTAATTGCAGGTTTCCCCAGTGCAGAGGGAGAACTTCAGCTTTAATTACCTTTATAGTAGTGCATGAAGGTTTATTTTGTTGGCTAATCTCAGCTGCTTCATCTGTTGGAGAGCAAAATGAGCATTTTGTCATTAGCGTGCTGCTGTAAGACAAGAACAGCTCATCTTGTGTGCCTGTGTCTGGTGGAAATGTCTGCTGCTGGTAACTGGTGTTCGTTCATGATGACTTGGGTGAGCACCTTGTCACTGTTGTGTCTTGGATCCATTCCTGCATTTTACAGGGCTGGACTTTGGTATGCAGGCAAGTGGAAGAAGCAAGGGAGAACTTCAGTAAGAAAAGTCCTTTAAACTGCTTTCAAGAAGAACATTTCATTAAAGCATTTATTTTTCTTTTTAACACCAGTGACTGGAAAACCATTTATTTTGATCTGCAAGACTTTATTTAGATTAACAGTTACCCTAAAAACATAATAACCATTATAAAATATGATCATTCCCATCTTAAGAGTTTGGGAGCAATTGAATTTATCTGGGCTGCTGTTGGTGAAGTGCTCACCTCCCAGCACCTGGGACCAGCAGTGCTTAATTGGGCCTCAGCTGTGCAGCACAGCCATGCTTCCCTCTGGCTGCAGCAGCAGGAGGGAGCAGGCGTTCACAGGCTGATTAGCTGTCGCTGGTCTGGTTGATGGTTTTCTCTTTCCAGCTATTTTCCCGAGTTTGTAATGCTGTAAAAGAATTGCACTGGAAAACAAACAAAACGAAATGTGCCGCCATGCTTGAGCAAGAGGAGAGCCTGACTTTGGACACTCCATGTTTCTTCTTGATGTTCTGAGATGCTAACGTGGGCCTCACATACCAAGGAAGCCTTTCTGGAGGGGGACTGTAAATCTTTAAAGGGAGATAACGATAGAATTGCTGATGCAACCTGATTATATCAGTGTGAATGGGACTGCCAAAACACAATTAAAGAAACAGCTTATATTCTCTGTCTTCTAGGCAGGATACAATTGTTCATGTCATTACCACACTTGTTATTTTCCTGGTGACAATTGATTTAACGTACTGTTTGGAAAACGTATGTGCTTATTCTCTCAGTGCTGATTTATGATGCGATAAGAAAGTGCCAAACTTCTTAGCAATAAAAGAGGTTCTGTGCAGTGTGGTATGCAGGCAGCATCTCATCCTCCAGTCCCTGAAGACTAATGGATAGACTGAAGGAATTACTGCTGGCTGCCTTTCAGTGCAGAGGCATTTAATACAGCTGATGTGTGGCACAAGGCTGCCTGGTTCTTGTGCCCAGAGAACTGGGAGGCAGAACGCTCACTGCAGCTCTGTGCTATGGCATTAAAGCCTCCAACTTTGCACAGCCCGTGCTACGAGTGCTGGTGTTGCTGGGAGAGGTGGTGGCTGTATATGTGGGGGCTCTGTGAGGGCTGTCCCTGGCTTCTCCAGCCCTGCCTTGTGCCTGCTCAGTAGGCTTTGCTATCTGTGCCGTAGTAACTCTTCTTTGCTGACTGAGTTCATTTTGCCCAAGGTTCGTCTGGCTTTGGAATAGAAGTTGGAATTAAACTTATGCACAGAAATGGTACTTTAAAGTAAATCAACAGTATATGCACTGCATAATGAGGAAAAGTGTAACAGGAGTATATTTCCTATTTTCCTATAATGTGTCATCTAGTGCTGGTGTATTAAAGATGGAACACTGAATTCAGCTGACTTCTGGTAAAAAATCTTGTTCTGGAGATCTCAGATTCCCAAAGTAGTTTCTATTAACAGATAAGGAAAGGGAAAAATTCTGATTCTTTGAATCCTAGCTGCTCCTTTACCTGAGGAAAAAAATATGTATTGAACTGAACTAGACAGAAGGAGAGGAGAAATGGAACAAAGCAGAATATATTCTTGGAACTTGTTGGAGAAGTAGCTAAAACGCCAAAAGCTTGGTTTATTGCATAATGAAACTGCAGCTCAGAGACTCAAACAGTGACTCCCTCACCTCATTTTTTTTCATGAACTTTGTCAATAGCATATAATTGCAAAGATTAGCATTTAATTTGTTAATTTGTTTCGGTGGGAATCCAGGAACTTTAGGCATCGATTAATATTTTTGTAACACACTGAAGCTGATGTCTGTAAAGAAAAAATGCATGTTTGAAATTCAAGCTGTTTTAAGCATAACTAGCTCTAATTAACTGTTGAAAAATGATAAAACAAAATCCCTTGAATCAATACATTCCAGTCATTAGATCACCATATTCTAGTCATGATTTGCTCAGCTGCAGAGCACCAAATTATCCCGCTTCTTAAAGTGGAGTCTTCATGTATGTGCACAAAGGAGCCAACGTGCTCTGCTGTGCCACAGAAGCAAGGTTTTCTAAAGTAGCTGTTGTTTGCCTGTGCCCTGGGAACAGCCTTCGGTGGGCACAGCACAGAACAGCGTCCTGTCCAGGGGTGTTGGGCAGCTGGGGTTACTGCTGAGGGATGCTTATGTTAAGCCACTGAAAGGGATGGAGTGTGGAGGGCTGAGATAAGCTCCTCTCGGAGGGGGCTGTGTGTGAGGGTGAGAGGCAGCAGACCCTTGGGGTAGAGACCTCTCGAAGGCCCTTTCAACCTGAATTATTTCAACCTGAATGAATTTCTTGTCAGGTTTGGGATGAGGGCTCTGCTGCCTCCAGACGCGGGTTTGCATCTGGCTGATGGCGCTGTGCCCTTCTGCCCCTCTACCCTGGACTTATGTAAATGCAAATTCCCTGTTTTGAATCTTCCTGCATGCTGCTGAGTAATGCTGAAAGTGCCATTACTCTGTTAGGACTTATGTAAAACTCTTCTTTCCGTGGCCTGGATGAAATTTTCTTGTTATTTACCAAGCTGGCTTGGTAAGCACTTGTATTACTTGCTGAATTCCTAGTGATGTGTATTTCCCAGTGGGATGGTGAATATCATTGCAAATTGTCTTCCCCTTACGAATGGCTTTGTATCACCTGTCACTTCCAGTTTTGCTGGTTTTGCTTAATAGGGTTGCACAGATAGTGGCGTTTGGCCCAGAAGAAGGATGCCTCAAAGAGTAATGGGGATTTCTTTAATGAGGATCATTGTTATTTGTAATGCACTGACCTGATCGTGTAGGTTTCCACTGTGCCTTATAAATCCACAGGGCAAAACCAGTTTGAGTTTTAAAGAAGAGCCAACCAAAGTGTAGGCAAAATGTCAACAGAACTGATTATAAAAAGAACAAAACATGTTAAAAAAGTAACTTTTGAGGGACAGGAAGGAAAACAAATGGTCATGGCTTAATTAAAGCCACAAAGGACTCAGCTGTTTTGAAGTTGAGGCTGATTGTGTGTTAATGTTTCTCTCTTGTACAAAATCCACTTTTGACCTTTCAATAGAACACAGTGTCTCACTGAAGAGAAAACGACTCATTAAAAGTGAAAGTGGCAGATAATATCTACTAATCAATGGTATGGAAATTCTTTAGGCCCCAGACTTGGTCCTTATATGCATCTCTTGGGAATCAATATTGTTTCCAAGTAACTAAAACAAAATCAATAAGAGACATAGATTGCATTTTGGTTACAAATCATTAATTTCCAGTGTTTCTGAACTTTAAACCACAAACCAAATCTTTATAAAATTGCCTTTTAAAGAACAAAAGCTGCTAGGGGGACTCTGACATGTTATGTTGTTTGAGGTACAGCACCTTGCAAGCTTCTAATTCGTTAAGAGCTGCCCCTGTGTTCTTGCAATGCGCTGCTACTGCAAATAAGCTGTGAGCAAGACTGGTGCAAATACTCCATCAGTGCATTAAGAGTCCATAGTGGGAAGAAAACAACATGAAAACAATTCTGTCCTTCCTTTTTATGTTGTCTTTTCCCTCTTTGGTGTATGCTCTTCTAGAAAATGCTGTATACAAAATTACCATGCTTCAGCTATTACTGCCTTTTTCTAGCGCTCCCTTGTCTTGTATAAATCCTCTTTGAAAAT
This sequence comes from Lagopus leucura, assembly GCF_019238085.1. Lineage (NCBI taxonomy): Eukaryota > Metazoa > Chordata > Aves > Galliformes > Phasianidae > Lagopus > Lagopus leucura. The sequence continues at coordinate 14,120,200 of NW_024962270.1, read as the reverse complement.
GCTGCCACAAAACTTCTATCCTCAAAAAATACCCACTACTATTATTAACATGCTCTTATGTGACTTTGGATGAGAGGAAATGGCCTCAAGTTACACCAGGTGAGGTTCATGTAAGATATTAGGAACAATTTAGTCCCTGAAAGAATGGTCAGATGCTGGAGCGTGCTGCCCAGGGACGTGATGGAGTGACTGACCCTGGAGATGTTCAAGAAACACGTAGGTGTGTGCTAAGGGACACGGCTTAGTGGGCAGTATTGGTGCTAGGTGGATATCTGGACTAGATGGTCTTGGAGGTCTTTTCCAACCTTGGTGATTTTAGGGTTGTTTGCTTTTCCCGTAGCCTGGAAGAATTTTTAAAAATTGTTTTCTAAAAACAAAATTCTTGAACCAGAAGGATGTTTTTAAAAGAAAAAGAAAAAGGAATGACAGTGGAAACCTATAGACCTCAGTTGCTGCTGGAGACTTTGGTGGGGCAACAGTTAAAGCTGAAGGAACACGCAGTAGTAAGAGAGGGCTGGGGGAGTGGAACCATGGGCGGCTTCTTAGGGAGCTGAGAAGTGAGTTTTCTCTTTTTAGGGGACAGGGGTAGAAATGAGATCTTTGTCTCTCAAAAGTGAAGTGGATTTTGGGGGCATTGTCTGTACTGTACTGCAGCATTGCACTGTCTCTGTTTTAATGTTGTTTCATTGAATACTATGCTGGAAAGTCAGCAACAGCCATGCCAAGCACCTGATCTTTAGTACTGATGCTCAGGAAAGAACTGGCCTATTGTAAGAGCATCTCCTCTCCAGCCATAACCTGCAGAACATCCTTCCTGCTTCCCATCACAGGAACCCTAATTGGTGTCCTTAGTTTTATTCTCTTGTATGGTGCACATAGAGATGGAAGCTTTGCTGTTTTTTCTTGATAACGTTTCATGGTTCCATCCTTCCCCCCACCTCTGCAGTTGGGTTTGTTTGAACAAACATGATGCTGTGGAAAAAGGAAAAACTGAAACTCAGCTGCAGAATGTTCAGTTTTGTACTACAAAAGATCAGGAGTGCTTTACGTGCACTCAAATCTCAAAGCGCAATGTAATGTTATTGAAAAGCATTCTTGGATTCATGTTTGCATGCTATTTTGTTCTTTGCTGGTTTCAAGATGTGATTTCTCCCTACTCCTTGGTAGTGTTCCCTGTAGACATAAGTGAAGAAAAGGAGAAAAGCTTGACTTCTAGTTGCTGCTGTGCTGGCACATTAATTGTGTAATTAACACAGAAACTGATTTAACATGAAGAGTAAGACTTGCAGCAGCAGTGAAACTTCAGGAAATTTGTTAAAAGGTACCAAGAGGAAGAGAAGTTGCTGGAAGAAAGAAGTAGAGTTGCAGAAGCTCTAATTGGAATTGACTGAATGTAGCAATAAAGCATTTGAGAATGTTCTTATGAATAAAACCTGCTGATTTGATTTGCTGATACTGCATACCGTTTTAATCACTTATTTGCAAGCATCTGGTTGAGATAACTCTAATTCACACGAACAAACCAAAGACAAAAGCACCAGGAATATTTGCATGCTGTTTCTGAGGTATTCCCCCTGGGAGTGACTCACGGCCCTTCTGCAAAAGTTAATTTTACACAGAAGACTGTAAAAGTTACACACGTGGTGAGGAGCTCCTGAAACTCAGAGAGTGTTTGTTGAGTGTTCATAAGTTAAAACAAAGGAAGAGTGCAGATCACAAAGGAATGGAAAAGGGATGATTCAGGTGTGGCTATCCTGCAGTGACAGGTATGAATAACGTGGGGCTGCAGTGTATGGGCAGAAGGGGCCTCGGGTGCTTATTACTGCTTTCACTTTAAAGATGAATCCAAGGTCTGCAAGAGTTAACCCATTATTTACACATCTTGACTATAAAGGAATTATGACTATTTAATAGAGTAAAGCTTGTGATATGATAAATCCCACCTCTGAGAAGTCTATTTGCAAGCCTTTGAGAAACACCATAAATGTTGTGTGTATTGTGTGGTATAGAGCATGAATTTACAGCAGCTTTTCTATCTTGCAGGAGTTCTGAGTGGTTTGATGGGTTCACTAAGAGTGGCTTTGCGCAGGTTTGACTTCTGTATCTTTCTGCTGTCTCCATTTTATGCCTAATCAAATATCACTCACTCTTCTGTAGCAGGCTCTATATTGTAATGCATATTATAGTGACATAATGATATGTTTCCTCCACAAGTAAGGAGCACTTTCTGTACTCAGAGCCATATATTCTTCTGGGCTCTGGCAAAAATGCAAGACTAGATTATTTTTCATTTTGTCCTCTTTCAGTTGCATGCTGTGTAGTGTCTGACAGTCTCCTTAGTGACAGCAAGCTCCCAGCTCAGAGGGAGAGTCCTTATGAGGTCAACATCTCTTTCATCCTCTCTTGCCAGTTCTGAAATTCTCCCTGGGAGTCGTCATCTCCCCACTCCCCCCCTGAGGTGTGTGAGCCCCATGCCCCATATCAAGGGAAGAAAACACCAAGGGGTGACATGGGGAAAGGGCACCGAGAATCTTTGTCTTGTATGCTGCTTAGCCAGGATGAAACTGAAGGTTATGATATGGGATTTGCTCTATTGTATAGGATGGTTAACTTCTCTATTTAATTCTTTTTCCTTGTGTCTACGTAGATGAGGAAAGGTGTAGAATCTATGTATTGATTGCTTTTTCTTCATTTCTTTCTGGTGTAGTGTTGCTCTCACCCCATCCCTTTGTGGCATTCCTACATAGGGGCAGTGAAAGCAGAAAAAAGTTCTCTTACTTGGTTCGTTTGTACACTTCAAAAACTGCTCTATGCCTATGTTGTCCAAATAGTTACTGGCTGGAATGCTTTGGCTTTTCTCACAGCTAAGCACAGATAACTTGAGCAAAATCCTGGGCATCTCTTTGGGCTTGCTTTGCTCTTACACTCTGCTTGCTGCTCTCCCATTGGCTGCTGAATGGTGCTGAGGTTTGTCACTGTGTTTGGGGCTCGGTTAGATGTGTGATGTCCCCTTCAAGATCAAGACTGAGTTCTTCTACCCTAAAATGCTGATAAACTTGAAGTGAGTCCTGATCCTGCAGAGGCTTCTTCTCAACCCTCACTCTGTGCCCACTGAGATTTGATTTTGGAAAGACCCCATTCTATTGAATCTTGAAGATGGTATTTGAAAATTAATCTGTTCTCAAGGTCCAATCCAATCCAATACCAATGAGCACTGAGTTCAAATGAGGTCACTGTAAACTTGACCACGTGCTTCAAACAAAGAAACCGATTCAAAAACATTTAGTCAGTGTCTTCTTTGAGACCAAAGGTATTGATTAATTAGGACACACTGCAATTTAAGAGTTCTTTTTGCTGTCAGTAAGTGTCATACAAGATGCTTCAGTTCTCTTACAAACATTTTCATGGGAATTTTATGCTACCATTACTGAGAGAAACAAATCAGGTCTCCTACTAAATAGTTTACATTACAGTTAAAACAATCATTTCTTTCATGACCTTGTGATGCAAATGACAGATGGTAGGTCATCTTGCTGATATCAATGTAAATATATTGCTAAATGGCTTTGGGGTCAGAGAGGGAGTATCATTTCTTCTGACCTCATGTCCAGCTTTCCATTCCCACTTGCTGTCTTAATCCTGAATTTAACCCAATTAAAACTACTTTAGTTGAAAAATATGTTGGGACACACTGGTGTAAATCTGCTTAACCGTATTTTCCTGATCAGGCAAACTTTACTATCCATTGTCACTGATTTCTGAGAGTGGAAACTGAATGTGTCTACAACTGCAAACTTCAGCTGATGGGACTTTCCAAGCCTTCATTGTAGTTATTGCTCTCACACCAACCAATAAAAGCTTTGTCCAGAAGGTTCTAGTAGCAAGTCAGTCAAATAAAAGACTTTAAAATTCTACTCCGTTGGGTCATCTTCGCAACATTATAGATTTAGAGTACATTTTCCTTTCCTTCTTACTATAGCAAAATGGGAAAATATATGGATTTTCATATCCTGTAGACTTTTATGATTGGTACAGGAGAAGTGATTTTATCATAGAAATCAGCAGAACTTTTCCTGTTGCCTGCATTTTCTACTAAGTCAGAATGGAGAAATCTTCGTTAAAAGCACGTAATTGGGAAAGAAAGGAATGATGAGACAAGCCAGCTTCAGTCTTATAAGCAGGAACGCTGGGGCCTAAGGAACTATACAGCTGGAGAAACAGGAGTTCAGGGAGACAGTTCTCAGATGCCTTTTCAGCATGTATGGTCAGCAGTGATGGGGAAGGTAACAAATTTTCAAGATTGGGTGAAAGCAGAACAATGGCTCTGTGTGCAGTGAGGGATACATAAGCTCTTCCCTAGTTTCCCGTTTGGAGTTGGCCTTAAGTGCAACACAGATTCATCTGCACTGGTGGCTGTTCAGTACTGGTGGTTAACAGTTTTGGTACATAGTGTTTACAAGCATTTGCTGAAGTGGGAGATGCCTTATGGTTCTGCTGTTGTTGCTTATGCTAGATAGATCTAGACAGCAGCCTCCCAAATGTGATTTTGTTGCTGCAAGAGAGGAGGCAGGCAGTTATGCTGTAGATCATGCAGGGTTATTGATTTAAAATTCAATGTACACAGACTTAGATAAACTCCAAGAGTTTTGGAGGGTTTCCTTGTCTTGAAATCTCTTGTCTGGTTTAATCAGTCTTTAAACAATTTTAAAGAATATTTCTTAGGCTATTCTTGAACGCATGAAGGAGGTGGGGGAGAAATGTCCTCAAATAAGACCTATTTCCTGTGTCTTTATAGTTGATTTTTTTTCTTTACTACAAATGTATTGAAAATGGTCTGAAAAAGCCACAGTTACACAGGCTCCTATGCTGTTGTGGCTGCTTTTCCGGGATGGTTGTGTATTCATGAGTAGTGTTTGCCTTAGGTGTAATAAGTAAATACATCCTGTTAACTTGGTGCTACCTACCACTGCAGTAAGATCCTAAAGCTTTTTTTTTTTTTTTTTTTTTTTTGGAAAGCATTGATTTTGAAATAAAAGAGCAGGCAAAGGTGGGAATTGAGGTAAAGGGAGTTACTCGAGACCAAATGGGAGATAACTAGTTACAGCACAGCTTCTGTCACCAGACCGCTGCCATGTGCCTTGGTTAAGAGCCAGTTTTGTCAGCAAGGGCTTTACTGGGTCATGTATTGCTTTCATCTGTCCAGGTCTTATTCGAGGTCTCTGGGAATCAATCAGGATGAATACCTGAAAATCCTTTGTGTTCTTCCCTCATTTCTCCTTCTTTTCTATTTTGTTTTTCATTTTTTTGGGACAAGGTTCTTCTCAAAACATTTGGAGGCTTCCCAGATGAGTTAATACTTCTGATAAGTGAGTTCTGTTGCATTAGCTCTGTTCCACAAAGACATTACAATGATCGATAGCATAAAAATAAGACATGGCTACAGTTCCCATGAAGAAAGATTAACTGCCTCTATAGATTTCAAATAGCAGAAGGACATGAATGGAGAAAGGAAAATAGCCCACGCTTTCCCTGAATGCTTTGTATATATAAAGGGCATCCCTTGAGCCAAATTCCCCTTTGTGCTTCTGAAAGAAGGGGTAGAAGTAGCAGGGGAGTTGTGAGTGCATAGGTTGGTGTTCTGCAAATGCCAGTGTGGCCTTGTGCAACAAATGGGTGTTTGTGCTGATCCCAGGGGCGGTCTGTGACAAAAGGATGGATGATTGTGGCTCAGTTCTGTGAGTGCTCGTGACAGGGAGGAAGATTAATGGGATGAACGCAAGAAAAATGTATCAGGAGGGTGTTTTTTCTTTGGAAAGATTAACAATTTAAATGAGAATGCTTTGAGTGTAGGTGTGCTGATACACTCTGAGGGCCCCACTATATCAAAAGGTTTTGCACGTCCCACCCCTGTGTGGCATTTGGCTGCAGAAGGCTGCGTCCAACACTTTCACTGCTGAGAAGAATGAGGAGAAACTTCATTCATGCAGAACCAGGCCCCGTGGTCCAGGAGATGTTTCTAAGCTCCAGTGTCTCACCTCTGTGCCTTGCCCGAGATATGCCTCTAGGTATTTTGCCCTACCAGGTATGTTGGTGTTTTTGATTTGATGCCTTCTCTTGACAGGCCTCCTCTGCTCTTCCTGCTCGGCACCCTCGGCTCCTGGCTAATTTGCTACTGCAAGGGCAGCCACCTGGCTGCACCCATGTCCCAGCAAAGAGCACTGTGTGAATTCAGGAGCTGTCTCCCCAGTAAGTTAAAGCAAGTCACTCTTGAGTCCTGTGTTGCTTGACTTAGAGAGTTTGAAAGGTGGAAGTGAAACTGGGGCTTCGTGTTCAGTTTGGGTGACCAAGGGGCACTTGGGCTGCAAGCTGTGATGTGCTGTTCTCAGTTGGGTCTGCTCTGAAAGTAGTGCCTCCTATGTTACAATGTTGGCCCATGACATCAAGGACAGATGGTGGCATGGCAGTAGAGGCTGAACCTTCCCATTGACATCCCATTACATTTTGTGGCTGTGCGACAGATGGAAGCAGAGGGGTGATGACAGGACAACATCTGACGTGGGAGTGCGTGTGGAGCATAGGGGTGTCATTGAATTCCTCCATGCAGAAACAGCACCTGTTGACATTCCTTGATGCTTGTTGAAGGGTGATGGAGACCAAACAGCAAATGTGAGCACACTGAGGTCTGGGAGGTGCATTTTGGCAGTGATGACAGCAACAGTGGTCACCTCTACTTGTGCAGATTTTTACAAGCATGGCATATAAGCTCTTGTTCATCACTGGTGAAAATGCAGAGCTAGTGGCGGTGACAGTGTTGAAGAGTGTTTTGTAGCTGAGAATTTGCTCTATCAAGTAGTGTTATTGTGTTCTTTGGATCTGTAGTTGTCTCCATGAAATTAAATAGGAGGCATTATTTATAGAGGGACCTACATATGTTAATCTGCTCTGGGTAGCACTTCACTAGGAAATGTACTGGCTTTCTGTGAGGACTTTTTTTCCAAGCAGTGACCTTAACAACGATAATGCTGCCATTTGCTCAAGTCTGTTATTTTTCACTGCAACCCCCAAGTGCATAAATGCTGAAGGCTTTGTGTTTGATCTTGCTAATGACCTACAGATTTGTTCTGTTTGCCTTTGCACTTCTCATTCTTCAGTTTGTTGAAAGTTCTACGTTTAATTACAGTCAAACAGCTGCTGTTACTTCAGAAACATGCACATTAGAGATATGAACACTTTAAAATTATTAAATGTAGTGTGATGAACCATTTTGTGTGCATGTGAACTTTTACCCTAATATGTATAACTGAGCAAACATGTATCACGTGCTCTGCACTTGTCAAGAATAAGCAGAAAGCTCATTTTTTTCTCTATGCTTTGGAAACAAAGTTCTGTCTTTGCCGGTTTTCTGATGTCAGCAACACCAAAGCTGGGTTTTGCATTTGCATTGCTTCGTATGTCTCAGTGTGATCCTTATGTCTGGTGAATGAAATCACTGTGCTTAGAAAGCTGATTTGTACGTTCAGTCTGCATCACTTCGCATGTGCCCATGTGTGCTAGCAAAAGTAAAAACACATTTGTATTTCTTATGATACCTGACATGGCACTGATCAGCCAAGAGGGGATGCTGACATGGATGTAGGCTCCAAGGACTTAATGTTGCTGTTGAGAGCTTGGGTATCTCTTCAGAGTGCTGTGTACAGTCTTGTAACAAAGAACAACTTACTATATGCCAAACAATATCTAAACACGCAGGAATTTGCATACCTTATTGGCAGTGCGGAGGATGTTTCCTTTTTATCCTCCATTCAAGGCAATGTGAAGTCTCATTGACCTGAATGAAATTATCATTGTAGGATGACAGCGCTGTATGTGTGTACTACTATGAATACCTGGAGTACAGAACAAGGAGCTGGTATTAGAGCAGAGGCTGTGGGGTTGGGAAGAGTGGGAGACACTGTGGACAGTGTGGGGATGGGGGTAAGTTAAGCCAAGGCCCAACTGGAGCTGGACTTAGCAAGGGCTGCAAAGAAGAACAAATAAGGCTTCTACATGTACACCAAACAGAAAAGGAAAGTCCAAGAAGGTGCACTTCCTCTAGTGAGCAATAAAGGCAGGTTGGTAACAACGGACAAGGAGAAGGCTGAGTCTTGCATCAGTCCTCACTGGCAACTGTTCTTCACACATCCCTGAAGTTGATGGGTCAGAAGATGGGGACTGGGGGAGCAACGTCCCTCCTGCTGTGAGCTAAGATCAGGTTTGCAACCACTCTAGGAACCTGAACATTCATAAGTCTGTGGGTCCCAATAAGATGCATCCCAGAATCCTCAGGAAATTGGCTGATGTCATTAAGCCACTCTCGATAATATCTGAAAAGTCATGGCAGTTAGGTGAAGTCCCAGGTGGCTGGAAGAAGGATAGTATTGGGCCCATTTTTAAGAAGGGTGAAAAGGACAAGTCAGGGAAATACCATCCTCAGAGCTGGGAAAGATCATGGAGCAGACTGTCCCAGAATCTATGCTAAGGCACGTGGAGAGTGAGGTGATGCACGACATGGCTTCACCAAGGGCAGTCCTGCCTGACCAACCTTGTGGCCTTTTATGATGGCACACCTGCGTCAGTGGACAAAGAAAGAGCTGATGTTATCTATCTGAACTTCAGAAAGGTCTTTGACACAGCGTTCCACAACATCCTTCTCTCCAAATTGGAAAGATACGGGTTTGATGGGTGGACTGTTTGATGGATGAGGAACTGGTTGTGAGATCATACCCAGAGAGTGGTGGTCAATGGCAAGGTCTGGCACCTTGGTTGTGGCTACTCCCACAGCCAATGCAGGCTGGGGGATGGAAGGATGGAGCACAGCTCTCCTGAAAAGAACCTGGGGTGATGGTGGATAGCAGCCGGACATAAGCCAGCACTGTGCTCTCACAGCCCAGAAAGCCAATCAATCGGATCCTGGGAGCATCCAAAGCAGCACAGCCAGCAGGGCGAGGGAGGGGATCTGCCCTTCTGCTCCGTGCTGTGAGACCTCACCTGGAGCGCTGTGAGATGGAAGGAGATAGATTTGTTACCAGAGTCTGTTGTGATAGGATAAATGGCTTCAAACTAAAGAGGAGAGATTTAGTCTGGATTTAAGGAAGAAGTTTTTTACAGTAAGGGCAGCGAGGCACTGGTGCAGGTTGCCTGGAGATGGTGATGCGCCATCCTCAAAAACATTCAAGGTCAGGCTGGACTGGGCTCTGAGCACCTGGTGGAGCTGGAGGGGGGTCCCTATTCATTGCAGATGAGTTGGGCTTGATGACCTTTAAAGGTCCCTTCCAACTGGAAAGATTCTGTGAATCTATGATTCTGCATCAGGACAAAGGTCTTGCGATCAACAGTTTCCTGACATGTAGAGAATGCAAATAATTCCGTGCAGCTTCTTTACAGGAGCTGTTTTAAACCAAAATCATTAGGTGCTGTAGCGTGTTTTAATGGCAATTAGTCTCTGACTGCTGCTAAGGATTCCTCATCTACCACTGATGCTAATTATTCTATTTTGGCTCATTGATTCGCAAAATTGCTAAACGAGTCCTTTGTTACAAAACACCGTATTCAAAGACTGTTTGATGGAAACACAGGCCTACTCATCGTCTTTGTATCACAATTGAGAACTTGTCACTGCGGAGAGAAGTATTGGAGAAAACAGGAATTTTTGCGAATGATTCTTGAAAGAAATTAAAGTTGTTATATTTAGGATATGTCTACTTGTCAGTCATGCTTTAGCTATCTTACAGTAGAGGGCAGAAGTGAATTCTTTTCAATTTGCAATTTTCAGGCTTGTAAATTGAAAAATCCATATCTGCCCTTTCTAGCTTAAGAAGGATTGACAGTGAAAGGTCACATTTTCAAAATGAATATGTTAGGTATTACTCCTTATGTTCTGTCATTATTTTCAGATTTTATATCGGTCCATTGCAATAGTTTTTGAGCACCTGCTAATCTTTAATGTAGTTATATTCAGAACACCCTTGTGACAGAGGGAAGTCCTATTATCTCCCTGTTTATAACTAGAATAGTCGATTGCAACAGGCTCTGTGGGCTTGTCTGTGTTTGTGTAAGAAGTCTGTAATAAAATCTATTGTTCCAGTGCAGGTTGCTTGGCCCCTGGTTGGGTCATTGGAGTGTCTCTGCTGTTTGTAAGGATGCGTGTTTTATCTCACTCTTTATGCTTTTTGATTTATTGCTGTAAAATCTTATTACCATCTTGTCTTAGTTACAGCTGAGATGGAATTACTTCCTTCAGAGTGAGTGCTAAGATTCGGTGTTTTTGATTCTAGGAGAAAAACAATGTTGATAACACACCAATGTTTATAGTTGCTGCTATGCAGTGTTATAAGAGCCATGTGCAGCAAAGGGCCCAAGGAGCTGGGAGGGAGCAAATTAGGGCAGCTGTCTTAAACTGACCAAAGGGATATTCCATACCATATGACATCATGTGGAAGGAGTTCTGAAGGAGGTGGGAGTTCGTCTGTTCCACTGCTCAGGGGTCTAGCTGGGCATCAGCTGGGGGATGGTGAGCAATTATTGCTTGTCCATCACATGTTACATACATTCACACACACACACACATATATAGCCGTAACTATTACCCTTTTCCTTTTCACCACCTTAGTAAATAGTTTTATCTCAACCTACAAGTTCTGCTCTTTTTTTTTCCTGATTCCTTCCCCCATTCTGCTGGGAAGAGGGGCAGGAACAAATGATTGTGTGGTGATGAGCCACCTGCCAGGTTAAACCACAACAAATACCTTTGAATATTTTACAAACTTTCTGGACTGGGGTACTGAGAAATCAAGGAAACAGTCAATGGAGATCAGCAATCAGCTGGTGCTTGACAACAAATGTGAGCAGGAATTCCTGAGAGCAGTGGAAAGAAAAAGTGCAAATATTTTTTTCTGAATTTTTTGGAGGGCACAAATTCAGGTTGTGCCATGTTAATTTGACAGCTGGTTTGCTTTGTCTGAAGACAAAACAAACAAACAAACAAAACACAAAAAACATGTTTTTTCTTGTGTCATTTTTAACTTCTGGGAAGTAGCATCAGACAGTTTTTGGTAGACAGCTCTATCATTGTGTGGCATACATTCCTGCAGAGTGCCAGTTTTAAAATCAAACTCATTTGGGAATACAATTCGAACTTGGAAGGAGGAAGAATCTGTGACGTTTGGTTTAACTAAGTAACAATGAATGGTCTGAGACATTTTACCAAAGGTCTCTTTTAAGCGTGTAAGCAGTAAGCAAGAAATTATTACTTAGGATGGAATGAGGGATAAAATTAGGAAGGGTAAGACAATAAAATGGTTTCTCAAAGGAGATGTGGGAGGCGTTTTAGAAATGAGCAGCAGAATGTTGCTGTACTTTCAACACGGTGCTTTTGAATGATGGTTTTGCCCCAGCAGTAGCAGCTCCTTAGTGTTGGGGAGACTGAGGTATCTGAGTGGTTGTCCAGTTGAATGGTTTCAGCACAGGTGCATACTGTTTACTAAAAGCTGGACAACAGGTGGTTTTCTCAGGTGGAGAAGATAACCTAGAAGATGCTCTGGAGCAGAGGAATGGCTAAGATATTATGAAGGGAGCATGGCTGCCCAGGGTTCTGAGAGACAGGCTGCAGGAAGACAAGTGCGAGTTGTACTAAAAGGAATGGGAATGGGGAGAGGTGGTATGGCAGTGCGAAAAGGCAGTGCCTGGAGGAATGCAGGGAAGCTGCAGTTGAGGCAATCTCTGGGAGAGATCATGCAGATGTCTCCTTTAAATGAAGCAAACAGGCTTTTGGGGAGACTTGAGTCCATTGGTTGGGGAATGGGAGGGAGAAAATGAGAGATTGTTTCTTAAGGCAGTGGAGAGGATGGTACATCTGCAAGATCTAGTGCCACAACCGTGCCTGGACTGAGAGCTGAGAAACTCTGTGCGTCAGTTCTTTTTCATGTCCTGAAATTATTAAATTCATAAGCTTGGGGAGATCGAAAATTTCCTTTAAACTGCAGTTTGCAGTTTATCATTGGCTGTTCAACATATGTCTCTTTTCGGAAAAAGAAAAAAAAGAGGTGACATTTCCACTGAAGTGAGATGGGAGGAGTTGTGTGAATTTGCATGAGCTGCTTTTTATTTATCAAATGTTTAAAGATGCTCCTGTGTTTTGAAACCTCCTAAGCTACTTGCTGAGGTGCCATATGTAAAATTCTGACTTAGGGGAAATGTGTTGGTGAGCGTAACCCAAGGGGCTGAATCTCTTTATATTTCACCTCTGTGTCATGTCAGGGAAACTCCACAGATTTATCTGAGTGGGAGCAGATTCAGGCCCCAAACCTCCCCAGTTTGTGGTGGGGACTGTGTAACAAATTAATAAATCATGCTCCTACAAACAGAAAACTCCGGCACTCCCTAATGAAACTTTTAGTAATGAAGTAATCAGAGCTGGATCACACAAGGGCACAAACTGCCTCTCAAACTCATATGCTTTTCTCTTCTGCCTGACCGTTCCTTTGTGGCATTCCTGTGCTGCAGAAGCACAGCACAGTGCCCCTGCTGACTGGACAGAGGGTCAGATCAATACAGGGTAAATTCCTGTTAATGAGGTTTTGATTCTTTGACATTTCCAATCAATGTTTACTTGAAACGCATGGCGGGAGTCTGATGTTTGCCATCCAGCTCTCAATTGTTTCTCAAGTACGCAGTCACACATATTTGTGTCTTGTACTTTTTTCTTTTTAATGGAGGTCATAAATTCGTGTTGCTCAGTGTGAATTAGCTCCTTAATATGCCACTGGTCTGCATAAAAGGGAAAGCTTACTTTTGTCTAGTTACAACCTGTTAGAAAGAAAGAAGCTGTTTATTTTACTGTATAACCTATGTCACTTAATAATTAACTTTTCCAAATTTAATTCTGTGGCAGTGACTATGTGACAAACAAACTTGTCTTGTGTGTGCATGTGATGCAAATGGGATCTTACAAAGATCAGAGGTGCAAGCCCAAAAGAATCTGCCAGCCATGCTGCTGTTTGCTGTGCTTTGCCAACATGTAATTACTGGGCATCGTGCTTTCCGGGGAGCAGGTAGTGGTGGCTGATGAACGCCCAGTTAGATAGTGACAGCTGCTGGCAAACTCCAGCTGTGGGAACTGGGGCTGCTGCAGCTTCCTCCCTGTTAGGTGGCTCATTTTGAGCTGTTCATTACAGCTCACCATTTTCTGTAAATACAAAGATTTTTTTTCAAGTATCAAGCATTGTATACTCTGCAGAAGTACTGCAGTCATTCATTTGAGAAGGGCTTGTCACATCAGGGAAAGGCCACTGCTTAAAAGTTTTATTTTAAAGTGTAGCTCAAGGCCTGGCACAATAATTTCCAGTTAGCTAAAAAGGAACTTGCTGGAGGCCAGCTTGTTGGGAACCAGCATTTGAAAATTTGGCCAGCCAGAGCTCTGCTGCAGAAGGTCACTCAGGGATGCAAGGGGAGAGTTGTGACATGTGCCCCCTCTGTGCTCAGACTGAATGTTCTTGACACTGGGGACCCTTTGCAGCAAAGAACAAAAAGAGCTGTGCTCTAGACGAGCTGACCCTGCAGCCAACATGGATTGTTCAAGCTGAGGTCAGAACGCAGCCACCTTAATTGTGATGAATCACAGCTTATGTTTCTGAAGAGGAGAAAAACCGAATGTGCTGAAATTGAAACATAATAAAATAAAATGCCTCTAAGATGGGGTAATCATGTGCATTTGCCTTACACATAATGATTTATAGGGCCTTAAATGTACTTCCAATTTCTGTCCCTTTAATTCCGTGCAGTCTGGGAAAGCTGATCTGTTGAACTTGGATTTGAGAATAACACAATGCAGCCAGCCTAGCTCTGCTCCCAAACAGAGCCGTGCTTTTTCTTTGGATCAAAATATTTATTAAACTCATCTTCTGCTGTTTTTTTTTAATCCTTCAGGATGAATGAAAGTTTCCACTCCAATTAATAGCTAACAAAAAATGAAGAATATTTGTTTGAGGTCTTGGTGGATGAAATCAGACTTGGCAAATGCTGCAAACTGCTCCCTAGTATCTTTTCAGAAATATAAGATGGAACTGCAATTGCAGTCAGTTATCAGCTTTTCTCTACAACGCTTTGATCCTTAGAGCTCTTTTTTTCCCTTTTGCTCGTTATGCGCACCCCTCAAAAAGAAATGTAACAAGATACTGAAATTGCTGACTGCCTTGTGTTTGATATCGATTGGGCTCATTGATGCTGCATTATCTAAGACGAAATTGGCATCAACTTTTTTTCCCCCTGAAGCCTGAAGATTTTGAGTTCTTTTTAATTGTTGGAGGAAGGTCAGCACAGAATGTACCCTCTGGCTTTTAATCTTAGACAGAAACGTCGTAAATGAAGAGAAAACTGCACGTCAGCAAAGTGAACTCGTGCTGAAAGCAATGTGTAGGCTTCTCATGTTTTGGGTTTGTGATGACATAAGCTTTGACCTTAGCATGTTTCTTTTAGAAAGAAGAGTAACATTTGTTCCCTTCAGCCTAATAGCAGTGCTGATGGCAGGAACTGTGCACTTGCATGAACTTGCATGATCCTGAACTGCTGCAAGTTGTAGCCCTGGTTGGAGGAAGACCTTAATACTGAAGCACTGTTCTGTTCTCATTTCCTGATGTAGGGCTCTTAGCTTCTCTCTTTCTACAGTCAGAATGTAAGTGGCAAGAGACATGGATGGTCAGGGATTGATGTGGTAAACTAATCAATTCGGCTGCTCTTCAGTCTGTCTGGCAGATGGGGAGCTGAACTGGTAGGTGGGATTGTTGCTGTGGCTTAGGGGAATTTCCAAGCTTATCATTTTTTCCCCACATATGGCAGGGAGGGGACAGGTCCCCTCTGCAGCATCTCTGCTTTTGGCCCCAAAAAGAGGCAGTGGATGGGGGTGGGTGTGTGGGAACTGATGCTGTGGCGAGAGAAGCCCTGTTCATTTCTCCCTGAGCATCCACTGAGCCCTTTGCTGTGTCCTGTGACATGGGATAAAATGAGGAAAATTTGGGATGAAAGTTGTATCTCACAAGGCAGGGCAGAGGTGCCAGCACTGACTACAGTGGCCCTCCTGCAGGAAGGGGTCTGGGCAGCGAGTGGTCTCGTGCTGCAGCACTGTGGGAGGAGATGAATTTTAGCATCTCCTTTTGAGGACGTTTGATTCAAAGGCTGTGGCTGACTGCAATCAGATTGAATGCAGAAGGGCAAGTTCATTTTCATCCACCTGGGCTCATCCAAAATTATGAAAACAACCTCAGTCCCAATTCCCTCAAGGCTTTGGCTCGTATTCCCTTGTTGAAACAGGAGATCCATAAGTAGGAGAATAGCTGCCCATCTGTTAGGGATGCAAAAGAGGAGAAATACATTTGGTCCCCTGATCCCCATGCCCAAGTTCCGCACATCCTGAGGGTGAGCAAATTCAGTTTTCCTCCTGAAGCCTAGTGAAAGAAAGAAGGAAATGGAATGACTGTAAAATTTCTCAACATTTGAAAGAATTTGCAGAGGATAAAATAGGCCTGGGGGCCTCACAGTGACTTTGAACAAAGCTGGAAGCATCACTGGCCTTTTTGCAGAGGTCTATGTAAACAATTTCCACTTGGGTGAATTTAGAGGCTTCCCTGGTCTGATGTGAAATTTCATTTCAATTGTCCCCAGTGTGTCAGGGACACTCTCAGGCAATGGCAGTTGGGAGATTTTTCATGTCACCAATTTGACCATCTGCCTTTGACAATAAAACGTGTGCAGCACTTGATGAGATGTTGCAAGAACATACAGAATGCAGTGGGGAAAATGCTGCAAGCTTTTTGAGTCTCATTTCTGCCCAAGCCTGCAGCCAGGGAAAACTGTGGAGCAGATGTAAGCCTTCAAGGGGGGAATTTTGTACACTGAATAACTGGAAGTGGAATGCCAGCCTGCAGATGTGAACCAGCTATGAGAAACATGAAAGTGCTTGTGAGAATTTGCACCAAATCTGTGTGTGAAATCTCTTTTAGTTAAGCTGCAATATTGTGCTTCTCTGTATAGTTCTACAGAGTGCTGAACATCTCAAGGGGATGGGAGAAGGGTCTGTGGTTTGTGCACGTGATTTGGTTTAGAATGTCCAGGTGGAGTTTGGGATACCTCACCTATGGGCTCCTGGAGAAAAGTGGACAGTGAGAAATGCTCTGTGACCAACAGACCTGAGAGCTGTGTGGTTGTGCAGACAGAAGGCTGGGGATGCTGGGCGCCCACAGGCTCTGTCCCACCATCGTGGGTCAGCTCTCTTTTCAGCTCCCTTTCTCTCCCATTTCTGTGGTTTCCATCCAGAAGTGCACTGTGGCCTGACAACATGTGGTCATGTTTCCAGCAGGAGGTGTTGGAGAAAGGATTGGAGAAACAAGTTGGTTCCAATTTCCATTCAAAGATCCCTCATACAGACCCAAGCTCTCTGCTGTCTAATGAAGTGTAAAAGCTGCAAGTCCCTGTGCCAAGCTGCATAAGTGCATTGCTGTGTGTGTATCAGAGCCTCTTGGCTGCTAAAGAGATGGACTAACATGCAAACAGAATGTGCAGTTATCAATCAAATGCCTTGAAGGTTTCTAAGTGGCAAGAACTGGTCTGTCTTTAGAAAAACAACTTCTAGGAGTGCAACCAGGAAAGATCAACTGATTTATTATTATTTTTTAAAAGAACAGAGCTGTGAAGTGTTCGAATGAGTCAACACTGCAGTTAGCAACTTACATTTCTGACTCAGATCACCTCACCCCTCTTCCCTCATGCCACCTCCCATCTCTGTCTTTGGCTGTGGAGGTGCTGGTCCTGCTGTGCTGGGGGCTTTGCAAGCCTGCGGAGGAAAACAGCACCAAGTGGAGGTGAAATCGATAAAGAGAAGCAGACGGTGTGTTTATGCAATAAATCCTTTTCTCTTCATCTGCGCGGCACAGCTGTGTCCAGAGGGAGCCATAACTGTGAGAAGGATACCTGCCTGCTCTGCAGCCGTGCTGCAGCACTCTGCAGCCGTGTGGGAGGAGGAGCAGCCCTGCTCTGTGCAGCAGCTCTCGGCTAGCTGCGTGTCTGCATTCACAGGGAAAGGGGCACTCTGGAAAAGTGGAAAGCCAAAATATTTTCCATTACTGAAGAAACAGGGAAAGGAATTTTTATTTTTTTTCCTTTTAAGGATCAGAAGTTTGTTCGGAACTGGGCCTCATTCATGCATTGCAAGGAGTTCCTTTGATTTTGCTGAGCTGATTTTGGAGGACACTTTTCTCTGGTGATTAGTAGCATTTGGTTAGTGTTATATTGTGAGGTGTTAAGCACAGTTATTTTCTGCTTGGTAAATACCCAGGTCAGTATGCAAAGGGAAAAGCCACAGCACCTCCCATGAAAAGGAACCTCTTAGTAATGCTGCATGCTGGGGACTCTGCTTCTCCTCTGCTCTCCCTTCCTGCCATTTTTCTGTGTCTGGGCCAACTTCTTTCAGGGCGCTCGCATCCCCCCCTTGCTCTCTGTCACTGAGATGCTGTGCCCATTTCCCTGCAGAAGCAGTGAAGCTGGGTTCCCCATGCCAGCTCCTGCTCGCCCTGCTGGGGCTGTGCTCTCCTTCTAGCACACCTGAGACCAGACAGCTGAATTCACAGCTTTGCTGCACTGGGGTTTGACGTGAGGCATGACCCTCTCCTTTCCTCTTTTTCAAGCTGTGTTTAGGAGAGCTGGATTTAGTTTTTCCTTTCTGCAGAGCTTTAAATGTTGAGGGGCTCTCCGTAGTTATAAGTGCTCTCCTATCCTGTAGGCTTCAGGAAGTGTGATTTTTTAGCATAGAAATATCAGATGTTCAGAGAGACTATTGTGAGGTGTGATGTGAAACACTCAAATTTCTTTTCTTGCAGAGCACGTTATGGGTCATATTGCCCCAAACTGTTCTCATTACACCTACGTGGTAACTTGAACTATTTTCCTCACTTTGAGAAGGGACCTGGGAAAGAATTGACTCTGAAAGTAGTTCGTGGTGATGCAGTCCTTTAAGAGTTTAGAAAAGTAGGCAAAAGAGATGTCTTAAATAGAATGGTTTGTCATTTTGCAGACTCCCCGCCTGTTTTCTCCATGGTAGGGAAGATCTGCCCTTCCACGCTTCTGTGCTTTGTCTGTTCTGAGCTCTGCAAGGAAACTTGGATGTTGGTGTGAGGATGTAGTGACTTATTATGTGAAGTAACAGAGAGACAGCAAAGGCTGTTTACAAACTGTCTTTCTAAGCACTGTTGGACTGTTGTAGTATCTGTGGTGTGTATTTCTGAGCGTCCCATCTGCATGTTCAGCATTCTGTATTCAAGACTACTTTTCAGTTCTTCATTGTCAGTTCGCAGCCTGCAAGAAGAGCCAGTCACACTTCCATCCGAATGTCTGCTTATGCAGACACTGAAGAGGCCTTTAAAATCACCTTTCTGCTATATGTTGAAAATGTGGTGTTTACTGCAGGGCAGCATCTTATTTTAATACCGTGTACATCTCAAATTGCAGAACAAATCCCATATGTAGCTCTGCTCCCTTCAGTAGAACCCTCTAATAACAGACTTCTGGTCTTTTCCTGTATGCATCAATATTGCCTCAAAAGCCAATAAATGTTTGATGCATGCTTAATAATCTAATGAAAAAGTGATTTTCTGCTGTGTTGTATTTCTTTTCATCAGATATTTTAAAGAGGATGTAATGTTGGTACTGTTCCCAGATGCTTCACGAAAACAAATACTAATACCTAATTACTGCCTTACAAACACTTCATTCTTTGTGGTGGTAATTGAGAACAGAATATTATTAATTAGACCAGAGGCTTGGTCCCAGTTGGTGAGGTATCTGCCTTTCTGATCTCATTTTTTTTCCTTTAGCACGTACATCATTGTCATTGTTTAATTGAGACAAAATAATGCTAAAATGCATTCTTAACTGTAATTTTACCTGAGTTTCTAGGAGATGAAAGGCAGTGAATGAAGTCATCTGGTGCCTTTCTCTATGTTGTCCTGAGTCATCAGAGTAGTCTGAGGGGTTAATGTCCTAACTAATACCAATTATTTCAAAGAGTGGCATCTGCTTTCAAACCAGAAACCATTCATGGGAAAGAAACCATTCAAAGAAGCTATTCAAAGAGCTCAGACATAGGAAAGACTGCATAGCAGCACAAATCCAATAACAGTAAGATCAAAACTGCGACATTTTTGCAGTGCCAGAGAGCAGTGGAAAACCCAGCAATGAGCCTGCTTGTCTGAGAACCCATGGTGGCTGGGCACCTCTAGGTATGACACGTGATACATGACGTGCAAGCATGATGCTTTCCATCCTTTTTGACATTGCTGACTGAAGCCAAAATGTTGTACTATTTGATTTAAGAATAATGTACAATTACACATTCTGGTGGATGCGTTTATATCCTGTAGTGTGATTTTTTTCCCCCATGAAATTCAGACAGTTAAAAAAAAAAAAAATTATGAAATGTAGGACTCATTAAAACCAAGCCGTTGTCAATAGAGAAATTATTGTGCTTGCACAAAATAGTAAAATGGTTCTCTGGTGCAAATGAATTCATATAGAAGCTTGGTTGCCACAAACTGAGCCTTATATATGCAAATTATCAACGATTTCTTACAAATGCTCACTGTTGTGCCATCCAGATCTGTTTGGACTCCAGATCTATTCAACATTTAGCATTCTATGATCCTTTGATTTTGCATTCTACAATTCTATATTTAGCTATTCTATTGTGAATCTGTTTCTTGACAATCTGGTAAAGTACAGGATAATAAAGAGACACAAAATGTAGCTTCTGTTCATTGGCAACGTATTTCTACATTATTATTGTCTCCACTGAATTAAAATATGTAAAAAAAACCACCATAACACCCAAAAAATAACAAAAGGCCAAACTTGCAAGCAGATTTAAATTATCAGTTAAATAATAAATTGTTAACTAGTCTCATCTGACTTTGCATAAAATCTGAATTCTTCCATTTTCAGGTGTACTCAGGTGCCTGCAGTGGTAATCAAGAGAAGAAAGCCGTGGTATTGCCCGCTTGAGAGTAGGGGGAAAAAAGGTAGGCTTTGAATTCATTAGTTGCAACTTTGGTTCTTTCTTTGGAAGACTATCTCATTATCAGTGGATGGATTCTCTCAAAATGTTAATTCCTACTTATTGTCTTCTAAACCCACAAGTAATGAAAATTATTTCTTTAATCAAAAAGAAAAAATGAGATGGTATAATACATCATGAAATAAGCCTGTAAGTGCTACACAGGAGTTATAAACTACTTTTTATGATGCATAATGATGACTTTTATTCTTGAGAGACAAGACTGACATTCTTGCAGCTGAAATGTGTGTTAGGATTATGTGGTAGAAAGCTATTTTGGTATTACAACGTAACTTACAGTGAGAAATATGATTGGTGAATTGGGATGGTAGATTTTGTTCCTGGTGATTTCTGGTTTTTGGCCTTTCCAGGTGAGTCTGCCCCAAGCACGCAGGGAGCAGATAAGGGCTAGGTGAAGATAAAGATGGGAATCCTGGACCTTCTGGGCTCCTCTAAGGGTTGTGATAGGTTTCAGGATCAGTTTGTGTGTTATCTTTTTGGTTACTTGTTCATGATGTGGCAGCTGTTGGACAAGACTCCTAGCTGGTAAATGCACTTGTAGCCCAGGTAACTATGGAGCTGCACTACCCTATACTTTCTGCCATAGATTGCACTTGTGTTTTGCTCCTACATCTGCAAATGAGCAAATGGCCCAGAAGTTTCAGTGGAAATTACAACAACTCTGTAATAGTTCTTAGAGCAGTTTGAGGCTTCTCCACAGAGCAGATAAAACTGTATTTCCCTGCCCTAACCAGAGGGCTGGGAGCAGAAGTGGGACAGGGAATGGTGCAGGGGAGGGCTGCAGAACTGGGCTGCTGACTCACGCTCCCTGGAGAGGCTGGCAGGAGCCGGGTCGATGACTGCCCTGCAGCCTGCAGAACAGCCCGTGCTTGACCCCTGCATGTAGGGCGAGGAGAGTCTGTCCACCGTTAAAGTTTCATCCCAATTGTCTGGAGAGTGACTCAAAGCAGACAGCTCCTGTAGAGAGATGCTCATCTGTCCCTGTTTTTTAGCACCCAGCCGTAGGGCTGTTAATCTGGGTGGTTTTGTTGTGTGTGCCCAGCCTCTGACTTTTTTGCCTGTTTTCTGTTTGTCTTCAGCCCTTTCCAATTGAAGCATCTTTACTTAGTAGTATTTATCATCTTGCTGGCAGTGGCCATTTGTTAGGTGTAGGGTGCCAGATGCATGTGATGGTAGATCCTCCTGCTGCTGCAGAACGGCTTTGTAACGTAATAAATGAAAATGATTCTCTCTGTACCTCCCATCTCTGAGCACGTGAATACTGTAGCCTTGTTAAGAATGTTTCAGATATTTTCCTTTTTCTGAATGGTGTTGGTAATGCACTTCAAAGAGTGAAGTATCCCTGTGTTGGCTGTGCAGGATTTTATGCAATATTTAAGATTTTTTCTGGATCCTCTTGTTGTTCCCATGACTTGATATAGAATGGCTCACAAGGGAGACCAGGTGCAAAGTGTCCATAGAGAGCACATTGAGTTTAGGCTCTCAAACCCACAGGGAAATGTTCTGTTATCACCTGTTAGCATAAGCAGTTTCACAGCTGACGTGAAGTAACACAGGTTTGGAAGGCAGTCAGGTTCACAGATGCTACTTCTAGAAAAATGAATTGAGAAGGACCACTGAAAATGCTAAACTTGCAATGTATTTGCCTGTAACATGATTTTGAAACACAAGCAAAGAGAGTAGCAGGGTGAGCTATTAAAATTCAGCTTTACAACTGACAGAAAAGGTAGTGTGAGCTCATTTTCACAGGCATTGGTTTCTGCTCTTTTGTTCTTGTTCTTAATATTTTGCTTAGTTAATTAAAGAGAACAGATCTAACTTGGAAATATTTGCATCACTGCATCATACTTCTATTTCCAGGGTTTATCTGCAGTAAAGTTAAGATATAAGATTTTTCTTTCTTTGTTATAATCTTTTGAAGGTGACTGTTCTAGCAAATAAATGTAATGAAGGCAGCAAGGCAGCTGTGTGTTTCAGTTTTCAGATGGTGCTGGGCATGATTAGCATAGGCTGCAAGGGAGCAGACAGCATGGATTAAACAACATGCTCAAATCACTCTCAGGCTTTTCCTCAGGGCACTGTTCATTAATTCAAACAACAACAAAAAAGCCCTCGCAAGGCAACACAAAATGAAGCATCTTTCCTCAACCAGCACAGCTGCTGGCTGCCTTGCTTGCTTGCCTGGGGCTGGTTCCAGGAGTCACCTTCCCCTTCAAATCCTGCAAATGAGTCCCTTACAAAGGAGGAAAGACCTGGGAAGAAGATGACCTCAAAACCTGGGACGAACTGGAGGAAGGGGTGCTGGGTTTGTGAAAGGCAGGCCGTGTTACATACACTGTTTATACAATTGTATTGATATGTAAATAATCTCTAATTCTGAGGCCCTGAGCTGTTTGAAAGGAGTTTGGGGATTTTGTGTCCTGGAAGAAGAGCTGAGTTTCCAGCTGCTTCCATACAAGTTCCTTCCTGCTCTGTGGTTGAGGTGGGCAGACAGAGGCACATTGCCCTCAGATGCTGGAAGATGTAGGATTTGAATTCAATTTGTAAACAAACACCTTGAGTTGCTACAAATGGGACTTCTGAAATGCCTTTTACCTTGTATGCTTGAATGCTAGATGACTTTTCTTTGGCTCTGGGTTTGGTGGATTCAAGGCCTGATGCTCAAGAAGACCCCCTGCATTGCTATTGGGAGCAGTTATCTTTCCACTGACCCTTGGAGCAGTGTAGGGCTATTCTCCTGTCTTAGGCAATAATCTCTGTCCCATAAGCAAGGCCTTGTTGTTGTCCTCTTGGTTTTCCTTTCACGTGTAAGGTTGGTTCTCTTGCAAATCTACCTCATTCTGAATTTGATCAGTGAACATTATCATGACCGTGTCCCTTTAACAAATGTAATGATGTATAACAAGGCCTGCAGTAAGTAATTACTTGGACTCTCTTACTAATTAATTACCTGAGGATATTTATGGTCTGTTCAGCACAGAAGAACTGGCACTGAAAAAAAAAAAAGGAATGTATTCGCAGAAATGTTCCCAGTGTAAAGGGTGTTACATTAATGCTTCATTTCAAGAACTAAAGTTAATACAATTTTTTTTTTGTTGTTATTGAAATAATTGAATTCCAACCCTTCTGGTTCATAGAAGAATCATGCATTTTCTCTAAGTAAATATTCCAAAGTATTCTGTAATGAAATTGTAGAAGTTAGAAGCAAAATTGACATGTTTATTCTTGCATCCCCAATTTTTTTTCCATTCCTTGGTTCCTGTAGAATATGTGCTGGTTTTTGGTACTGCAGAACAGCCTACCCCTGGGCTTTGTGCACCACACTTTTTGTACAACCCTTGTTTTAAATTCTGGCCTTCTTGAAATCACTCTAACATTATCAGAAGCAAGCAGAGAACTGGAAATTCTCACTGCTTTGACATGATGCAGTGGAGTGGATGATCAGACCTTCCCAGTGGGAACTTTGACAAGTTGAAATGTAGAAGTACAATTTTATGTCTGTATGTCCTGCTATTGTAACATCCCTAGCAATTAGTTGATTGGCTGAGCAGTAGGATCTGCTCTCCTTGGCAGTGATTAGGAAAAACTATGCTTACCATTAACCAGTCTTATTTTCTAGTTTATTTACTAGGTTATATACTATATTATTATTTCTGATCGCTGTTGTCTTGACTTTGCTGAAGCCTGAAATGATGAAGTTCTGAGCATTACCCAAGAGGTGGCTTCATGAATTGCAGTGACACAAGCTAGCAGGAAAGCAGGATGGAGGGTACGGCGACAGGAGAAGGGAAGAGATGAATGATGGGGTATAACAGTCAGTGTATGTGTCCTTGCACTGAACAAGGGGCAAGGTACTGAAAAGGCTGGGGCAAGTGCTTTCTAGGGAGCTGAATCCTGGGAGCTCTTGTAGGGTGCCTGGGGAGGACTGGAGCAGGGTAGCAGGGATGCTGATTAGCATGAACAGTGAAGTCTGTAGCTGCTTTGGAAGTTAGTTAACAAAGCTTGTGAGGATTTTCTTGTTTCATTCCTTCCTCAGTTGCTTTATAATCCTCAAAGTGTTTTGTTTCAGTGTTTTGTTTTGCTGTGTGCATAGTGCCATAGATCATGACTGTAATGGGTGAACTGCTGCCAGCTACCACTCTGTTAGCTCCCATATGCAGATAGCTGCTCTGAACGTGGCTGCGTGGTTAGTGGGTCGTTACGTGAGGTCATCTACGTATTCCAGAGGTTAAAGGGAAGTATTTCTGGGCCATTCAAGCTTTTGTTTGTTTGTATGCTACTTGATAAAATAGCAGCAATTAGTATCATCTTTCTGAGAAACGGGAGTGATCTTATCAAATTTTGGGAGAAGGTTAGTGCTAATGCATGTTATTTATATGGCTTTGCATTGAAGAATTTCAATTTACAGCATGAATAGTTCAATTTCTATTTAGGGTGCGGTTCCAAAGGAAGTATAATTACAATCAAGGGGTGCCACAGAGCTGGTGAAGCATTAGGTTAAGACAACATAAGAGATATTTTGTGAAAACATTTTAGGGTTATGCCTTCCTAAATACAGAGGAAGCATAACTAAGCGAGAAAAAAATATCTACTACTCAGTTTGGGCATTTAGAATCATGGAATCATTTGAGTTAGAAAGGGGCCTTGTCCTTCCTGAGGCTATCCATACACAGCTTCATAGCATCCCTATACTCCTCCCAGGGTACCTGGACCCTGCTTCCAAAGCCAGTACATCATCTTCTTGCTCTCCAGCTTGACCAGCATGTCTTGGTTCAACTATGCTGATCTCTTGCCTTCCTTTCCCGACTTCCTACACCTCAGGTAGGAGAGCCCGACTGCTTTGCAGAAAGTTTCCTTAAAGATCAGCCAGCTCCACTCTGTTGTCTGGTCCTTTGAGGTCTGTGTCCCAAGAGGAGTTGTTGACTAACTCCCTATAGAGCTGGAATTTGGCTTTTCTAAAACTTAGCATCCTGATTTCATTCTTTGTCTGATATCCCTCAGGAGCATGAACTCCATCACTGCACAGTTACTGCAGCCCAGGCAGCATCCAATTCTGATTTCACTAATTGGTTCACTTGCATTTATGAGGTCAAGTATTGCAAGTATCGCACCCCCCTGGTGGAGCTTTCCATTACTTGGCTCAAGGAGTTATCCTTGATGAGTTCCAGGAGCCTCCTGGGTTGCCTGCAGCTTGCTGTGCTACTTTTCTAGTGGATGTCAGAGTGGTGGAAGTTCCCCAGCAGGATGAGAGCCTGCAATCGTGACACCTCCTGTAACTGGAAGAAGCTGGCATCATCTAGAGGCTCTGCTTGAATCAGGTGGCCAGTAATAGACACCAACTGCAAGGCTCCCTTTGTTGCCTGTCTCTAGCTCTCACTCATAAGCTTTTGACTTGCTTATGACAATTCTTCTTGGATAGCTCTTCACACTCCATTCCTTCTGCAGCATGGAGGGCAACGCCTCTACCCCTCCTTTCTTGCCTCTCTTCTGAACAGCTTGTAGCCATTGTTAGGGCTATCAATGCAGTCATGGGAATCACCCCACCAAGTTTTGCTGACAGCAGAAAACATCATGGCTTTCTATTAGCACAGTGGCTTCCAACTCCTCATGTTTGTTTCCCAAACGTTGTGCACTGGTGTAGAGAAACTTCAGCTGGGCAGCCAGCCTTGTTGCCTTCTTGGAGGATGATTCCTTGGTAACAACTTGAGTTCTCTGTGACCTTCTCCTGTAGTATCAGTGTGCCCTGGCTCATTTTAAGATTTCAAGTGCTCCAGTGTGGCCAGCACATCTCAGGGCAGCACGCCCTACAAGTGGGCTCCTACAAGTGCTGTCCCTCTAACCTAGTTATGCTGTCTCTCACACGGTCATGGGCGGTCTCACTATCACCTTGCTCCCCCTTCAAACCTAGATGAAGCCTGCTAATGAGCCCCATTCACTCTTATAAAAGATACTTAACTTTGCTCACTTCATTTTTGAAGTAACCACCTCTGCTATATCCAGCTCATACATGAGACTATATCCATTTTTCCAAAAAGAGGTGTAATTAGTTGCACCTTTATCAGAATTTTTTTCAATCTGTCATGTTTGAGCTCTTTTTGTTAATGAGAAGATGATTCAGTACCATGTCGAAGCATACATAAATCTACTCAGTGGCAGTACATATAATTCATTTCAAGTGGATACAATTGATACTTATTTAATATGGACAAAATTTGAAGATGCCCATTTTTCTTCACCTTTCCAGTTGGTTTTCCCTCACACAGTATGAATGCTTCAAGTGACCATGGTTGTCTCCCAGAAGCACCTGTCCAACCATACTTTTTAATCCACTCATTTACAGCAATCTTTGCTTGTAGGAAAATATTGAGATGCAATCAGGCAAAGCTGTCAGATTGTTCTGTGTCTGAATGCAAGATGCTGATTACTGTTGCCATTGCTAGCTGAATTACACTATTAAAGGCTTTTATGAAGTATTTGCATTGCTTGTTCATACAAATATAAAATCTTGGCAACGCCGTGGTGAAAAAGGAAACAATGCTCATCTTGTGACACTTTTCTTCTAAGACAAGACAGCAACAATAATCTGTGGAAAACATCTATATACACAGCACATTTAATAACGTCTTTTTGTTGTTAATTGCTAAATTATTTAAATTGCATCTCTCTCTGTTGCGCACAGATTGTTGTGCGCTCTCTGCACATGTTCTTTAGAATGCAGAGGTGATACGGATGGGGCAGACCTGTGCCTCTGTGGGATGTCCATGTTGTGTGCTGCTGCTGTTCTGGAGGATAGGGAGGGAAATCAGAAAACAGACTGACAAACGTGGGATAGGAAACTGCTAGAATAATAGTTGTGTTATTGCAGAAAGTTTATCCATGGGGCAGTAAGCCTTCTGTTGTGCAATGTTTTTTAGCACTGGATAAACCCACTGTACAGAGAGGTGGAAGCCTCTGTCATAGGGATTAGTGCAAATGGTGTCTGAGACAAGATGAACCAAGCAGTGGTTCAGCTTTCCTGGTGTTCTCCAGGAAACTTTCTGGCTAAGAAAATCCAGGTGTTGAAGATGTTGAGTGAGGAAGCAGTTTCAGAGATCTCTCACCACACTACGTTATGCATCAGGCAAGGAAGAAGGGTCTTGGTTTATATTCTGAAGCAAGAGCACCTCAAGCTCTCCTTGCTGTCAGCTGCAGCTGAAAACACAAATGTAAATATAAATTCTTATGAATGCCCAGGAAGCCTTTGTGGTGGTGCTGAGACACATCTGCTTTCTTCCGCTGTTGCTTTGGTATTGCATTGTTTCTTGTGTTCCTTTGTATCAATTATGCTACTAAAACAAAAGAAAATATTCCATTGTTTTTAGTAAGAGCCATTCACAACAAGCTTGGTTACGAAGCCATTTAGCAGCCAGAACTCAGCACAGCACAGAAACACTTTGCTACAGCTTCATCCTTGGCAGCAGGGAATGCCACAGCAGTACGGCCAAGGTCACGGCAACACTTGTGAAAAGGAGCTGCTTGAATTGGAGCTGCTGGGAAATGGCACAAAACCATAATCCTGGGAGTAACCTGCTGTTCTCCCTTGGCACCTTTCTAAAAAGCGTCTGTGTTACAGTAATACGCTTGAGAAAAAAAATTGCCTGCCTTGTCTTCTTGCTTTATTGCTTGCAAATGTCATTCTGCAAATTGCCGATGCACTTCTATTATTCAACAGCTATTTAATAAGATGGGATAAAGATTTTGCATTTCGGCTGTTGCTTTCAATGTAGCAGGCATTATTTGGTGCAGGTTGAAAGTTCCAGGGGACGTTTGCTCTTGTCCAGCCATAATCTGAAGTTATAAGCACTTCTTCTGCACTCCAAGACAATGCCTTTGTGCTTCTCACTTTAATTTGTGCCTGTTATCAATGCAGGACTGTCAAGAAACTGTGTTGTTGGAGAGGACAAACAGTTGTCAAGAGTAATTTAATACTTGATTATTTCTGCAAGCTGTATGACATAATGATTTATCCTATTTTTTAATACTACCTGTTTTCATTCTTACTACTTTGTATCTTTTAGCTGACATAGAAATAATTTCAACCTAGAGCCAACTTCTATACTCTAATAAGAGTTGAAAATATGACAAAATAAATTCTACTGACCTGAAAGCAAATATAATGAGAATATAGAATGTAGCAGTTTCATTGTCAATGCAGGATAATCCTTGGTGGATGTGCATTTCCCTGTTTAATGTGTTAGAGCCATTGAACTTGCATTACGAAGGATCTGCTGCCTTCTGAAGGTCCCAGCCTAGAGCAAGAGATGCAGAGTTGGGGGTCCTGAATTCTTCTTTGGAATCTGCTATGAAAACACGATGCCTGTGCTGTGTATGTACTTTTATCACTTGGCCTCTGTTTCCCACCCATTCTCTATTTGGTGGTAAGTAAAGCCGCATGAAATATTCTTGCAAAAAAATCTATAAAAATCACACCTATTCAAATTAGCTTAATATTCAGTAATTTCACTCTCATTAGGTCATATCAGCCATTTTCTTCTGCCAGTTTCAATTAATCCATTGTTGAAATGGTTGACAGCCTTTGCAGCCTCCTGTCTCTTCATTTAGCACATGAGAAGCTGATGGGCTGAAGACTCTTGTCAGCCTCTTCTGATGTGGTTTGCCAACAGATGGCAAACAGGTCTTTGAGGAGAAACCAGTTGTTGCTACTTTCAGCATCAACACAGTATTTCAGCACTGTCTGGGAGAGGGACATAACACGATCCTGAGCCTGTTTCCAGCCTCAGACACTCTTTTATCAATTAGCAAAACTGCTGATGGATTTGACACAGCCTTGGGAATGCCTGTGTCCCACAGGATATAATCTGCTGTGCATACTGACGGTGATCCACTCTGCAGAAAGTTGAGAGATAAGAAGTCGAATGTAAGGTATAATTTTTTCTTATCAGTAAGGCAGTCTTTCTTTTTTTGCTGGAAAAGGTAGAGTGCAAAGCCTAATGTTTACAGGAGGCATTACTGTGCATAGCATATAGGTAGACATTACAAATAGAAGCACACCTTGTCAAGTCTTCATCCAGGCAACATTGCCTGAGTAGTATCTTGAGTTCAATGCCATACAAGTGCTGGATGGTTACCATGTGACATGTGAGCGCTGGTATAATTAGTATGCTCAGCATATCACAGTATCACACAGCACTCAAGCTGCTAAATGGAGCAAGTGCCAGCAGTGGGGCTGGTCAGGGTTTAACTTCCCAAGCGTGTTGGTCACTCGTTTTCCTGCCACTGGCTCCAGCACATTTGCCATTCTCACAGCTCCTGTCATGAGCCCCAAAATGAACACTTATGATTTGTTGAGGGAGAGACTGTTGCAGTGTGCAGTGCAGAACTGAAGGTAATCAGCTGGGATCATGCTCTTGTAGGCAGTAAGAAAGTGAGAAGAAAGCAAGGAGTTGCCCTTTTAAAATAAAAGGCTTGCAGAACGCGGAGATGAGAAGCATAGTGAAGCTTGGGTCCATGCAGTATTCACTGCAAGATGGATATGTCCACATCTGCTTTGCACAATTCTGGTTTATAGCTCTCAACCCAGTCCAAATAGTAAGAACACCACAGCACATCAGGAATGATCATCCTGGTTGCAAAGGCACTGGAAGCGATCCCGTTAGTGCTTAGGCTCATGTTTTAAAATGGATTTAGAGCATCAGTTTGTTTGCTTTTTCTCTCTTGCTCTTAAAAACTGCATGTGGCTGACAGCAACAGTTCTGGTCTTTATCATCCTCATCTTCAGTGCATATGTGTTCACCAGTCATTCATTTCTGGTCACATTCTTATAGCTCTTCTGCAGCCTCTGGTAGGAAGCATGCTTTGGTATTTTGGCCATTTTCATTCTCCTGTTCACCATATGCTGTGGCAGATTTATGAAGGATTACATCTGCATAATCACCAACCTGCTTTATTTCATCAGCTGTTCCAGTTGGCAGCACCAGGTGCTTTCCTCAGTCTTTCTGCTTTCTCCCTTTTAGTTTTGTTCACTGCCCACAAAACAAATGGTCCTCCTATGGCCACCTAAATGGCTGCCATTTTCTTATTACCATATGGCTCAGCCCTCAGCGGCTCATGCGACGTGCAGAAATTGCCTCGCCAACAAGCCTTGCTGCTGGTCGTTTCTCACAGACCAGGGCTATTGGTGCTGCTTGGGGATATCGTTTGTGCAACTTCTGATGTGATCAAGGGATCTCGCCATCATGTCCTTCTCTGAGACTTCTGCATGTGTTTTGTCTCTGCATAAATAGTCATTTTATCAATTCATAAATATGTCTTCCCCTTAGTGAAATGAGGTGGGACTTGCTCAGGAGTGAGGAAAAACTGAGTTTATTTCTGAAATTGACATTGGTCAACAAAATAAAATGTGCTCACTTGACAGCCTGTCAAGTCCCTTACTAGAAGGAACGCGCAGGCAGTGCCTCTATTAGTAACTTAGTTCCACCTGAGTTTATTTCACAGACCTTGTTGTGTTTCAGGACTGTTTTTGTGTTTTTCCTTTGTTTGGAACAGGAGGTCTCTGGGAGCCATCTGGGGCCTACTGTGTTATTTACCATAGAGATAATAATACAGTGATACATTTTAAACTGCTTTTTAATGTGTTTTCTGGCAAATTGTCTGTTGCTGTGCTAGGTGTGAAATCATCTTAAGGGGGACAAGCGGTATTGGCATTTGTGCAGGCTTGTTGATTCTAACTAACATTTGCATTAGATTAGAACGGTAAATGCTGTCTTCAGTGCAGAAACATTTTGCATGTTCTCAATGGTATTTTAAAATGGGGTATTGCTAGTTTGAATATGAGTCAGCTGAAATTACAGAAAACGTTTCCTTTAAAATACCATCTGAATAGAAACAGCTGTCATATCACACAGAACCTGAAACAAAGCATAGCACGAAACTTGTGTGGCATGTAATAACCCTAGTATTAGAATCTATAATGTTTTAATTTCTTCCTTGGGATATCTTTTGTGCTCTTGGAATAATACATTTGCATGTGAATGGAAAAAGCTAAATTATATTCCTAGGTTCAAGGAAAGAAGCTAATTCTAACACTATTGATAGAGGAACTTCTTCATTTTATTTCTAGCATCATCGTATCAGGCTAAAACTCTTCTTATTGCCATCAGCGTGTTTGTCAGGTGAAGTTCTGAGATCATCTAAATATTTTATGAGGTTCAATGAACAGTGAAAATAATCTTGCTAAGACCTGTCTCGCTAGTAGATTAATCAGTACTACAGTTTTTCTTTTTATTGGAAGTCATTAGTATTCAACTTAGCTTATACTCATCTTTCTGTTTACCTGTGAAAGCAGTGAACAAAGCAGTTCCATGTAGTTCCATGTCCAGGGATGGGCAGTGGAGCTGTGAGGGCTCTGGGGCACAAGTGTGATGGGGAGCGGCTGAGGGAGCTGGGATGGGTCAGTCTGGAAAGGAGGAAGCTCAGGGGAGATCTTAAAGCACAGCTCCCCGAATGGAGGCTGTGGTGAGGTGGGGGTCGGCCTCTGCTCTCTGTACTAGTGATAGGATGAGAGGTAGTGGCCTCCAGGTTCTCCAGAGGAGGTTCACGTTGGATATTAGGAAAAATTTCTTCTCCGAAAGAGTGGTCAGATGGAATCAGATGGAATGGGTGCCTGAGGGAGGTGGGTGAGTCACCAATCCTGCAGGAGGAGTTTAGGTGTTGTACTAAGGGACAAGGCTCAGTGGGGAGGTATTGGTGATAGGTGGACCGTGGGATTGGATGGTCTTGGAGGTCTTTTCCAACCTTGGTGATTCTATGAATATCAGTTCATTTTAATTCAGGGAAAATGCCATGGTCATTTTCACAAGACATTTATTTGTGTATGTGTGTCTATATGTGTGTAGGTATCCATCCTCTGATACAAACCTAAATACACATATATGTGTACATTTATATGCCTGTGTGCATGTATTGAGTTCTGTGAAGGAAACAAATGGGTGGAAAAGCCAGAAATGATATCCTGTATTGGTCCATTTTGATGCTATAGAATAATATGAAATATCATTTTTGGAAGGGCCATCAAAATGAAATCTTGAGTGTGTTTGAAATCAAAATGATCTGGAGGCATAGCAAACACAAGGCGTTTTATTTATTGCAAAGAAGTTTCACAAAGAGGGAAGATAAGAGTGACTGGGTAAACAAGTAGCTTTTAGATAGCAGATAAACCTGTAAAATGAAATCAGTTGACTGATGGACAGAAAATATTATAAGTCTGTTCCCTGAGCTGTATTATCCATTTCACGGATGCTGAAGCAGCAGGCTGACTTCTTCACCTCTCCTGCTGGCAGTGTAAAATGGCAGCTACTGTATTTAGTTAAATTGTCACTTCAATGATTAATGATTTCTAGAGACAGCACAGAAATACAATCAGCATGCCGAAACCTAATGGTTAAAAAGAAAAGAGTGGAATGTTCAGAGCACTCTTTCTTCATAATATGTAGGGTTGGCATGAGATGTAGATGAAGAGGATCGTAATCTTCTCCTACCACTGCTGGAGGCTTCATTTTGTTCAAAATGTGGCTGAGTCTGGGTCTTAAAAATATGCAAATAATATTTTAGGTGGAACTTATTATTATATATATTTTAAACTTCTGTGTAGCAAGGATTTCCAAATTCAAAACTGAGAGTAAGGCAAAACACTAAGAAAGGTGGAGAGCAGATTGGCTCTTGCTCATTACTGTATGCTCACTGTCATTAAATACACTCAGAAAAATACGCTTTGAAGCCTGTATAGATCTTTCAGCATAAAAGCAATTGGGCTTTACTGAGGTTTATTAAGCAGTCGGGGTGAACCACATGCTTCTGAGCTTGGCATGCAAATTAAAGACCTCAGTTTGGGATTAAAGAGTTCTGGGAAATAATATGGAAATGTATTAAGAATTTTCCTTGTTCTTCAATTACTGCATTGTACCTGCATAGCAGAGGGGATTATTATCATCTGGTAACCTGGTGCAATGCTTTAATTAAGAGCTACAGTCAATACAAAGAAAAAAGGATGTATCGGAGACGAAGGGGAGCCTTTCAGACTGACTGTTACGTTTCTGATGGCCTAAGTGCCAGAGTTGGTTCTGGAAGAAGTTTAATTCCCCTTTCCCTCTAGGTATTCTTTTAAATAAAGAAAATATTGTAGCAGGAGTTGCGTTAAGACCAATGAAAGCTCCCCAGGTAATTTTTATTGCAAGTCTCAGATTTTGCACAAGATTTTGTGCTGTATAACACATATATAATGTGCTATGGAGCCTTTGCAGTAGCTTTAAGGTGCCTTGTTCATCAGCAGCTATCTGAAATAGAGGAAGAAAGATACCCATGTGGAGACGCATAATATGCATAACACAGGGACTGAGAGTGCTCTCAGCATGGAATAGGATTCAATTAATGTCGTGTTAAAAATCTGGGAATGTTTCCAGATACAGGGATCCTCATTCATTCAACAACGAGGTAGAAAGGAGTGCAAAAAGCCACCAGACAGGTGTAGGGTAATTTAACTCCATGGAGGCAGGGCAATGGTAGTGCAAGCACCAGTTCATCTTTACTCAGTGACTGATAGCACAGCTGGTCCTGAAAGACATGGGAATCAGTTCTGCTGTGCCTAATAAAAGTAGGGCACAAAAATGTTGGAGCTCCGTTGCAGTATCTTTGAGTTCCTATCAAATTGCTAGCATTGCTTGAATGCCCATTTCCATGACTGCACCTTACCGCTTGCCTTTCATCATGTGAAGATCTCAGCCCTAAAATCAAGTGATGTCTGCCTTGTTTTTTTTTCCTTGGTCAAGGATCTCAGTAATTTTCATACTGAGTATTTCTGGCAACTTCTTAACCAGTTAAAACTCCCCTTCTGCATCTATTGATGTCCTCTTGTGTCCTAGCACTCCACTGCACAAACACTAGAGATCTAGGAGTTTTCACAGGTTTTATATTACTTCTAATGTTCTAGAACTGCCTAGAGGTTTGATTTTTATTTTAAATATTCTTCCTAGGTCACGGCCTCTCTCCTGATAGTACCAGCCCAAGGACGTTACTTGCTTTTGAGTTATAACAACTTGGATTTCAAAGTGCTTCTCACGCTGTTGCTGCTCTTGCTGTCATTACAGAAAGGATAGTTTGTGTCTAAAATGAAATCTGGAATTTTGCAATATCCAGGGAAATGTGAATCTCCTTTTGTTTTAATATTTATTTTAAATTAATTTCAAAACTACAGAATGATTACTGGGCCAGATCTACAGGGAAGTAACCATGTTTGTTGATTAAAGAGTTGCTGCTTGATCAAAAATATTCATAACAATTATGATCAAGATAGCAGCTTTAATTCCTCAAATACCTCGTAGGCAGCAGGATCTTTGAGCCTGTGGCAAAAATATACACTGTACAAAGAATTGTTTTATCTTCTCTGACTTCCTGTTGCCTCAGGGATATGATGCAGCAGTTGTTTTAACTGAGTATGAGTTACACATTGCTATGCTGTAGAGAGTTTTATTTGGAATGTTCCCAGGATGTGTGTTGATGGTATTTTTTCATTCGTATGAAAAGCTTCAGTACTATGAGAAACACATTGATCTTGCCTCAGTTGTCACTGGGGAAGAGAGCATCCCGTTCCCTCTTTTTGTGGCATCTCTCTTAGCTGACAAGATATCTGCATCTATTGTACTCTTTTCTTGTTCTCCTTTCACTCTGACTGGCATGTCAATATGTGCAGGTGCTAATCTATACACTTAGGGACAATACATTAATGAAAGAAGACTCGTCTATATACCCTAACAAAAATATCTTCAGTTCACAGTGCCCCTTTTCACTGATGTAACAGTTTACTTAATCTAAAAAAATTTCAAACTGCGGAGAAAGCTTCTCAAGAGTGGGGAGATTAGTCACAGAAATCTGCTTTGTCCTTCATTTAAACAATATTTTAAATAGCCAAAAGTAGTATTAAATGTCTCACACTGAGATTTTAGCAAAAAGATATTAAATAGTATGTAGAACTGAGCAGGAATCTATACTGAAGTGGCATTCTCTAAGGGGATGCTATTTTATCCTGCCACATCCTATTGTTACACAAAGATATTGTATACTTGATGAAGGATGTTCTTTCCGTGGATGCCGTGATTCAGGCTTATATTAAAGGAGAGAATAGGAAAAAATGTATCAACAAAGAGGTATTTTCTCATGTTCAGACAGAATTAGACTAGAGAATTTATAATTCTCTAGTGTAATAATGGCTGTTGTTCAGATTTGTGCTGAACAGCCATGAGATGGACATGTGGAGTGTGTCTAGTGCCATCAGAAACACACTGAAAAACAGGACTAAATGCTTAGTGGATCACCACTTCATGTATCTGGAAGGAGTAGCTTCAGAATTTATGGATGATGTATGGAGAAGGATGATGGATGGAGAAGTAAAAAGCAAGTACAGCCACTTGCAGGTGATGAGAATTTCATAGTTTAGAAACATGCACTTGAACAAATGATGACTAACAAATGTTAGCCATGGGTATTCATGCATCCAAAAATCATTATGATGTTCATAGTGAATAATCTAGCCTAAAATAATTCTGTACTTTATCAAAAGCATCTGTGTTTTCATTTCTGAAAATCTGAGAGCACCTTACCTTGATTCTTATATTTCAGGTTCTCATTTTTATTTCCATGTGATTCAGACACTTCTGCTCAAGGGGCTAAAGCAGCCAAACTAGGAACCTTTCAGTGCAGACTGATATTTTATAGTCACTGCTAGTGTCCCTTCACTGACCTCAGCAGCAGTCATGCAGGCACGCATTCTGTTCAGGTGACAAGTGCTGTAAGTCACCCACTGTGTGAATTAATTCAGCTTCAATAAGCAGAAACTGCTAAATGGTGTCCAATTATGGGCAGAAGTTATATGAAGATTTTCCCCTAAAGATGAATCTAACAAGTAAGCTGGTCAATTTTAAGGAATGATACCTGGTGGACCACATAAGGTTTTGTATTTGCAAAATCAACTGTCATGATCTGATTTTCACATCAGACAAAGGCAAAATATAGTGAACATGTTTCAAAAACTGTTGCCATGCAGTAGATTTACGAAATATATTGTTAGCTTTATACTTGGTGCTGTATTGATTTGTTACTTGCACACCCAATAAATCAGTCTTTTTCTATAGAAAAGACTTCAAAGAACAGTTCTTAGTATAATATTACGATGCGATAGAAATGGCTGATGTAAGTCTATCATTTTGTATGGATTAGAAACATGTAACTTCTCATCTCGTCTCCAGTTCCACTGCAATGGGTTTTGTAGCTCTAGGAAGTTCCAGTTGTGTGCGTTACTGATTTTAGTTACTAAAATCCTTGTTACCACCTTTTCCTGTGAGACATAGTTAGATGCATGCATGTTTATAATGGATGCCATTAGAGAGTACTGTTTAGCACAGTGCACATTCTAAAGGTTGGATCAGTGCTCTCCATTGGTGTCAACACACACCAGAACAGTTTCTTAGAAATGAGGAATAGGACAGGGTGATCCTGGCTCTTGTTTGAAATGAAATGGGCTGCTGCCTTTGTTGACCTACCTGAAGTTTTCTTTCTTTCCTTTCTTAGCTCATTGACTCATTTCCTTTTTATTTACTTGCTCCTGAACTCTGATTTTTTTTCCCCAGTGCTTCACATATTAACCACTTCCCTCCTGTTTCCCTTTTGTCTATACAGGGAACTGTACAGAGAGATGGGGGTTTAGAGCACCTTAGAGATGGGTATTTATCAGCTGACTGTGATTTCACTACATATCAAACCTGAAAAAACTTGCACAGCAAGCTGTCCCAAAGAATACTCTGGATGATATTTCTTAATAGAAGAACATAGAAAGCGAGGTGGAGAAATTTATGGTTCAAGCCAATAAGTGTTTTCTTTTGTGCTTGTTATTGTACTCTAGGATTAGTAACTCTATAGGTCTTCAGTAAAATATTGGAAAGGAATATGCTGTGCAGATTAAGGCAGTTCTGTAAAAAACCACCATTACAAACTTTGAGTCACAGAACTCTTTGTTTAAATGGATAGTTAGCTAAGAAGACATGAGCCCTAAGTAAATAGTGTTGTTTCTTCAGCTTACCACAGATTCATGCTAGTCCTAACACGGTAGATGTAAAACTCTGTAATATGACTATGGCTTGGGACAGAGGCTGTTTCCCAAGAGGTTGCTGCACCACCTTTGCCACAATGCAGAATTTCCCCTCAAGGGCGTTTTCACTTCATTTCTGTTGATTGAAAGTTTGAGACCCACTAAATTCATCCAAGGACAGAGCTTATTCAGTTGTCCAGCTACCAAATGTATTTGTCATCTCTTTTGTTTTCTTTTCTTTTAACTTGTCTAAGACTTTTTGAATGATAAATGTCTGCTCTAATTAGCTATTCAACGTAGGTAAGAATGAGCAGCTTCTGAAATTCTTTAATGCCTATACTTTTAGGATGAATGTGATTTATGTACCATAGAATGGTTACTAAAATGACTCCTATTTCACGAGAAAGGAAATGTTCTTTTTACTTCAATTGAAAAACATTTTTTTCTGTGTTTTGCAAAATGTAACTAATTTCTTTTACACTTTCATTGATTGGATTTTGCAATTCAAAACATCTTTTACCCGTACACTTGTACATATTAAAGAGAAACAATTCATCTGAAATGAGATGCTTCACACTCAATTATATCTAAATTTCTCATCTACAACTCTTGATTTCAATCTTGGGTGTCTGTGCAGCTATTGAGGCTGAAACAATGCAGAAAGGAAATGCTGTTATTTTCAATTTGTAGCAATTATACTCCGAGCAAAGCAGATGTGGTGTTTTTCAGTTTCTGCACATGGAAAATGGCAGGCAACATGTGGAAAGGTTGGCTGATTTCTATTAGAGAGAATCCCAGAATCATAAAGGTTAGAAGGGGCCACTGGAGATCATTTACTTCAATGCCCCCCCTGCTAAAGCAAGTCCCCCCTAGAGTAGGCTGCATAGCAAAGTGTGAGCAAACAACCTGCTGTGAGCACTTGGTAAAAAAGCAAGACTAACATATAGATTGCCACCAATTTGTATTGCATCTAAACCACAGCAGGCAAAAAAATGTTCCTCTAAGTTTCAGAAAGTGCAAACAATTCACAGATGGATTATTGGGGAGATAGTAATCAGGTCCTCCTGACTGCACATAAAGTCTGAAGACAAACAGTGCTCTAAGATGCAGTAAAGTCCTTCATGCCTGGGATATGGATATGACTGAAGCATCACCAAAACTAGGGCATGAATCTGTGCTCATGGCGAGACTAAGTGGAAAAGAGCTTTCTTGAATCAGGGCTGTAAGTAGGTGCCTACATTTTGCCCAAGCATGCTGAACTTGTGGCAATATGTATATGGATCTCTTGAGGTAGATTAGCAAGATACTGGGAATGTTAATGCAGATTGAATGCACCTACTCCCAGCATATGCCTGGCATGCCAAGGAAGCATAAAACATCATGCTGTGATTGAGTTAATAAAGATCCTGGAATTGTGTGTCCACTCAAATCCTCCCTAGCATTGAATAGTTGTATTTTGGAGCTGAAACACTCAGAATAATGTGGGGGAAGTGTACGTTTGGCTGAATTGGACGTTGTGTAGCCAAAACCCAAACCACTGTTGCAATAAGAAATGTAGATTTTCATCCTATTAGAACTTCTCGTGGAATGCACCCATCCTGCGCATCTCCTAGAATCCCTCTTTTCTATTCCCAGCTCTTCTTGGGATGGCTAATGGAGGCTTGCAGCAGTTTGTGAACAACACTGCTAGCCTGAACTTCCGAGATGAGTGCTTTTCTTCAGATCTCAGATTTGTTCTATTTGGCTGGTAAGCATGAGGAAATTGTACAAGCACAGATCTGTTAACAGAATACCTTGTTATGGTTTAGAACAGCAGTGCCCCTGAAGGAGGGTGTTTAAAAGTGTCCAAAAACTTAATTTGTGTTTACCTTGATGGGAACTTAAAAGATGAAAGTATGCTAGACATGACCTAAAAACTGAATGGGCCTGATTTTACACCAATTGTAATGCAACTGTTCCACTTTCAGTGTTATTATTATAACTGTTTTTCTAGTAATAACTTGGAGGACTCAGTAAAGTTCTGGATCCTGTGTTTTTTTTTCTTTTTTTTTTTTTTCCCCAAGATGTAACAAGAACATTATCTTGTCAAAATACGTTTTTTTTAATGTGGTATGTGTAAGTGAGCTTGGAGCAGGGTATAGGAACTGTGACCTTCTGCACTTAGTGCTGTCACCCTGCAGAGCTCTGCTCCATGCGGATCTCTCTGAGAAAATTTCTGGACTATGAAATAGAACAGCTTTAAGAGAAGAAATAGAAGGCAAATGTCATCATTATATGTTTTGGCCTCACAATGGGAAAGTGTGCTTGCAAAATAAAACTGATGGGGAGGTTATTCAGAGCAAAAGAGAAAGGCAAAAAGACAAGACTACCTGCATGTTTCAGGACTTCTTTAGGGTTCCACCTTACAATTAGGGTTCTTCCTGGAAGGAATGTGTATCTGAGTCAGCATCAGGAGAGGATGAAACTGGACCCAATTCACCATCTCCTGGATGAATGCTCTGACTTTTTTGCTCCTGGGGAGGGAAGAGGAGGCTCTGACCTTCCCTGCCTCCTTTTGGGAGGCTGCATTCAGTCTCTCAGAGAGTTGATAAAAGCTCAGGCTGTACCTTTAGCAGAATACAATCCTGCATTTGATAGTCTGGTCAAACCTCCAGGAATAATCTCTTGCCTGCTTCAAAGCAAAACAAGTCAAAAAAGAGATTCTGCAGCAAATTATCTCTTGCCCTGGGGGCTGTTGAGAGGGATAGTGCTAGAGATAGGGTGAGGCACTGAGTGACCTCCACAGTGCTCCTAAGTACCTTTCATAAGAAAGGTCAAGGATAGACTTTTTCCTCTCTGTGAAGTTTCTTCAGACAGCTGGAGCCTTGTCTGGCTCTTTTTGCTGCTGGTTAGCCTGGCTTTCTACCAAGAGATTCCTTGATTCACAAGGCTGTATTTCTTTTCTCCTCTGACATTTTCTATCTCTCCTTCCTTCCCACTGGTTGTTTGACCTGGTGGTTTTTGGTTTATAGTTGCTACCTGCACAGAACGCAAATTTGAGAGAAGCAAACAAAGACCCACCAGCAAACAGATTTGTGTATGATGAGAAGCATCCAAGTGTGCATCCTTTAAGAAAGAAAGTTACCTAACTGTCCTCCCTGTGCTGATGACCCTCATCCATCACACTTTTGAACTGTGGTTCAGGAGGAGGGATGAACTGTGATGATCTGTGCTGTCAAAATAGAATTTGCAGACTGACACAGATTTACAGGGAGTTCATAAAATATGCACTGACTTCCAGGATATGGAAACTGCAGAGTCATTTTTGCTAGTTCTCATTACAAGAACAACTGTGACCATTTAAAAATAATTTTGAGAGTGCTTTTGAGTATAAACATATTGTAACGTAGGCTATTAAATTAAGCATTGCAAGTAGTAAAGGCAGCTGTGTTTAGATTAATATATTTAGTGATTAAAAATCAAAGTTTCACAGAAGTTAAGGCCTGCTGAGCATAATTAAACTGGATTCTGTTAAAAGGTACTGTCATCAAAATAAAATGCAGGCTAAGGTAAAGTATACAGAACCTGCCATAAATTGAAAACCTGCCAGTTTACCTGCAGCTTGTTTGTTCCTCAGTCATGCTGAAGATAGATGAGTTTAAGAATTAGGATTGGAAAGAAGTAGTTATTACCTTTCGCTTTGAGATGCTCAAGCTTTATATCTATTTGAAAAGCTACTGCTTCAACTCCATGCAGTGTGAAAGGCAATTGTGCTATCAAATACCAGCAAAAAAGAAGAGAGGGCTTGTGTTTTCACTTGCATTACAGAAATACAATTAGAGATTTTTTGGTTTCTTTAACTGTAGTATTCAGAGAAAGCTGAATGCTGAGAAAGTACAAATCAAGGCTTTTTGGAGAGACTTTCTGCAGTTTCCGGTTTAGATGCTGCAGTTTCTTTAGTAGTCAACATGACTTCTGTCTAGTTTTCTTACATAATAATAATAAAAATACTAAAAAGAAGTCAGCACGGTTGCATCATGTCTAAGATTCTCCAATTTAAAAGAAAATTAAAAATCTGGCTTTTATTTCTGTTTTTCAAGATTTTGGATTTCCAGGGGCTTTTTTTTTTTTTTTTTTTTTTTTTGCACTATAGGTGTGTGCCTATAGTCTCAGTACTGGGAGCACAGGATTTTGCACACTGTGAATAGGGTTCTGTTGTGCTGCTGTAGATTTCTGCAGGGGATGTGGAGATGTTTGCTTCCAATAGTATTTCATTGTTCATGAATGTCATGGGTGACTCAGTACTGCACAAAGCAGGCATGTAAGATCTTATAGATATGATTTGCAAATTCTTCTAGTTTCAAACAGCAAACAAACCTGAACACAGTCAATCGCTTGGGTTTATAATTTACTCTGAGTTTTCCTGGTAAAGGCTGAAATAGAAGAATAGTTTGCTCCAGAGCTGCATCTCATTCTTGGGTATATTTATATGTACCCCTGTGCTTGATCTTACTGAGAGGCAGGCTGCAGTCTAGCAGCAGGCTATGAGAAGATGTTCTGTTTAGGTACCTCACATTTCCAGCAGCACTCACAAAAATAATGTTTGTGAGGGAACTAAGTATTTCATGAGCTTGCTTCAAATTCCTTCATTTTGGATGAGCAAATTTTTCTTATAACTTGCTTTGCTGTCACAGATGGAATGCAGAATTCAGTATTATTTTATACATCCTGGAAGTGAAAATTGTGCTGGAACATTAAGTCCCACTGATTCACCTATAGGAAAACAGGGAAATGCTAACATCCTCCTCACTGTATTAGTCAGAGGAATAAGGCATGAAGGCTAAAGTACTAATTTGGCAAAATACAGAAATATGTTAAATGCATATAGGTGTATGATTGTTATCCACACTTACTAAAGCTGGTGCTCTGACCGCTGTGTCTCACGCCAGTTGTGATGCAGTGGGTGCACTGCACAGACACTGCTGTCGTGTGCCATGTCACAAAAACCTCAGTGGTGAATCTTCACACATTTATTACTTTTACTAGCATCTTTGCGTTGTTCTTTTTTGAAACAGAAATAAGGTTTCCCCCTCAAACCTCCAGCAGCCTGTACTGCACCAAGCATAGTCAACAGAGAGCTCTGGAATAAGCAAGGTGATGCATGAGTCCTGACAGTAAGGTGTTATGGGGGGAAGCAGACATTCACTTCCTTTGGCTGAATGAGGCGTGGGGTCTTCCTTGACTCTTCTGTGCCCAGAGCTCTCAGCCAGGCATGGCGACCTGTCTGAGGGACAGGAGAGGTGCGAGGACAAAGGGGACGTTCCAGGAGTGGGAGAACCCAGTTTGGTGCAGGGATGGAGGCCAAGTATTGTCTTGGGCACACGCTGAGATGTAATAGTTGCTAAATTAGTACTCAATCAGCTGTGGAGATGTGTGATGAAAGAAAGCAAGCATGCCGGAGGTAAATGTGTTTCCCTCAGCATCGACGTGAGTTTTATTGAAAAGGCTTTTCCAGGCAGGGCCGAAGATGAATCTCATATGTGTGTCCTATACGTTATGTATTTGAATTGTTAGAGACTGATATGTGCTTAAGTTTGCATGTTGTGAGAAATAGAAGCCAAGCAGACGCATAGCACAGGGCCGTGCAGGAGGCTGTGCCTGGTGGTGGCAGCCATTTGGGGTCTGAGGACAGCTCCCTTACCTTGCCTTGTCTTGTGGCAGAGGCACGCTGTGTGTGATTTGCAGCGTTCAATTAAGAAAGCGAAACTTCCCTGCTGCATAAAAATTGAAAGCTGCTGATCCTGACGGGTAATCTGCGAAGGTGTCTGTCAGACTGCTTCAAAAACAGCGTACTGCAAATTGAAATTTACTAAACAGGCAAAACGCCGTCAGGGGAATTACGATGAGCCTGTAGAAGGAAGGCCAGATAATTTAAACAACCTTGAGCGAAGGCGCTGCCAGTGCACTTGTTTTTTATGCCCCTCAGAGGGCAAGAGGACGGGTGCCATTTTCCTGCCTCTGAGGTGGGTGCTCTGCAGGAGACGGTGGCTGTCCTACATAGCCAACCTGAGGCGTTTTCTCTGTTTAATCCATTCTGCCCCATTTTCCGTTGGATATCTGGCCTCCAAGCTGATCTGTCAGCACTGGGGCATGCCTCATCTCCCCTTCCAGCTTCACCTTGCCAGACTCTGGCAGAAGCTCTCTTCTACTGATTTTTAAGCCAGCGCCCATGTGGCAGCACAGGAATGAAAGCTGGTAAGTGTTGTTCCTCAGGCAGTGCTGTTTGTTGCTATCTGCCAACGTGACCACCATGAGTTTCTTCTCTGCGGTCAGACCAGCGCAGGGTTTTAGCTGCAGAGATGGTGGTGGATGTAATTTTTTACTGTGCCTACTGGGAACGCAATTTGACTAGAAATACAACTGATACTTTGGAGTATTTAGTGTTGGCTTTAACAAAGAGTTATATGTAAGCTGAAATGCAAGCCATAGTTTATATATCGCTCTTTAAAAGGAAATATGTACAAGCTGGCTTTTATATTTGGACATATTCTTTTTGCTGGCAACACACCTTAGCTAACAAAGCAGGATTTCTTACATTTTTACAAACTAAGGATTACTGCTACTATCAGGAGGAACTGCAGTCTAAAACAGTGAAATCTTTTTGTTGTTATCATAAAATCCAAGGTGTCTGAAGAAATCTGCTGCGCGTTTGGTTTCAATAGACCCTGAATGCAAACAAACAACA
Source organism: Lagopus leucura (assembly GCF_019238085.1). Taxonomy (NCBI): domain Eukaryota; kingdom Metazoa; phylum Chordata; class Aves; order Galliformes; family Phasianidae; genus Lagopus; species Lagopus leucura. The sequence goes on along the minus strand of NW_024962270.1, from coordinate 14,076,190 downwards.
ACAAAAAAGCACAAGTTGTTTTAGGGACTAACATTAGATTTTCTAGGCACTAATATCTTATTCCAGGTTCTCATTTTCCTTTTTTTCCCTCCTGATGAGTGCCATACTTTATTTCTTCAGTTTTCTAGAGTTTCAGAAAAGATCCCTGAGCAGTTTGGCACTTCCAGACTATTTCTCTATTACCTTATTGCTGAGTATCACTGCTATTTGATGATCTGTATATAGCCATATTGAATAGTATATTCCCATGAATTTCATTAGTACTTTTATAGGCAATATATCCACAAATTCTTAATATTTTCCTAAATTTGTCTTCAGACGTACCAACATTTACAATGAAATAAACACTACTGCATCATTAAAATTTCTTTTTTTCTTTGTATGTACCTATCTTTGCCGGTAGACCTAGAAAGATTTTCTTATTCCTCTTAAGACTAAGCATTGTCTTGTTCTGCCTTCTTGTGTCCTTTATTTTTTTGTTGTGAGCCTATAACTGATGCCTAAGGTGCAGACTGCCCTCATATAACCCACTTGACTGCTCCGCATAAATGAGATTTTTAATGGTCTGGTTACTTGTCATTAATTGGCTCAGACAGGCTTGAATTTTGTCACACATCTTGACCTTTATTGAATCAACAGCTTTCACAAATAAAGGTCAACAAATTCTGGCCTTGGCACCTCTTTACAGAATTGCTTTGATCACATATGCCAAAATCCAAATCTCTGGTCCCTAAAAGTGCTTCTATAAATACACACATTCTAGCATATGACTGGACCTGAAACATTAAAATATACTTTACATTAGCAGCAATTTCAATAATTGACGCTCCTTTGACTCCAGTCTGCTTCAGTCTTTGAGGGGTAAAACCAAAACACCACACTTGAAAACCAGCCACCTTGCTTAGCAGAGACACAACACCATTCATCTTCATGTCTTTTTGTCTGTTTGCGACCTGAGCGAGATGTGATCTGAGTAATGCCTCGATAACCTGTGCATTTGTTCTTTAAAGCATGGAATAAAGACCTAGCAGCATTAGTGGGTCTTTTGTGTAGTAAAAAACGCCATATGGACAGGTATAGTCTTAGGTGCATACAGAAAAACAAATGCTTACTGGACCATGAGCTTATTTGAAATAAAAAATGATCTGTTCGCATGAGGTTTCCATGTCTGCAGAGTTTAAGACATGAATGAAATGTTATCCACTGTCTGTAAGTTAGTGCCTTATTTATATACTGAATTTTTTACATTCTATATGAAAGTAGTCAGGTTGGTCTTGTTCTTCTGTGTGCCTGTGTTTCTCTCGGAGACAAGATGTAGCACACTTAGGCTCAATAGAGGAAGAGCAAAACAACATTTTTATCACAAGGAGGTTAAGACAGCTTATTTGTGGAGCAGTCCTTGTGTTTGTGTGTGTGATTCATGGCCTGCTGGTGCTCTCTGTAACCTATCTGTGAATATAGGGCACTGCTGTCTACCCATGTGTGCTGCTCTCCTAGTCCCATGGGTCCACAGCTATTAATAGTCCTTATTTCCAGGCTTTCTTGAACTGTGCTTTTCTTTCCCCGTGGTTCATTTGTTGTAGGTGTTTATGAGTCTTGTAGCTTTGACTTTTGTGAGCTGTAATTGGGGCTGGATGTGCTCCTGTGTCAATATTCTCTGAAATCTGCCAGGGTAGGAAGAGTGCAATTTACAGTTGTTCTTGTAAGTGGTAGAAGCAAATATACTAATGAACATGACATACGGCATTACGTGACAAAACTCGCAGTGGCGATGCCCCTGATTTTAATGGCAGTTCTTTAAATCTGCTCAACCTGTGTGAATCTTTGGGCATGGTTCATGCTTGTAATGTTTTAGATTTTCAGATTTTCAGATGTCTGCCTTTAATTTTATGAGATAATCCACCCGAGATATTGAAAGATAAACAAACTTTTTAAAGTGAAAAGCTAGAGAATGGCAGTACTTCAGAACTCCTAACCTTAATTAGCAGGGCTTCCCTTGTGCCTGGGGCCTGGTGAGGCAAGCAAAAGCTGAAGTAAGGTTACTGCAATGCCTGTAAAGGATTTTTTCGTGACAATCTGTTTCATTTTTGTTACACAAATACGTAGCACATATCTTAAAGGAAAATAATGAAAAGCCACAACTTTCTGGTTTGGATCAGCCTTATTTGCTTCAGGGTTTGGAAACTCTGTGATGCCAAATATAGTTGGCCCAGCAATCATATTTTGAGATAAAGTGAATAAGATGTTTTTAAGTACTGATGTACTATATACTCAGCTTAACAAGGCTATTTATATTCTTTCATCAGTATGAGACATCTTATACTTTTTTATGATGAGGAAAAAGATGTAAGAAATAAAGATTTGGTGTGAGATGAGGAACTTAGAAGGACTTCTCAACTTTATGTACTTTTAGCCATTTAAGGGCAGTACTGAAGTGTTCAGAGAAACTGTGATACAAGCTTGAACTGTTTACTGTTCAATTTTAATCACAGAGATGCTGATTGCCCTGCTTTGCTACTTAGTGCTCTAAACAAGCCATCCAAGTTGGTATATTTTTGTCATTGATGGAATCCTGCTGAAAGTCTTTCATTTTAGAGTAAAGTCAGAATACTTGGAGGCAGCTGCCCTTCTGGTGATGCTGTAATCCTTGGTGTTGTTTCAGTAATTGATATTTCACCTCTGGTTTTGCCCTCAATCTCTATTAATTTGACATCAGAAAGCTCAAGAAATTATGAAGTGTGTATATTTCTACTTCTTCTTCTTACAGGATCATTACATAACCATGAGCTTTACTGATTTCAGTCATAATTTCAGTGCTTCTTTTCCCCTTCAGGTAATCTTTGCTAGTGAAACAGCTCTGCATGGTATCTTAACACACCTAAAATGCAACTGAACTAAAGCCTGATACAAGGCCTCTTGATCTTGAAAGTCAGTGGCCGACTCAAAGAAAGGACAGGAAGAGTCAGTAGCTTGGGCAGATAAACAATGAATATAGGTATTTACTGCTTCATTTGAAACTATCCCTCCAGATGATAAAGAGCTATCAAAAGGCACTTTAAATTAATTTGCCTGCTGTCCACCTCTTCTTTTCCTTGTTCACTCTGGCAGGTTGTTGCCCCATGCAGTATATTTAATCGCAGTTTGGAAATACATATTGGGCACAGTTAATTCTGCATCAGCACAGCAGGTGAGTGTGGTGTAGATGAGTACTATTTTAGAGCCTTTGACTGTAATTTCTCCAGGCCACAGGCCATAACTTCTTTTGTTTATATTTATGATGCTAAAGATAATGAGACCTTGATCCTAAGTTGTGAAGAACTAACTGAACACACATGGTACATTATCATTAATCTTAGAAGGTAGTTGGAGAATAGCACTTCATGCCCTCGTCTTGGTATGATTTAAAAGCTGATCTCTGAATGAAAGTGGCTTGAAAATGAAAAAAAAAAAAAAAAGAAAGGAAAAAAAAGAAAAATACTGTTGTGTTAAATTTTGGCTTTTGTTAGTGCCCGCATTGAGATCAGCAATGTTTCACTTCTTTTAAAGTAATTCCTACTAAGCAGGGTAAAAGGGTATATTAACATTTTCTCACAATTTAGGCATAGTCAACCTATCATCATTTTTATCATTTTAACATCCTTCCAGATATTTTAAAAGATTTTAATGAAGTAAATGCTTTCCTTTCACTTCTTCTAAACAATATAAAGTTTACTGTGACATCTTATTTCAAGATTAACATTCCTGTATTGCATCAGGTTATAACGAAATATCCCAAATAACCCTTAGTTTCTCAGAAACGCTTAGAAATTTGATAATTATCTTGTCCTACAGCAATTAATTTCAGTGCCATTGTATTGAAAAATACATTATTACTTTCTTTTCCAATTCCTGTTAAGATGGATATTTTTCAACATATTAGAAGATCATTACTAACTCAAAATAGACTTATGAAACTGGTAATTTGCCTGTCAAAAACAGACCACAGATGTAGCTGAGAGAGGTATACTAATGGAATGGCACTAATGCAATTTCACAAATAACTTAATGAAGCATGTAAAGCATATTTCTTCCATTAAGTACACATAGCATGAAGTTGCATTTTGCTTACTGGGTGTGAAAAATATTTTTAATCAGCTTAAAGATGAAGAGACTCTTCAAGGTTATGCTACTGAAAGCCATAAAAAGGAACAATTTAAACAGAAGACTAGGGAGAAAAAAAGCCAACACAATAAAGCAGCAGTATCTCTTTGCATATGTGCCTTTGTGGGGCCCTTAATCCCCAGGTGTATGGGAACTGCTGAGTCACGGCCTGAACCTCTGATTGATCACCTGAGGTGAGCCTTGAGTCAGCCAGAGGAGCACAGGTGAAGGCAATTCACCTGTGCTGCCGGAAGGGGTGGAGCCAGGCTGCAGCCCTCCTGGACCTATTTAAGAGCTGGCTACCAGAGGGGAAGGGTCTCTTCTGGAGATTCTCCTCTTTTGGTATCTTCTAGTGAGCTCAACCCAAGGGTAAGCTCTTCTACTTATTCTCTTTTGTGATCCTTGTTTGCTTTTGCCTTCCTCTTTTGATTATATTGCAATTATAACATCTTGGTTATGCACCAGGAAGGAACAGCCTGGGGAAGGGTGGCTGTTCTTCAGTGTGCAAGCTGGTGCTCTCAGATCTTCTGCTGCCTTATCCCAAAGTGTGGAATGAGGGGAAAGACAAATGAGAGGTAACGTTTCGGGCAATGTTAAGCACAAAAGCACTAAGACAAGAGGCTGTGCTTAATGCACAGATTTTTATACCCCTTTATAACCCTGTTGGGTGCAGTCCCAGCAACTGAAACCTGTGTGAAGTTTGCCCAGATCTTTGATGGTACGTTCTCCTTCAGGGTGCTTGTCTATAAAGTTCACCATGAATGTAACACCTCTTGAATAGAGCTAGGGGGTGCGTGTAGGAAATTCTTTTCTACAGCATTCTTTATTGCTGCTGCTGTCACTGCCTGAGCGTGGCTCAGAGGAGAGCTCTATCATTCCTTAGATGAGTGCTGCACTGAACGATAACAGAGAGGAGACTAAGACAAAATAAATGAAAAAGTAGTACCATAAACTAGGGAGTCCCACTATGAATTTATTGAAGGTGTTGTTGTGGCTTAACGACAACGTTTTTAGAGTAGTTAAATAGCAGACCCGAGGCTATTCCCAAATGCCTTCCCAGTCTTTCCTTTTCTAAAGGTCGGTGTGATGGAGCATACAGTTGGCTTCTCACGCTGAGGTCATGTATTGCTGACAGTCTGTACTCCCAATTACCATTTTTCCAGTCTCCAGAGTGAGCTTGGCCCGCCATGCCTGGTTACGTTAATGTCACTCTGTAATGCCATTAACAATAAATGCACTGAATGCCAATACATTCCTAATCTGTACCATTCAGAGTGGTGCAGTTCTTACAAGTTTTTATATGTTTTTTAAAAAAAAAAAAAAAAAAAAAAGATAAATCCCCTGAACCTCTTATTTCTTCATAGAATATTGTTGCTAAGGTGTAGAAATAGTTGACACATTTTCTTATTGTAGGTACTGGTAAATTAATCTGTGTGGGCTCTTGCTATATTGCCAAGTACCAAGGAAATAATTCCTGTAGTGAATTACTGTCCAGTGCGGTGTAGGCAGGAGAAAAAATTCTGTTTTTCTTTTATTTATGCTTTTACTACTGAAGCTTTGAATCAGTAAAGAAGAAAATTTATTCAAGCAGTTTAGTATGTACTCATATTCTTGACAAATGACATCAGATAGTATTACATTGAGTTTTAAGCTTGAATACTTGCATTAAAGGTCTTTGCTGATGGCTACTCAAGTTCTTCATCTCACCAGTAATTCATCAAAATAGTGAAAATGCAACCTCAGGTTGAACAAAGCCCAAAATTATTCAATGCTTTTGATGAATTCAAAAGTAAAATGTGTCTTTTTTTTTTTTTTTTTTTCATTCAAAAGACAATGGTTCATTTAATTTTGAACGTTTCAGAGAAAATATGTTTTATATTTACGTCCTGGATTCCTGTTAGGAAATGTTCAAATTTATACATAGTTGTAAATTTTTTTTTTTGCTGAATTTTACTGAAAAAATTAAATTTGTCACATTTTGTTGACGAATGTGCATTAAATACTTTGCTCAAAGAATTGCACTCTACTGGAGATTAAGAACAACATTAGAACACCTTTTGAATTAAAGGATCTGCAGTCTTCATTAGAAATATTACGGGTTGCGCTTTGAATAACTCACATTTTTGTCTGCATATGGGATGGAATTTGTACAGGCTGCAAAAGCATTCTTCTGGTGCTCAGAAGTGGGCTTGGAAGTTAGCCAGCATATGTCTTCAATCTATGGAGGTCGCTCCAAAAGTAATGCCTCCTATTTGTTTCTGTAGAAACTACAACGGATACAAACAGCATAATGACACAGTTTGAGAGAGCAAGTTCTCAGCTACAAAACACTCTTTTGCAGTGTAGTTATCATCAGGAGCTATGTATTTTCACTGAGCCTGTATGCTGCACTTGTGAAACTCTGCAAGGTAGTCCAGAAAGTGGCTTGTCTTTCATGTCACCGTCAGCTCTGCAGTAACACACCACCCACTGCCTTGCTATGCTAAAACTCACTATTTGGTCTCCATTAAGTCAGTGGTCATCCAGCAAGTGCCACTGAATGTCAATGGGTGCAATTACTTCTGCATGGAGGAATTCGGTTCAACATCTTTGCTTCACGTGTACTTCAGTGTCAGAAGCCATTCAGACTGCCCCTTTGCTGCCTTCTGTTACATGGCAACAAAACGTAACAGGATAGTGGTGGGAAGGTTCAACCTCTACTGCCATACAACCAACATTTGCTTCTGAGGTTGTGGGCCAACAGAATAAAAAAGGAGGCCTTGCTCTTGGAGCAGCCCTCATACTTGTAACTGAGTAAAATGGTTCACTGTGGTGAGCCTCTTTCACTAGCGATGCACTATCTGTCCTTCCAGAAGCTGTTCATTTCAAAAAATGTTAGGTTAAAGTACTTACAGTATTCTAGAACATCTGAAATTCTCCAAATCCCTTTTTTTTCCCTTTAGCTGTGAATGAAAAGGTTTTATTCCTTCTTTCATAAAAGAGCATTCCTTTTATGTGAAGAGCCTGCCATGCACATCTATAAATGCGAGAATGAGTAAAAGAGAAGAATTGCAGCAGCTCCTTTCATTAAATGACCACAAAACAGGATGAAGGCTTCACTAATCTTGTTGATTTCTTACACTGTAGTTCTCTTTAGTCACCTCTGCCAACACAAGCAGTCTAAAATATGTAAGATGGAAAAAAGTTCTTGGAGTTAGCCAAACATTTTACTGAAAAAAAAAAAAAGTTGTCCTGTTCTGAACAACTAACTTTTGCGTTATTGGAGTATTTGGCATGTCATTGAAAGGCTTTTGGAATATATACCCCTAATTACAGCTTTATTGAAGAGCACAGGGAAAATCATTCACTAGTTTGTCTAATAAAATCTCTTAGGGAGATTAATTTACAGCACCTGTTTTGTGATTAATTTCTATGCATGTGTTTTGTGTGTGGTACTGCTAAAGTCAGTGGGAATTTGCAGTGGAATCACTGTGGATTTATCCACCTAATTTTTGCCCCCAAGGCAGACCATCAAGGTCTAAGTTTTGGGAATCACATTTATGCTCTTGTTCTGAGCTACGAGGCTGATTTCCCTCTGGCCGCTACCTGATAGAAATCAGGAATTAATCTCATTGATTTCAGCTGTTATGCTCATAGTAAGTCTGCTTAATGGAAGTTCACTTATTTAACACGTGGCAGTGATATGGAATGAACAGGGCAGTCAGTTGTAGAAGTGGCTTTGCTATTTCTACTTTTCTTTCCGATAGGAGACTTATTATTATTATTTTCTTTTAGAAATTAATGCTTTGTCAGAGTTAAAAGCTTGCATTTAAGAATTGTCCAGTATGTAGTCTGTCAGTGTAGGCTTATTAGTAGAGATCCTTTTCTTAAAGATAATAAAAAGATGAGCTTAGAGAATACATAGCACATATTGGTCTTTTGTTAAATATCAGAAAACGACAAAGTAATAAGGAGATGGCATTTCTTAAAAGCCTGTCATGTTCTGGAGGCTGCAGAAGGGAGATAAAAATGGTTTGCTATTTACCAAAGTTAGGGAAAAAAAAGATAAAATGATAGAGAGCAAACAGAGGCAGTTAACTTGCTTGAATAATTATCCATTAACAGTTTTGATAATTATAGATGAAGTCCTGAACTTCTTAATCTTGCAAAATGCTACTGAAACCAGAAGCAGGAAGATCACTGTGCATGTTAATTATTTTTTCATGAATGCTTTCTTTCATCTTTAGTTTTCTAGCTCTTTGCTCCCATTTCCCCTAACGTTTCATAGGTGTAAGATAAATTTGATAAGGTCTGGAGTAAATTTGATAAGGTCTGAATTCCCTGTAAGCATGATGTAGGTAGAAAATTAGCTGATACGTTTTCATGCATCCGTAATGGTTATTAACCTGTGTCTGTCTTAAGAGGGTTTTCACAACTGCCCATGGTCCTTGTGATGAATTCATAAGCCCTATTCAAAAGGGGAAGAAAATCGAATTAGAATATAAATGATATGAAATAAAAACTACCGATCAGTAAACAGAAACTACTTCACATAAATTGGAGTCAAAGTGTCTTCAGAAATTGACCATTTCTCATGCTGAATTAGAGATCAAGAATGAAATTACCAGTCATTCATCAGCTCTAACGCAGAAATGTTAATAAAGAAAGCATTGCCAGGAGTTTTCAAAAATAGGAAGTCTCCTTTCTTTGTATATTGCTATTGATGTTAGTAAGAAGGTAAATTATGATGCAAAACCAAGTGAACATGAGTTACTGATTTTTTTTTTCATTATTTTGTTTACTTTTTCAGACTTCATCATAGGCTAGAGATGTTGCATTATACTATCTAGTACATTCTAATCAATATTATAAAAGTTACAGAATATCCTAAGCTGGAAAAGACCCACCTGGATTATGGAGTCCAACTCCTGGTCACACGTAGCATCACATGCAGTTCAAACCCTAAGTCTGAGAGTGATGTCTGAATACCTCTGGCAGCTCAGGGCTGTGATTCCTGCCCTGGGCAACCTGTTCCAGTGCCTGATTGCTGTGTTTAAATATATACATATGTATATAAACACCCTTAATTTGTATTATGAAGAATTGATTTACTTTGAAAACAGGTAGTTTTCATGCTGAACATTTTCAATAGATACTAAGAAAAAGCTCAGTGCATTTTCTACTGAGTAACTATTTGTAGTAGGCACTGTTCGTGGTCTGGAAGAGTTCCACATAAACCCATTTCTATTGGGATTTTGCAGGGTTGAGTGGAAATAGCATGTTGATCAAGTAAATACTGCAAGCAAAGCCTGGCTTCCTGTAGTTCATTTAGTTCTCTTCATCTATAGGGAATTCTTTTGGTCTATAGCGTAAATGCACCAGAAATGCCTTCTTTCTTAATGAACTTGTTGCTTTCTAAGTGGCACTGCTGGCACTGTTTGAGCAGGCTGGCACTGAAAACACAGCTGAACTTTATCTGTGTTGAATTTTGTCTGTAATTCATCCATTGGTGCTCAGTTAAGTTAATGAAGTTGCAATGATGTAAATGAGGGCCCAGGAATTCTGGAGTTTATTGCTAATTGCCATTGATGCTGCAAGGACATGTGAAAGGTAGCAGGATCACTGGGGCTCCTAATTGCAGTGTCAGTGTCCATTAGCTGGCAATCACAGCCCTTTGTGTGAGGTTACTAGCTGAGCAATATGCAAGACCAGGAAGTTATGTTTTCTCATCTGTAGATATTGGTGGTCTCTGATTTTTGAAAGCATATCCTAAAATATATACTTTCAGAATAGGGAAGATTGCTTCAGCTGAAGGATTTTAAGGACCTGAGGCTGAACTTGAGAAATTATGTTTTACAAAAGTATAATGATGTCAGCTAGCTGTTAGAACCGCACTGCGCAAGAAGATCTATAGGAAAAAAATAAATATAATGAGACTTTGCTGATACAACTGTAGAAACTTGTAGAACTTGAAAGCTACACTCAATTTGTTGTGCTTGTAAGGATTACCATTCCTTATCAAATGTTTTTGATTTCAGAGCAATGAGGTTTCCAGCTAAATGTTCTTTAGCACCAGGTTTAGCAGCTGCAGAGCTTTGCGCTGTAGCTTTGATAGGAGAAAGATAGAAGAGAATGTCAGAAACAGGGATAAAAAATACTAGGAAATTCTTGATCTATATTAAATATATTGACTATAAAACTTGAGTGCAGAGACGTGCACAAATTGGTTATACTATTTATCATTGATTGTATTGATCCACATAATGCAGAAAGCTTCGTCTGTGATCAAAACTCATCTCTGCATTGTGCTCTGTTGGACTGTTGCAAATGTAGAGTTTTGAGTTTTGCAAATGGGAGATTGAGCTGGGGGGCTCAGCAGGGCCTTCCTGAAGGAAGGGAGAAACTGAAGGAAGCAGCACAGACCCCGTCCTGCTGAGAGCCACGTGAACCCCACTGCCCTCAAGTCCTCGCCTGTGTCTCCAGATATCCCTGCTGTGGAAATAGAAGTAGTACAACTTGGACAGACTTCTCTCCAATGGCTGCAGATCCTTCTCTAGGCTCTCATGGCTTCTCATGGCTCAGTAGCTTGTTGTTGGCCCTAGTCCCACCACTACACAAAGTTCTCTAAAACGAAGTTCAACAACAGCCTGTAGAGCACCCACAAAGCAGGCATCAGGTAGGGAGTTGGTGTTTGGGGAAGGCGTGTGAAAAAGAGGGCATCAGGGATAAGCTTTTGTTTTGTACCTCTATTTGAGATTTGGAAGTCTTCTGGGTAATTTTTTTTAGTGGGAGCTGAATGTAGGATGTACACGGCAGCATTGCTTAGGGGTCCACAGGCAGTCCTAGCCTTGATTTACTCAACAATCAAGGGAAATAGGCCAGTGGGGTCAGTTGCATTAGGAAGTTCTTGATGTGCAACAGAGCCAAATCCGTGACAGTGGTGTTCCTCCGCTCTGTGCCGTCCATCCATAGTTCATGCAGAGTCTTTCTGGCTTTTGTGTCACACAAAGCAGAGTGCAGCAGTCTGTGCTCAGATGTGTGCTGTCCTGCTCACACTGCTGGTCTGCTGCAACTAGTTAATTTACAGACTCCTTGGTTATCTCTATGTTGCAATGAAGGTCATATCTCCCTCTGTGTTAATCCTTTATTTACCTAGCTTTTCCTGTGCCCTACCATAACTTCCTTACATCTGTATAAAAGCTTTCTGAGCTTGCCTTAGAAGTGCAGGTCTTGGCTCTTCCTATTGATATTGGTTAGGCTGTTGCTAAGTGATGTATTTTTTTTTTTTTAGCAAAGCTGGGCACAATAGCTGTCAACTTTCTTTTAACTGGTTTTTAATCCAAGGCATGGGTATTTGGCAATTTGTGGTTAGTGGATTTCCTGAAAGGCTTCAAGAAGCTGCTGTTGCTTTCCCTGTGCTGTTCTCCATTTCTTTGAAAAAGTCAAGTGCTTCATGGATTAAAGAAAACACAGTAAAATTTTTTTGTGCATCTGCTTCCTGATTACATCCTGAGCGCTCAGGTTTAACTTGCATGACCTTGGTATTGCTCTGGTTGATATTCAAGCTGTAATTTCACACTTAATCTTTCAAAACATTCAGAAGAGGGAACCAATTTTGTTCAATTTCAGCAACAAGTGTTGCATCTCGTGTAGTCAAGGTCAGTCAGAATAGGGCAGCCAACCTGAATGCTAGGATTAAATACGTGTGGCAAATTGAACATAATCAATTACAATTAAAGAGCTTAGCAATACAATCTCAAAATTACTTTTGAGATAAGTGCAAAATCTCATTATTTGTTTATGACTTTTAAGGGGCATTTTTCTCTTAAACGTTTATGATAGTTCTTGAAATGAAAAAGTAGCAAATTTAATAGCAATAATAGGTTGTAGGCTTCTCAAAATGTAGTCCACCTGTGGTGCTTGTGATTGCAGGTTTTTTTTGTTGTACTTAAAAATAGATTGTTGAATTAAGAAGCAAAATGAATCATAGACGGCGAATGGATATAATAATCTTTGGAACTGCACAAAAAGCATCAGAATTATTATTATTGACTGATTACATGTAAATTAGTAAATTTGAAGGCCACCTGAAACCCTGGTATTCACTGAATCCAATCTCACAACTGCCATGGCCATTAGGTTCCAGCAGTTTGTGGTCACTTGAACAGTGGTGTGCTGAGTCCTGCATGGCTTTCTGCTGGGCTGTGGTTGAATGGAGAAGGTTTGGCAAGACTTCTGGGAATTGTATCATGAAACCAACAGTTTTCTTACACCACAGGAGCACGCATGCCAGGTATATGTAGGCTTACCAAAGTAACTTTCATGGAGGTGTCACAGTTTTCCAGAGCAGGAAAAACCATCCTTTGGTAAGAACCACACAAAACCTGTCAGGGATACTGGCAGTGAAGTCCCTGAATGGCTCAGTGCTTTCCTCACTAGCACTGCTACCTGAGCTGACCTGTGTTGCATTGATACCATAATCACAACTGCAAAATGGGCAGATGTGTAAATGCATCTTCAGGCCTTTGGTGGTGTGATAAAGGCATCTCTGCAAAGTGCATTTCCTGTCGTTTCTGTAGTAGCCTTCTCAAGAGATCTCTGTAACACAAACAGCTGGGCTCTGTGGTTCATCTCCTTGCAAGGAGCAATTGGTTGCTCTCTGGAAGTCATCTGCTTGATGCTGTGGTAGGGTTTAATCATGGGAGAATCTATCAGGGCACTGAGTCCCTCCATTTCCTTGTGTGGATTAATTTCTCAGTTAGCTCTCTTCAGTGCTGAGCTAAAGGATGATTAATTCTCACATTAATGAATGCACAACCATCGGGTTGTGTTAGACTTTGTAATGACACAGGCAGCCACGTGTATTGGTTATGGTTCTGTAAATAAACATTACCTCCTAGGTTCGAGTAGGACTGGATGTAACCTGAGCTATATAAGCAAGTGTTATTTAGGCTTGCAAAGTGATTGAAATATAGAAAAATATAGAAATATAGAAAAAATTCTTAATAAACAAACCGACAATAATATGTAGATGTAATGTAGATGTAGATGTAATTTTGACACAAATGATATTTTGAAACCATTAAAAAAATTCTTGTTAGAAAAACATAGAAAACTTTAGTTTTTGGACTGAAACAATTCAATTTATTCAGCCTGACTTTTCAGATAGTTTTCTTAGATACAAATTGTAAATAAAGATTTCTTTATTGAGTTCCAGAGATTTTGAATTAGAGCCTTAATGGAATATATTGTTTTCTTTAGAGGTGAAAACATGGAAAAGAAATATTGGTGTCTCTTTGGTCTTAGAAACCACACATCATATACTTCTGGAGACAAGGCTAAATAGATTATAAAAGACTTAAAATGAGAAATACTGATACTGTAAATGAAAATCAGATATCTTAAACTTGAGTTGACATATATGTGATTTTGAAGTGCAGAATGTTTTAGGTACTGTGCTCTGAAATGAGTATTAAGTACAGAAGTTGATATTCTTCCTCTTTGTGCCTCAGAAGGAGATGGCTCGTAACAGTAAAATAATAATATAAAAAAGTGCTGAGATGCATCCTTTCTCTCAAAAGTGTTGCTGAGTTCCTTGGCACTGAACTAGTCTTCAAATTACTGAAAACAGTAGGTAAAAAAGGTCTTCTATTGCAGAGTAATAGGGCAGATTCACCTAGTTGTTGGGCTTTTTTCAGTGCTCTTTATGTGCTTCGTTATTACTTGCCCTATGCAAGATTCAAAGCAGCTTTAAAAGCATTTAAGCCCCTGAAAGCAAAAATATTTTGTACATAGGCCAAAACGTTCCCCTTATTTCACTCTCTGTGGCACTGAGTCTCAGGAAATATGGCCATCTACCAAAGCTGACTCAAACACAATGAGGTGGAAAAACATGACCTTCAGAAGGATGATTTAGCATGTAGATTGTAGAATACATTTCTATTAGATTGCTTGCAGCTTGGAACCATTGAGGATATTTGTAAAAGAGCTTTGCAAATACGGCATGTTGCCATGTAAACAAGCTGCTACTATTAGGAATAAATTTTGCTTAATAAGGAGAGTAGTTTCTTGGTATTTACACTGTGGAATTCTCACATCACAGACGTTGTTTAATCCTCATGTTGGGAGAGCTTTGCTACCCAAAAGTGGAAATCATCTTCCTTTTCACCATCTTCGAATGATTGCTTTTTATAAAGAAGGCGGTTGCTCATAACCAAAATTTTACCTTTGAAACAAGCAGAGCTAAAATGAGCACTTGCTATATAACACAATAGACCCTAATCCAAAGCCTTTTTCCTTCATTTGTTGCATGGCTCAAATCTGAGGGAATGCCTTCTCTTAATCCTGGCAGTGTTCCTGCCCCTCTGTGTGCTTCCTGGTTAATTTTCGCTCATTCCACATGGTGTTTAAACTCCAAACATCTCTGCCCAGACTCGGTAGCTGCTTGTAGGCTAGGCCTAGCACCATGTGGTCCTAAAAACAACTTTTATGCCAGAAAGATATTACTCAGATCTGCTATTAATAGTAGTATTGACTGCGATAATAAGGTTGCATTCTACCATAATTCTGAAAAGTCAGGAATGCATGGGCAGATTGGATAAGGGGTAAGAAATACTAGAAGAAAAACTAAGTAAGGAATGGATGTGCAAATTTTTCTATGGCGTTTGCATTAGTGCTCTCATGTAATGTTAGAACGAAGCTCAGTGCAATAGAACTTGCTTATCTCAAGTGCATAAACAGGCCTATAAAAATGATTGGATCTGATGTCAAGATGAGACTGTACTTGTCCCCCTTTTTTCCTACCATTACATCTGCCTGCACCTCTAATAATGACTGCCCTTCTCCCCAAAGCTGTGTCTAAAGCTCTGTGACTGCCCAGCTGGGGGGCTGCACAGTGCAGGGCAGAGCCTGGAGAACACAGCAATGTGCTGTGCCTTGGCCTCTGCTGGAAAAAGGAATTGTTATGCACATGGCATGGCTAAATGCATTCAAACATGTATGTTTAGCCCTCAGGTCAGCTCTTGGACCTTTTGGCATACACTGAGTTTGGTGACATGACCTGTGGAAAGATGAGATTGTCCCCATACTCCTCTTTAGATGACATCTTTGGGTGAGAGGCAGATGTCTGTGGGTTTTAACCTGGGTCAGGGGTATGTTTTGGAGTTAGTCTTTTGGTGATCTGCCCACATGAACTTTGGTCAGCATCAAGGCAGAGTCTTGAAGTTCATGAACTGGATTGCTTCTGGATGAAAAAAAAACTAGAAGACATGCTCTGGGAGCACAGATACAGTGCTCCAAGTGCAAATGAGCTTTCAGTGGATAGGACCAGACTAAAACTAGTCTGAAGTGGGTGAAACACCCTGGTACATGCAGTACATGGATATCAGGACCTCGGCATCTTTTTAGTCTACAGACCTGATCTTAGTGCATTCTGTTTTATAATTAACATATGCATAGCATAATAGCTATTCAAAATAGCTTTCAAAATCACAGTATTTGAGGAAGAGTCTGAGATTTACAGCTCCTTTTTCTCCCCTGAGCATGGTGTGGCCATGTGACGTAGGCACAGCTCTGTGACTGTGCCATCATCCCACCCACACCATGATTCAGTTCTGCTGATGTAACACCATAACGACAGATGTGGTCTTTCAGGTTGATTTCCTCTAGAGCACTGGCCACAGATCTGTGAATGAAACCTTCATCTGGAGTAAAGGACTTGAATGAACACTGGTGTTAATTTTCTGAGAGATAATGCAACCAGTTCATAATCTTTCATAGAGGAATCAGACTTGGAAAAGAGTTGCTAGGGCTTGCAATAAAGGAGTTAGTGACAGATGCTTGAGCAACCTTTAAGAGTGGTTATATGGAAGTTATATGGAGTAAGAGAGTTACTGGGGTGGAACAAATTGGGTCAGGCAGAGCAGCTAAGACAGGAGAAGAGTCAATATTTAGAGAGGAGTTGCAGACTGTTGTTGTCCAGGATAAGCAGGATGAGAATGCTATTGATCTTAGATATTTATAGAGCACCCATCACTGTAGTATATTATGTAATCGATACTCCAATTTTCAGGGGCATTCATGAGAAGCATGACATTTTAGAGAATCTGCTGATGGAAGTGGAATGGGTCCTGGTCCCTGCATGTTTCTGCTCACACAGGTAACTAAGGAGCCTATGAGAACCAGTGCCAAATTCTCCAGCCACTTTCTGAAGACAGAAATTTCTGTCTGCATGTTTCAAGTTTGACATTGACTTCACTCCTGTAGCTTCTCTGCAAATTGCATCATTTTGAGGCAAAATCCCCATATAAAATGCAAAGTCCAGGATGCAAATTAAAGATTTATGACTTTCTGTCTGTCAGTTTTGATTCCATCATGTGTTCATTAGTCATGCCCTACTGTGCCGCCCTGTAACAGTGCTGACTGATGTTGACCGCAGACATTATAAATGATCCCTTTTGATACATTAGTTAATTACAAAGGAAATCAGCCTGTTCCTGGCAAATTCAAATCCATTTTAAAATTTCATGGAGAGACAATTAATTATGAGGAAAGTTATTTATGAATTTACTAAGAAAGTGGATCTGTTCTCATTAAAATAAGCTTGAAGGTACAAAATGATGATAAAATCAGTTACCTGCTTAACTCTTTTGGTGCATGTTACTCTAATGAGCTGAGAGACTCTGAGACTTCTCATTTAGCACTTACAATTAAATTCGGCTAATGTAAGGCAAAAAGAGACTTGGAAGGGACTTGCTTTACACATGCTGGGAAGTATGAAGGAACAGAAATTATGTATATGCACAGACTTTCTTACTTTAAAGAATGTTCAAATGCTGGTCAACTTTTGTCTTTGCTTTGTTTGTTTAAATATAGAAAAATTTTGCACATAGTCCTGATTTACCCCAAGTAGAAAGTAGGATTTAAATTCAGGGATTGCACAGAAATTGTCATTTAATCCAGGGAGCCATGACAGAATTAGCCACAGCCTTTGAAATTTTATTTTCCTTATTTTATTATTTTTCACATCTTCCATTTTGGTAGGATTATGCCATCATGATGCAGAGTTTTCAATCCCAAGAAACCTTCTTCTTTCTCATGATCTTTACTCTAGAGATGCCAAGAAGTCACTAAAGAGCATGGATGAGGACCAGTTGGTCACTTATACCTACATGTCTGAATCACTGGCAAAGACTGAGAGATGTGAACCGTCCCCTCCCTATCACCAATACATTATGTGTACAAGGTGATTTGAAAAGATGAATAGTACACAGATCTGTAAATCTACACACAAAAAGATGTGAAGATGGACTAAAGATATATTTTCAAGCCATTTGAAGTCATGAAAAGCATCAAAGTTTCCAAATGATATGGTAGATTTGTAAGATGTGGTTACATCTGAGCTGAGAGACTTATGATATCTTGGTCCTTTGACAGAGATGGATGCTGTACTGATCACACAACAACAAGTATTACGCCCTGGTGACCTGGTTCAGTGTTTCATTACAGTTGATTTTGTAGGATAGCAACATGTAACTTCTCTATGATTGAATGTGCAATCACTCTTACATTTGTTTTTCCACAGATGTTTCTTTTACTACACTGTAAGATCAGTAAAAGGAAGAGGAAAGAGATGATGATAAGTGTTCCTGAGAATGTGTTGACTGAATGATTGGATAGAAGTCATCATGACATCCATGTAGTAGGTGGTGTTCTGCCTTCTTCCTGACTTCCAAAAATGTATATTTTTTCACATCAAAATTACAGCTTGCAAATGAAATTTCAGTTGAAAAGGTGATTGCTTGTTTCCTTTCAGTTATTTCTGTGACATTGAAAGGTCACTGACAGGTGGCACTCTGTGTACATAGTGCTCAGGCCAAGGGACAAGGTCACTAACGGCACTGGTGAGGGCAAATCTGTTACTCTGTGTGTGAGTATGCTGAGAACTAGGGCTGTGTGATAGAAAAATCTAGTAATCAACTTAACAGCCACAAAGAGATAACTTTATTCATTTATTTAGTCATCAAATCTTAGCTCAGAATCCTTCTAAGCTTGCAGTACTTCTCAGTCAAAATTCAGATGTCCACTTGAATTCTATGATTATGTTTTTGAATAATGCTTATTCTCTGATAAAACCTAAACATTATAAAAGGATCTGATGCTCTGACCCACAAGTCAGTGGTTGTTTGTGGATATATCCAAACAACTCTCTAATTTTTAAGCTTCTTCAAGCCAGAGAAACATTTCAGTTTGGTCTCAAGAGCAGATTTCTGAAGGTGACATGGATGTGACCATCTTCCCTCACCTTGCCAGCATTCCTGGCTGTGTACCTGCTGTGTGTCATATGATAGGAGGAAGGCAACCAGGCACCACACCTGCATTGCCAGGTTGCCCTGGTGTGCTGCTGCCTCTGCTTTGACTCACTCAGGGAGAAACTCCAGCTTGGTGGAACTGTGCTTCATCTGATGGATGCGGGAGTGTTTGAATAATAGCACTGGATGAACTCTTAGTTCTTTTTTTTCTTCCCTCGGAGGATCTGAATGTCATCTTTTGCTCTGGTCTAGGTTAACAGCTTAAAAAAATGAGGAAAGAAAGTGAAAATGCTCTCTGTCTTCTGGCACTTTTCTTTCATGATTACTTTCAGAAGTGGTGATAAGTGAAATTTCTTTTGCTATTTACATTTCCTATCCCTAATTTGTACTGCAGTGCTCATGGATCTCCTTGAAATGTAAAGTTAGGCCACTTCTAGCAATGTACTTCAATTTGCATCAGGAATTGCATGTCAGTCCTTTGTAGACATCTGGGATAGTGTTGAATCAGCTTGTAGTTCCTGTGAAACCTGGGTCAGTTTCTCCTCAAGTATGAAAGGAAGAAGGACAGTGTGATTCATTCAGAAGTATTGGCTAAATCAGTTTTAAGTGCCAAAATTGAGCGCATGATGACACAATGTTTTATTTTTAATTTTGTTTTGTTAAATTTAGCCATTTTACTCAGCGGCAGGTTCAGCAAAGATCCCAGATATATCACAAGTAGTCTGCTATGTTTTTTGAGAAATACTTTTTTCTCTTGTTATATTGTTTGCAAGCTGATACATTCTCCCCCAGGCAGTGTTTTTGCATCTGTGTGGCAGTGACAATAAACAATCACCTTCAGACCCAGATACAATAAATCAGCATGTTTTTCAGTTCATATCAATGTCAAACCAACTAGTCAGACTGGCTACACATTGCACTGAAGTTTAATAAACCTAGGCCAGCTGTATTGTACAGTTCTGTCATTCTGCACTAAAGGGGATGTTTAAATTAAAGAGAAGGATGCGTGGTTTAAAATTAAAGCTGATGTAGCTGTGGTCACAGCAGCAACTGCATTGTCTGTGAAAAATCTCTATGATTTGTCAGCTTTTCAAGTGTACTGTGCAGGCTAGATCAGCAGTTAGAAACTGCACAGGGCCTTAACATTTGTCATGTGGGAATGTTCTGTGTCGGGTTTGGAGAAGTTACATTCAAAATACAGGTGATCCCATTTCCTGTCTTGTGGTGCTTGTATGAAAAACGAAGTGATGTCTGATGGTCAGCAAAATTGCATGGACTTTTGTTGTTCCTTAGCAGTCAGGAAGAGAAAGAGATTAGTGGGGAAGGGATGTTAACGGTTATGATTTCCCTCTTGTAGAAGGCTCTATCAAAAAATAGTGAATCTTTCACTTTCCATACTCCTAATTTACTTCTACTGATTTTTCCTTTTATTTTTAGCATATTTAGATGTTCCATTGCCTCTGAGAAGTTGCTTCCTTTTCTAAGGTGAGTTCTATGCATTGCCTGTCTATCAGTGTTGACACATTCCTGTGGGCTCTTCAGACACATTTGGTCATGGTGGAAGGATATTTCCTCACCAGTGGTGCAGGCTTGTCTCCAGCTCCCCAGGCCTGGGTCCAACTGTTGAAGGGAGAGCAGCATGACAACATGATTTCTTGTGAGGGAGAGGAAACAAAATTAGTTACTTAGGAGATTATTTCCATTCCTGCATACTTCTGCTCCATGATTCAAGGTAGAGCTGGCCTCTGGGTACATCTGGAAGAGCTTTGGAAGTGCTAAGATCTCAAGTTGCTTTCACTTTCCCAAGGGTAGATGGAGAAGAGAAGGAAGTCTCAGGGTTAGGAAGCTTCTGTTTTCTGCCTTGGCAACAGTGGCAACTGCTTTGGCTTTTCTGATTTGGTTTTCACTGTGATAGTTAAGAATCAATTCCAGAAACTGCACTGGATTTATTTGATGAGGTGCATATCTGAAAATGAGGCATAGCCTCCTGGACACACAGCTGTGCAGTGTCTGGAAGTGACAGAAGTTGAGGTCTGCCTCAAGTACTTCACTTTCTACCCCAACAAAGAATCTAAGAAGTCTGCAATACCAAAGCCTGTTCCATCTAAACTATTTAGACTTAATTGGTAGTCTGCTTTATCCCAGTTCATTTTCAGCTGCAGAAAATATGAGAACAAAATGAAATATGGTTTCTTGAAGCAGGCATTTGCTGCTGCTTCGGCAGGGCTTTGTGGAGGAAGCTGTTGTAAAGTCTTTTCCCCTGGAGCTATGGCTCTGCATACAGGGCCACACTTGCGGCCAAGTGATGAACTTCTGTCCTTCTGTTCACGTTGATGGCATGCCCTTCATTTAGGCCCCCTGATAACCTGAGGTTGTGTATAATCTAAATCCAGCTGAGAAAATTTCCTTCTCAGCCTGGCAAAGAATCAGTGTGAATTTCAACTATAAAATGCACTCACAGTGAAAGCCTGTTTCCCCATAGTTCTTGTGGCGCTTCTGAAGCTCTTTCTGTGTGTGAATGGTCTGTGAAAGCACTTTAAATACTCATGAACACATTCATTAATTTGAAATTATTCAGTGAATGACATATGTAATTACGACTCAGTGTGTGGGTTGCCTATAAAGGATCAGCTCTGAAGCAGCAGTGGGGATTCACTCGATGATGTTTGCTATTTGTATGATACAGTCAGCCCCCATCAGTGTTGGGACAGCACAGCAGCGCTTCCTCAGTGGCTCTTGAGTTTCCAAATCACTTTCTCACTGTGGCCTGGGCTGGCTAGGGGACTGGCCTGTGGCAGACCTGGCCTGTAATCAGCGAGCTGTGGCACCATCATTACCCTGAAGCACATCTGAAGTCCTGCATTTCCTTCCTTCTTCCGATAGTGCTTTGCTATAGGTCCTACTGGGGCCATTTGGAAGAGTTCCTGGGCCCTGAATCAGAGCCTCCCACGTGCTGTGCTCACCAACGTACTGTGCTGCTCCTGAGCATCTTACTCCTCTTCAGCAATTGCTGACGAAACTCTGCATGTAACACATTCATAATCACAGTATGGAGAACTGTTCTCAAGATGCAGGCTGCCACTTACATGATTCATCGAATTCATTTTCCCTCTCTCTCTTCCAAGACATCTTCCTGCTCTCTTTGATGAATCTAGCTCGGAGCCTATTATTTATACAGGGCACACTGTCGCTGAGCAGTTGACACCCATGTGTATCTACATTGTTAAAGTAATGCTTCCCTAATAGTTAATGGTTGCTGTTAAGATTAAATCAATCATTGTAGATCAGATGGGACAGGAACACTGAATCTCTGGTTAATGTATGAACCAGACAGATGCCTTAACTCCTTTCATTTATGTAGAGCATTAATTAATAGAAACATAGAGAATTTCAGAGATTCTCTGTTTCTTCTGATATTTAGCAACAGCATGAAACTAAATTTGCAGTGCCCATTACTAAAAATTTATTGGACATCTAATTAATTAATATTATGTCTTTGTATATTATTTTTATTATCATTTTACTTCCTAGCCAGTGAGTTTATTGAAAGTAAAAGAAAGGCAAAATCCTCAGCTTGGAAAGTGCTGTTGTGGAATGTGGTTTGAATACAGCAAGATTGGCGGTATGAGTGAAGCTGAAGGAGATGGTATTTATGCTGGTAGTGTTACGTGGTGTGCTAGGCATGGCATATTTTGGCAATTAGAGCAGCTATTTCAGAGCTCTGTTGTTTAACAGTTGTAATTGAAGTTGCAGTGTGTGGTACATTTATGTTTACGTTCTGTTTTTAGACAGAGGTGCACTTGTTTAGAAGCTATAAAATGCAAAATTTGTTTCTTGCTCCTCTATACTTTGCTTATTGAGGGAAATATAAACAAAATCATTTTGCAGTTTGAAATTATCTAGTCCTGAGAGGACAGTATTTGCATCTTAAATGTGACTTGAATATCAGCTTTATTTTTTACCTCTAAATAAAATTTTATTATTTGTATACTTGTTTAATTTGCATATTATGTGTGCCCCTAGAAAATAAACCTGTCAAAAACCGGAGGTTTCCAGCTATGGAAATAGCTTTTGGTATGGGATTTTTAGGAGTAACATTAATAATGCTCTTCATTTAGACCAGTATCTGAGTTTCTTTCATGGAAACATTTTCATAGCTAGCAAATATTTTTTGCTATTCAAGCTTTCAAAAGAGAAAGGAAATTGGAAAAAACTGGGTCTTTGTGTACTGCTTGCTAGAAGAAGTGATGGATGAGTTTTGCCTTCCTCAGCAAGGTCTCCTTTGTAACTTTGCTGATAGGAGCAAGCTTTGGGTTTTCTCACATATTGCTGGTTCTAGCTGCACCTGTGAGACTTGTTCTCGAGGCACATCTGTTATTTTTGTGCTGCAGATTCTGTAGTGCTGCAGGGGCAGCATTCAAAACCTGAATTAGTCATAGCTATTGTTCTCTGGTGACCGGGAGAAGCAGAGTGCAAGCAGAGGTCTATTGAAAAGACTGTCAGGGTTGCATATTCAGAGATGCTTGCTGGTGAGGCTGCATGTCTGCACTTTGCTAATGACTAATTGCTGTGGAACTGTTTCTCTTCAATTTTGAACAGGCATTCTTTATTAATGCTGTGCAAATGCTCTGTTCTTCCCAACACGGGGAATGGGAAGTCATGTGGAGACCATCACATGCTAAGAGTTGTTAAACGTTCTCTCTCAAAGAATAAAAACTGGATGATCTATAATACAAATAAGTAAATTCTGCAGGAGGATCAATTGTCCTTGGAAAAGCAAAGCATTTTCTCTTACTGTTTCTATGAATATTTATAGTCATGGGCAAGGATGTTGCCACAAAGATACTGCAAATTTATATTGAGTCTTTCTGAAAGTTGAAAAATCAACATTGGAATCTTAAAATGGAGACAATATTGGACACATTCCCTTGTTCATTGCTCATTTGTACTGACATTGATTTTAGCTGGCAAACGATGCTAACATAAAAAGAAGCAAAAGGCCGTTCATATTTGCACAATCTAAATGAGGATTAGGCCCTGATGGTTCATTAAGTGCTGCTACAAATATGCTTTATAGGTGTTACTGTTCTTGCCTTCATCTGAGATGTTTCAGTTTCTTGGGAGCTGTTTAGGATTTCTTTCAGGTTTGTAGAGTGTAGGAAAATTATTTTTACAGTGAAAATACTGAAAGTGATAGCTGGTATTCTTTGGAAATAGCTGGTGTTAGAACTGATCCCCAGACACAGAGAATCTTTTCATGGCAATAGTGAGTGAATGCTTGTTTTTAGCATATCACATTGAGTGCTTTCTCATGAGATACTTTGCCACCATCAGTGCCACCCAAGCATTTTGGACCCAGTTTTGTCCTGCTGGATTCATCCTGCCCCCAGGTTTGCTGAATGAGCCTGGAGCACAGCCATTGCCTGGGGGAGCTGCCAGGTTCTCTCTGGCATGGCAAGCATCCCTGGGCTGGAGGGATGGGGCCAGAGCACATTGTGCTTCCTTCACACCTGCCTGCTGATCAGCTGCAGTTTGACACTGGGACTGGTCTGTTTTCCCTAAACTGGAGAAACATATAGATTGTGCCTTGGGGAGGAGAAGGCCTCTTTAGCTACAGAACCCCTTAAAACTAGCCAGAAGTCGCTGCCCTAAGGAAGTGGAGGAATTAAATAGTCACAGACATGTCAAATAACACACACACAAAAGTAAGAACTTGGATTCTGCCCTCAAATATGAACACTGCCAATCCAAATGGAAGCTTCCATATAGGTTGCCCTGCTTTTATCCCAGATCCCTTGCCTGTTATTTCTTAATTCTACAACAAAATATAAGGGGGAAAGAGTTCAAATGGCACCCAGAGAATAGCTTGCCTCACAGTCCCACTTTCCAAATTTGGGAAGCCTAATTGGTAGAAAGTGTTATTAGCAAATTCTGATCCCAAACTGTATTATTTATACATTTCTGTAACACTCAGAGGCCTTGATATGGAGTCATGTTAAAGTCCACGATAATTCCTTGCAGTTCTGATCCCAGATCCAAAAGCAGACCACACTGTACATTTTAAATGGTACTTCCATACTCTTCTTCTAGAAAATTGCATACTAAAAGTGCAACTGCACAGTGAGAGAATGAGGGAAGCAAAAAGGGAAAAAGTGGGCTCCTTCCTTTCTGAAAAGTGAGAGCAGGTCTGAACACAGAAATGTTTGGCAGTGTATACCCACAGAATGAAACTGCTGGTGGCAGCTCAGGGCTTCTTGGCAATTCAGCTGCCTGAATAGGCAACAAAGTGACTTTTAATTCTCTTTTCCAAGTTGTAAGTACACTAAGATTTCTGTCAATCCCTCCGTCTTGTTTGAAACAGGCAGAGTGGAGACGTGGCACTGCACTTCTGCATGGCACCGTTCTTTTGGCACAGCTTTTGAAGTGTGCCTAAAGTAGAAATAAAGCTGCAGAAGCAGAAAACAAAGGGTGGAGGCTGCGGAGTACCATCCTATAAAATCACAGGAGCAGAAAAGCTGGAGGGAGAAAAAGGAGAAGCTTCTTGATAGACTCTGAATGTGTTCTTTGGTTTAGTTAGGAACCTGTGAAGAGGCAAAGGATTGTGAGGAGCCCTTTCAGCAGGGGGAAGGCTGCTGGTCATGTAGAGGAAGAATCTTCCAGACTAGCCAACTCAGCCCACAGCGGGAGCGTTGGAACTGGGTGAACATCAAGGTCTCCTTCCAAGCCATTCTATGATTCTTTGGTTCTGTGATATAAGAAGACCTTGAGATATTACGTCTGGGTTTTAAGAAACTAATAAATTATCAGATTGTAATAAATAATGATGACGATAAAATGAACTGAGCATTCTTGCTGGCTCTTGTGACCTCTAAAGTATGTCTGAAATTTTAAATATATATTTTTTCACAATAATACTTAAACTTTAATGCAAATTTATTCCCCTAGACTGTTTCACTGTAATGTCTCAGCTGATTGATCATCAGTTCAAATTTATGCATTATACAGGTCTTTTTTTTTTTTTTCCTGGTGAAACTGAAGCTGGAAGTCACATCACAACTTGCTGTTCTCCATGAAGGTACTTTAAAAGATGGTCTGTGAGCAGAGACTGTACATAAATCTCACAATTTATTACATTCATTAGTATCTAGATAAAGGTTATTAGACAATCAATCAGGGCCATGTCTCATTACCCTTTAGTACTTGGGATGTTTTTGAGGTTTTCATTATGGAGTCAGGTTATTTTCTTTCCTGCTGCTGAGCAAAGAACTCCTCCAAGTGGATATTGTCTAAACTGGAGTATTGGAACATTAAGACGAGACCACATGAAAAATCCTAATGACTCAGGCAGTGTATTTGTCTTCCTGAACGAACACAAAGGAGATGTGCTTTCCAAATGGAGAATTGGATGACTCAGTTAAAGGGCAGATAATATGCAAGGTCTGTGGGAGAGACTATGATATGGCATATAGAGGTAGTAGCTACCAGCACAGTTTTGGCTGTGAAGACAGATCAGGACATGAGTGTGTCTGCTGTGATCTTTTGTCTCACTTTTAGCTTTTGCAAGAGCACCGGGTCGGTACTGCCAGGCTGTTTCTGCAGTAAACCATACGAGAATGATTCTGTTCAGATCAGCAGTCACAGGACTGGTGGGAACGTTCTTTGCCCAGTGGAGCTGCATTCATGTATGCTGACAGAGAATTAACTTCTGGATGCTTAGCTGCTGCTCCAGCCCTTTTAATTTTTCAACCTGGGGCTAGTAAACTTATGTCAACTGCTTTTCTCAAAGCATTTCAGCATTTAGGTTCTGTTTATCTGGATTCCTCAAGTACAAAGGCAATGAAAATCACCAAGATCTAAAAATAATAATTGAATTTATATAAATGCCAGTGGTATTTCATAGCTGAGCTATGGGGAAATAGTTTTGGGAGGTTCCTGTATGTATTGGGCCCAGTTTACTCTGCTATCCCCTATTACTGATGATATTTGTATCCATGCTGATGTTCAAGATAGGTGTTCATAAGATCTCTTTTCTATCCTGTGTGTGTATGTAGTGTGCACAGGGATGACTAATGACTGCATGAGCTTTGTGACATTTACAGCCTAGTGTGGAACTAGATTGCTAATAGGTTTATGTCCTAGCTCCAATTTACTGATCTTTTGCCAAAAGTCTCACTGAAACTCAGACTGTTTTGCATTGATCCTCGTTTTTCAAACTGTGATTTTAAACTGCAGGTAACACATTCCTGTCCTGCTGAAAGTGCTTTTAGTTTTAGAACAGAATAGAATAATAGAGTTGGAAGGGAATTTTTCTGATAATCTAGTCCAACTGCCTGTTTCAGGACTAACCAAAAATTAAAACACATTTATGAGGGCATTATCA
Source organism: Lagopus leucura (assembly GCF_019238085.1). Lineage (NCBI taxonomy): Eukaryota > Metazoa > Chordata > Aves > Galliformes > Phasianidae > Lagopus > Lagopus leucura. The sequence continues at coordinate 14,049,382 of NW_024962270.1, read as the reverse complement.
AAATGCCTCTTGAACACTGGCAGCTTGGGGCAATCATCTTCGCTTTGCAAAGAAGCCTGTGCCAGTGCTTGAAGACCCTCCTGGGAGAAAATTTTCTATTGTTCAGTCTAAACCTCCTCTGGTGCAGTTTTGTGCCATTTCCATGCATCCTGCTTTTAATTCCCAGGAGCAGAGCTCAGCAGCTCCCTTTCCATTTTCCACCTTGGGAAGCTGCAGAGCAATGAGGTCACCTCGGAGCCTCCTTTTCTCCAGACCAGACAACCCAAATGTCCTAGCTTCTCCTCACAGGACATGCCTTCCAGCCCTTGTACCAGTTTTGGTGCTTCTTCTGGAAGCTTTTAGGGACCTTATCATCCATTTTATATAACGGAGATCACACTCTTGTGGGAGAATCTTGCTGGCTATGCTGGGTTTAATGCACCCCAAAATGTGATTTGCTGCCAGGCATGCTGCTGGCTCACACTGAGCCGACTGTCAGCAGCACTCCCAGCTCCCTTGCTGCTGAGCTGCTCCTCAGCCACTCCTCTCCCATCTGTACCTGGGTCTGGCATTGCTCCATCCCAGGCACAGCACCTGACATTTGCTTTTGTTGAATTTCATGCTGTTGCTTAGTGTCCAATTTTAAATTGGGATTTTGTAAGTGTAAATCTTGTTGTGAAGCTCGTCTGTTTTCATTGTGCATCTCAGTCTCTCTTCCCTCAGGGTTGATGAGATGGGAAGAGGAAAAGAAGCTCTTTACTCTTGCTACTGCACCATGTGCTGTGCCATGGCAAGTGCTGTTGTCTGCTGCGCTGTGGGAGCTGGGGAGAGCAGCTCTACTTCTGAATGGAGCAATTCAAGCTGCATGGCAGTTTGTCAGGAGTTGTGAATCTTGTCCAAGCAATGATGCTCTGTCATTCTTTTTTTCCCCCATGTGAAAGCTGTGGTTTGCTGTCAGACAAAGCAAGTGTGATAGGAGGGTAATTGCCTAACACTCTTCAGGAGAGATTGGGAGAGCAGAAAAGTGTGTGACTGATTATTATTGTATGATCCATTTTATATAACAGATGCACAAAGTTATAATCAGACAGATCTCCGCTGTGGAGCTGGTCAATGTGATTTTGAACAAAGCAAGGATTGACTAAAATTGCTGACTTTTGTGTTTTACAATGACTTTAGTGAATTATGATATAAATGCCACTTGAAGACAAAGTCATTCAAATTTGCACAGCTGATGGGATTATTCAAGAAAAGAACATAAAGTTACCAAGATACGCTGTGTTCTAAAGGCTGATGAGTTAGGACTTACGTTTGTAAGTAATCCTACAGTGGATCATAAATGTGTGATTTTTAGTTGCTTTCCAAAAGCTGTTTCTGTTGAAACACATTGATACATCTATTCCAGAGCTGAATCAGGAAACTTGCTCTTTGGTATTGCTCTATGTCACCAGAAATGTAACTGGGAAATGAACTTCCATATGCTCTTTAGCTGGGATATGCTCAGTTTGCCATTGTGTCAAAGGATTTGCTGTAAATTAAATTAGAAGTTGCTTGACTGCTTATCAAGTTCTTTGCCTCATCACTAGTAGAACAGCATGCCAAAATGACTGAAAGTTAATATCATGCTCTCTGACATCAGTCCTAGTGTTGTATCACTCACAAAATGAATTTTCATTGTCAGTAAAACTTAGAAAACATTTACATATATCAAACTCACAGTTCTGGAACCCTGTAATGTCCTCTCAGTATATGACATGGATCCCAGAAGCAAAGTGACAGCTATATATCTATCTACTAGATTGTTCATTATCAGCTGAAGACAGGGGCATAATATCATTGCACATTTTCTGCTGTGAATGCCTGTACAGAGAGAAATAAAGATGGAAAATGGGAAACTATTGCTCAAGGTTTTGCTTTGGTGGCAGTATCCAATGCAAGTTTCAAATGTTTTCAGAGATGCACGGTTTTCCATTTTCCTAGGTTCCTTCCCTCCACTTCTTCCTGCAAGGCCAGTCCTTTGCATGAATCACAGAAATTGATGAGATCCTGGCAGGGTGCTCCTTAGGAACCCCATCGATGCGTCTGCACAGTGTGGTGGGCCTTCCTGAAGGTTTTGGTTACCTTCACTGCTGCCTCAGAGCAGCACCTCATGTCAGCGGTCTGGAAAAGCAGACTGCTTTGAAAAGCAGTGGATAACAGGAGCAGTGAAAGAAAAAAACAGCCAGCGTGAGTGTCTGAGGGCTGTGTGGGAAGAAGGGTGAAATCTCCAGTCCTACGCACAATGCATGCCTGCACGTGTTGGTCACAGCATCACTACTGACCAACAAATAGCATCTGTTTCATCTTCATTGAAGCAAAATAAACAAAGTAGCATGCTGAGCAGTCCTAAGAAAGCACAGTGCTCTCCTTATCTGCAATCCCCATACCCTGTAGGGAAAAGAAATCATGTCCCTAGTGCTTTGTACCAATACTGCTGTGTTATCCTTCGGGGCATCCTCAGTGATTTGTGAAGGGTTTCTTAGACGTGATCTGACCAGCTTCCACTGCATCATCAGTACCAGGAGCAGATGGATACTGGGGATGGGCTCTAGTGTGGTGAATCCACACATTCACAAAGGGGAGAACAGACAGGGCAGATGCTAATCCATTCCAGCGTTAGGTAGATACAGTCCCATAAGCCTGCTTGTAGGCTTTGCCGTCATTCTTATCATTACTTTCAGTGCTGGAAAGCCAAGAGCTATTCCTTCGTCTTACAGAGGTTGTCATACCTTGTGTGATCTACCTACAGAGAATTTCAAATGGAGCAAATGAGAGGAGCCCAGGTTTTACTGAGATAGTATGCTATCAAGGATTTTAAAGGGAAAGAGTAGCAAACCATGCTTCTTAATGACATGTTTCTGTTAGTGTTGCAGTGCATCCATCTCATTGTTTTGGGGATAAGTTTTTGCTGCTGTGGGTGAGTGCCTGGGATCTGCATGAATCTCAAAGTTCATCTGGAGCTGGAGCTGCAGCGTTGGCACCACAGTGCTGGCACACTGCTCTGGCATCCCAGGCTCTGGAATGCTCCCAGTCTTCTGGCTGTATTCCTCATACTGGCTATGCAGAACAATGATGTCCAAAGGATGCTACTGCACTTCACCACCACCCTCCTTGTATAGCTGTTGCAATTGACGCTTACATTTGCTCCCAGCACAGGCATAGCCAAGGTGGAGGCGTCTTACTCCTCTTCAGACTGGCTGCCTTGCAATTTTGTTTCAAGCTAACTTTCATTTTTCTTAGCGCTGTTCTGTGTTGTTACCTGGTGATGAAGTCATTGTGTGCCATGCCATCAGGTACTGTCACATCTGGCACATTCCTTGGAGCCTAACAGTAAAAGAACAGAATGAGGAACATGGAGATTTGCACGGCCTGGCACAGGATGGGACAGGACACCTAGAGGAGGGTTTTGTTTTATTTTGTTTTTTGTGTGTGTGTGAAAGTAAGCAGTTTGGCATTTCCTAGAATCATAGAAAACCTTGGGTTGAAAAGGACCACAAAGATCATCTAGTTTCAATCCCCCTGCTATGTGCAGGGTTGCCAACCACCGGGCACGGCTGCCCAGAGCCACATCCAGCCTGATGTTAAAGCCTCATGACTGAATTCAGGCCTTTGTACTCATGACACCTATACCCATTAGCAGCAGGTAAATGCAGATTCATTTGGTCTTGGGGCACTAGCAATGGTGGAGAGGAGATGGGAAAAAGAGAGGAAAGCTCTCTTTGGAGAACAGCTGCATTTTCTGCATTTTCCAGTGTATATTTTCACATTTCAGCTTTTGATTACATTTCAGCATTCAGCAATAATTCTATAAATCCACGTGTTTGCCATTTGCAGCAGCAGTGGTGGCTGGCATCAATGAACTTTAGTGAAGTAGGTTTTCATGTATTGCTTAATTGGGTCATACCAATTAAATGCTTGGCACTTTGTCATTACAAGAAGTCGTCATAAAAAGAGAAATATAAAGCAACTGGGTTTTGACACATTACATTTTTTAGTCTCTTAAAAGCATTTGCAAGTAAAAATTAAAAATAAAACTATTTACATTCACAGAAGTAAAATTTATGCATAAAGATCTGGTGTACGGGCAGCAGAGTGCATCCCACAGCACTGCAGATGGAGGCTGCTGCTGCAGGCTGAGTCATGATGTGCTCAGGATTTGTCTCAGGCTGATGTCAATTAATTGATAAATTCCACAGACTCATTTTTTACGGCTGATGCTCTATGAAACCAATAAAATACATCCACAAGGATGTCTTCAGCTGGAAGTCTGTTTCCATTGTGAGTGCACTGTTGGAATCAGAATGTATTTCCCTCTTTATTTAAGATAGATCTCTTATTATAAAATGCTGTCAGAAAAATAGAATTGCCACCCACTGAAACCAACATAAGTCATGGACAAGTGGGAATATAAGTGGATTTAAAGCCATAGCTAAGAGATTTACTCTATTTGCTACATTCAGGCATCATTGTGGGTCTTCAGGCTGGGATATGGCTCTATCTTGGCAGAACAGGTTACCTGGTTAATACCACCCTTCAGCTTTGGGCAGTAGGCGAATGTATACATGCTTGCTGATATGGTGAACCCTGAGGTTTACTGTGTCCCTTTCAGGAATGAACTGATTTAAAGGCCTGATCCCTCCCCGAAGAGAGAAAGTAGAGACCTGAGGGTGGCAGCTGCCTTGCTGCCTTCAGAGCTCTCATGAGCATTGTATTCTTTTATCCCATTTTACAGAGATGTTGACTCCTTAGAGGAAAAGTCTTTTGCTGCAGTACACATATGCAAACTTCATCTTAGATTTCCTTCTTAGCTGCTAGCTGCAGTTCTGGCAGGTATGTTTTATTGCCTCCATTGTGAAGGATGCTGCCTGCAGCTGTGGGGGCAAAGGGCCAAACAAAAAGAGTATGTGAATGGCAAACCTCCAGCAAGTGATCTGTGCCACAGATTCATTTTGCAGGCTGCCTCCTGATCCTGGGTTGGGTCCCAAAGCATAGCTAAAAATTCTCCTGGAAGACATTGGTCTCCTAGCCCTAGGTACAGCATGGCCAGATCATTCCATTTCCACTGGCACCCAGTGCACTGCTTGCTGCAAGGCATGGCCGAACTTGGTTGTCTTGAGTTCGTGTAGTTTTCAGACACAGTGGTTGGTACGGATTATATTTGCTTTCTCAAAATACCATCATAAAGCAGGAAGAAAAATTGTCTTTCTTAGTCGAAAAATGAGGGAAGTAGAAGCGTGTGATTTATTTGCTCTCTGAAATTTTTTTTGTGGGGGACCATCAGTTTCCATTGTGATGAGTGCTCTGTGTTAGGATGGGATGGCCTGGCATGCAGACATCCTTGCTCCCAGCAAGGGCTGGGCAGAACTGTATGAGACAGTGTGGGCAAGAGTCTTAATAGGTGGTCATGCACAGGGATTTAAAATTCACTTTAATCAAGGCATTTGTCATTCCTTTAACTCGTTCAATGAGAGGATTCTAGTTTCCAATGAAAGGATTTCTTTAATTTGGCAAGTATCATAATTTAAGCTGTCGAAATGCACTGCAGACTCTGCTCTATCACTGCCAGTATTCTGCATGCTTCACGTGTGAAGGATTGTTTGCATTTATTCTTCCACGTATTTCTTCTTTAAGAAGAATTCTATATTCCTTTTTGTTTTCTTTTTTTCTTGCACTCCTTTTTCCCCTATCTCTATAGTATTAGTGCTGCTGAAAATGTGAATCATTGTTTGAATCACTGTTCTTTGAGACCATTGGAAATATATGCTTTTGGGTGACAAATTTGTTTTTCACACATGTGGCAAATATCGTGTGGAAGAAATTATTCTAAGGAACAGAAGACAGAGATATGTAAGATTCAAAGTGATTTTCCAAACCCAGCAGGGATTGGGAACTGACAGGAGTGGATTAGGATGGGGGTTTAAATCTTCACCTGTCAGTATTTCAGGGTGAAATTTGGACTTAAATGTCTGAGTCAGACACCACAACCACTGTTGGTTCCAGATGGGAAACACTGGAGGAGCAGTTCCAAGTTACCGGTTCGAATATTTTGTGATAAAAAATGTGCAAAAATTTCTGGGGTCATTAATTCGGACAGAGATTTCCCTTCTTTAGGAGCAATTATAATATGCTTTCTTGTAAGTGCGTTAGAGATTTGTGAACGCTCCCAGGGAGTTTGGAACAGCTGCTGGAATCGAGTCCTCCTGCAGAGCCAGCATCCCGCTTGTCACTGCAGCAGGCCTCTCGCTGGGGTGAAGGGTCAGTTAGAGAACTGAAGTACTCGGCTCTGATTTGCAACTTCCTTGCCTTACAGTTTTTCTCTAGCTCAGAACACAATAAGAAAAGCCCTCAGATCCTGGTTTGGGAACCAGGAAGCGGTGGAAGACATCTCAGTGGATGCTCTTACAGATGTTGTGCTGCACTGCACGCTTCTGTTTATGCGGAATGCCAGGTAACGCAGAGCCTGCAGTCCTTCACTCAGCCGTAGCCTTAGAGGCTGGCTGGAGAAAATGAAAGCCTTGCTTATATTTATAGTGATTTTATTAACAGTTCTGCACTACGAAACTGCTGAACATCCTACCACAGGGAGCTGTGGTTCTTTCTATTCAGTAAAGAATAATCTTACGTAGGGAGGCTGAAACCTCTGCTGCCTCTAATAAATATTACATGCCTGACATTTGAGCCTTGTGTCTCACAGTCACCGGGATCCTTCCGATAGCAGAGCCTGAGGCCCTATTAGGTGAAAAACCAACTGTGCTGGCATCTAACTTGTGAAACCTGTTCTCCATGAGGTGTCTTAAAAATGACCCCGGCATCCTGGCTGGGAGCAATTCCAGCAGCTCAGCTGATCCTGCGAAAGCTCCACTTGGTTGACAGCACATAATCTTGCCTACAGAATAACACTGCCTGGTTTCATATTAACACCCCAGGGTCAAGATGAACTCTTTGGGATGCAGGAAGAATCAAACTCAAGGTATCACTCCAGACGTATGTTGTACTTCTGGCAAATGAGCAGAATGAACACAATCCAAAAGTTCTAGTATATTTTTTAATGGTCATTGATCATTTTTTTTTCTTGCTGTTATATTTGTATTGTTTTTTCTTTGTGTTCTACTTACACGTTTGTAGAAAAAGGAGGAAGAATAAAAATTGCGCTTGGAATTTACTCAGAACTGTCAGGCTCTGAGGTCAGGCTAAAACGCATCCTGTGCTCAAAACAACACCAATAGTTCTCATATCATTAAATCTGAATAACTATTTCCCTCCTGGATTTACTCTATTTTGGTCTCACAGGAAAACAAAACAAACAAAAAAAAGCTGGCTTTTTCCACATCCATGTGAGTTTTTTGTTCATAATTCATGTCAGGAGGCTTTTTTTACATGTGGACACTAATATGTCTTGCAGGTTCAAACAGGTACCAAACAGGTACAGGGTCTGTTAGATACATGTCGTGTCAGAAGCCTCAAGAAAGTGGTCTTAATCTGTGCAGACTTTAGACATAGTAAGAAGATAGGGCAAAAAAAAAAAAAAAAAAAGGTAAAAGATCATGTGAAAGAATGACTTGCTGCAGGGGTCCTAAGCTGCTTGAGTCTACAGAGGAGGTGGAGACCCAGAGAGGAGAAGAGCAAAGAGCTGGGAAATGAAACAAGCAGTTGACTGGGAGCTGAAAAAAAGGGGAGAGAAGAGAGAGAAGATGCCAGACTTGAAGGAACAAGGATGCTATTCCAGGTTCAGTGGGTGGGATGAGAGAAGCCCCATGACAAGGAGCTGAGAAGAACACGCGAAACTTTTCTGCAGTACACATCACTGCCTGCTTCATCGACAGACACACATGTATTATAAAACTCTGCGTGGGGGAACCACATGGTGGTTTCCTCTGTCTTCTAAAAAACCCAAATGGAAACATTTCATGATTTACCACCTGTCAGCTTCTTTAGATTGTTTCACCTTTGCTTTCTCAGTTGTTGGAGGCAAATGTTTTCTATCCTTTGCTGCTAGCTCTCCCTGCCCACCTCCCCACAGCAGCCACTGAGCTGACGTGGCTCTGGGCAATGCTTGACGCCTCTCAGTGACAGAAATCCCCCTGCTTGCCCACGGAGCAGGCTTGCTCTTATGGCTCTCAGCAGTGGAGCAGGGCCAGGAGTGACAGGAAGGGTGGCTTTTCTGTGCCTGGGAGAACAATCTGTGAAGGATTATGTGGGCAGGAAAAGAGGGAAGGTGGGAAGTGTGTCTGCTATGTCCCAGGCTTGAGAGACTTGAGGAATGGTTCAGTCTGCACAGAGAAAAGTTTCCATGACACCTAGGTGCACAGCCTGTAGAGATCTCTCCCGAGCAGGATTCGTAACCTTTGCTTTAACTGTTTTTTTCATCCCCTCTCATTTTCATTTGTTAAGCATGGAAAATTGTTGAACACAACAGCAACAGAAATGAGTGGCTCTCCCTAGAGGTGTAAGAAGAGGGTGGGTGTTGGAGACCAGGATTTCAGGGTGATGAGGATACCCTGAGAGTCTGCAGAGATTCAGATGGCCTCTAACACATCACTAAGGGTTGCTGCTTGCACATTATTTTCTTTGTTTCATGCAGTGGTCCCCCCCCTTACAAGCAAAAAGAGAACGTTTAAATCTGTCAGAGTAGAAGATACCCTAATCAATCTAACACATGCATAGCATATTTACGGCTTTATATGTGCCTTTGTTGATGGATCTGGACAAGCAGCATGCTAATTGCTGTTCTCCAGAGAGGTTAGGGGCAGAATCATTAAAGGAGAAGTCCTTGGTATAATGAAAAATTGTGATGGTCTTTTCCAGCTTTCTTCAGTGTGCTTGTGAACAACAGGGTGGCTCACTTGATTTTAAAAAATATTCTATATTTTGTAGTACGTGTCTGTAATATCATTATGTAAGAGCTGTTTTTGGGAATTAGAAGGATGAGTAAGGCAGGCATCATTCCTCACAAGGACAAGCAACATTGGGATTAAAAAGCAAAATGGATTATATTTATTTGGAATTTTCTCTGTCATTTAGTACAGGTTCTTTAATTTGTTTCTCTCTCCTTAAAATTGTGTATTGAATTTAATTAAATACAGCATAGATTTATGAGTCAGGGCAATATGATTTTTTTCTTTTTTTTTTTTAAAGCAAGCCTATTTGTTCCTCAGATGAGTTTTCTCAAAGGTGTTGTCATTATATGCCTGGATTACTGCTGGCACTGCAGAAAGTTTACTCACATGCAGTAACTGCAGATAGGAAAGACACTTGTAGGCTCAATGAAATCTGCCAGTCTCCATGGCCACACAGCTACAGTCATCTGCATCAATTACTTAAGAAATCTTCATTGATGATGCATCTTTAATTACTCACCATAGAACTAATACTCTTAGATACGTGCATGGTTTATCTCAAATATCCTTTAATCCTAGCATATTGACTTTGTATGCTTGTCTAGACTCTTTCACAATTCTCTTTATTTATTTTTTCCTTCAAGAAATATAAAAATCTGTCTAATTTAATGTTGATGCAAATGGTTAGCATATCTGAGGGCTCTGTGACATCATGCCCATCAGCAAGAACAGAAAAATTAAGTCATTAAGTTAATGACAATAGTAAGGAGGAAAAAAAATACCATTGGTAAAAATTAGTTTGTGATCCTTTCTGGCTACAGATTTCCAGATAGGTGGTGCCATAAAGTTAACGAGGTAGCTAATCACAGTTTGTCAGTGATGGATGTGTAATTGTTAATCCATGCAAGTTTTGATTATTTCTGTAAATCTAAAGATAATAAGGGATCTGATTCGGTCTATTTCATGTGTCTGGCTCACCCAAGAGAAGAGCTGTTGTTCCTTTGAGTAAGGGCACATTATTTATGTTCTGTATGCCTGCATGTATTGTTCTCAAATACACCTATGTACAACTACAATTGTGTGAGAACAGTCTGACCCAGCCACACCAAATTCAATGGAAAGAGCCTGGCTGAATCAAATTAAGTGTGAGGAAGCACAGCCTTGTTTAAGGGGCTTCTTTGTTCCTCCAGTGATCGTAACACACTGAAAAAATACTAATTGTTGGGTTCAGAACCTTAGAGTGATGTAGCTGCAAACTATGCTCATGGTAGTTATTTTGTTGGGTTTGCCTTTATCAATGCTTAATAGAATGGTTTTAATTCATATTTTAAAAAAATCAATAATGATTTTTTTGTTTTCTTTTGACAAAATAAGAAATAGGTAAAATTCTAGTTCAAACTGTGCCTGTGGCAACCTTCACATTGCTTTCAAATAGAAGTTCACTGACCCAAAGTTATTTACCAAACAGAACTATTCTATTTCCAAACCGATGCTGCACCATATCATGGGATAGCATTAAATCTAAGGAGGTCCTGTGTCAGCCTCACCTTCATTTTTGGCACTGTTTCTATTAAAGCTGTGTGAAAATTTCATAAACTGTATAAACTTTGAGGCCAATTAATTTCAGTTCCTTAAAAAGGGCAGAAGTAGTAGAGGAATTTCAGAGAGTTTGAGGAAGCTGAGGTGGTTTGGGATTTTAATCAGATATTACAAGAGAAGCCTTTGATCAGAATCAAGTTTTTGATCAAACTTGATGGTTTCAGCTAAATTTCATGTTCCAATCTGAGATCCATTCAAACTCCTGAGAGAGAAAGGATAGTTGTCAACTGATATTGAATGAAATTTTCCTAAAGGTTTTCATGCTGAAATATCTCATTTGCTAAGTTGTATGCTATTGCTGCTATGGCCACTTTTTAATAACCATTTGTACTGTTGTTTCTTTTTAGTAAGAAAATTGGTGAGAAGATGAGGAATATTTTCCATTTCTCCCATGAAAAAGTGGAAATACTTCTAAATTTTCACCTTTAATTTAAATAAAAGGATTAGGAGGAGTGAAGTAGGCATTTGTAAGAAAGAGGAGAGAATTCATGATTACCACGTATCAAGTCTCATCTTTTTAAGATGAAGATTATAATTTTCTTTATCTTTGTGGTCTTGCCTATGAAGTTACTGGTTGCTGTCATGAGTTTGATGTATTTTAAAAAACATAAAAGCAATCATGCATAGGCTATAAGCCTTCTGAGTTACGTTCTGGCGCATTAGCCATGGGAATTCATGTCTTCCACAGAAGTTTTTTTCAGTGAACTAGTTTAAAAAATATGAGATGCTTCCAGCAACTTATGTTTTCAGCTTCACAGATTATAAAGGCAGAAAGAAGGACTCTTGCTTCTCCAGTCTGATCTGTACACTATAGGTCACAGTATTCATTTTTCTTTGTGGTAGAGGATGTCTTCTGGGAAATGGGAGTATAAAGATAATAAGTAACTTTTGGTGCTAAGCTCACCATAAAATTATTTCTGGTCAGATTTTGTGTAGTCTTCATCTCTAGCATTGTGTCTTTACCTGCCAGACTGTGGTGTCTCCATAATTGCATTCCAACAGTAAACTTCACCAAAGGACGGGATAGTTTCCTTTCTCTGTGAGTTTAGGAGACTAAAACTTTCCTCTAAATCATGCTTGTAAGACATCTGAAAAATATAAAACCAGTAGCTGAGAGGCTGACTAGCATCACATCCATTGACTCTGGAAGGCTGGTCAGCAGTACTGCAGGTGCTTCAGATCTTGAGCAAGATGTTGAGCATCATAACCTCAATGTGCTTCTTAGATTATTAAGGGAGGGTTTAAAATCTGCTCTTTGTTTCCTTTTCTAAAGCTGTCCCTATCTGTGCACGCATATGAGCTCTTCTGCTCTAGCACTGCTTTTCTGTGCAGTCATATCTTTTAGACTGTGCAAAGCGAGAGACTGTCTAAAAAAATAATATTCAAATTTTGAGTGTTTTCTGGTAATTGTTTGACAAATGAGTTTCTGAGTTCCAAGAAGAGGCTGCATGCCTGACGGGGAGGTGAGCAAAGACATTTTTACAGGCATTGTATGTGAGTAAATTTTTGTGTCCAGGGCCATGAAAATGAGATCCCTGGAAATGCTTGTTTAACTGATGCTTCAGAACATCAGCTCAAAACTGATGTGGGAATTTTTAGGCTCAGGCTTTTGCAGCAGAACAAATCGGATCCATCCAGGGAAGCCAGGGCTGGAGCTGCCAGCCAGCCCATGCAGAAAGGAGGCTGAGATCATTAGAGTGCCCCTGGGGACTGAGGTACACCGAGCAATGGGACATTGCTCCCTTCTCAAATGCCTACAGCACTTGAGCTGTGAAACTTCAACAGTTTTACTGTAATTTCAGTTGCAACTGTCAGAGTCCTAAAAAGCATATTGTGTTTCAGAATCAACATATGCTGGCATTTCCAAAATGAATTTCTCATCTCCTCTAGGATTTCATTTTATGGGAATCGTGAAATATCAGAATTTCCTCTCTGTTGTTGTTTCTGTCCTGAAGAGGCTTGATCGCTATTGCTGCAGTTCCCTGTACCTTTTTCATCTTCAGTGCTTTCCAAGGTGGAGCAATCAGATTTCATGCAACATAGGGTTATAAAACAGCACAATAGTATTTTCTCTTTTATTATCTCTTCCTTTCTAATAATTCCTAACATTTTATTTGCCTTTTAAAATGCTTCTGAGTAGCAAGCTGATGTTTTCATGGTACTATGTATTATAACTCCAAGATAGGTTCCTTGAGGGGTAGTAGCTAATTTAGACTCAGTCTTGGAATGTGCATAGTTAAGGTTACTGTTCCTTGTGTATTACTTCACATTTATTGACACTGAATTTTGTCTGTAAGTTTATTGCCTAATCATTCTATATCATGACACTCTTGTGCAAATCTTTGCAGTTTGATTGCCATTTTACTGCCTTGAATCACTTGTAATCACAGTATCAAATGTTGCAATTCTGTCCAGCCCTTCTCCAGATAGTTTATTAAAAAACTAAAAAGTGGAAGCCTCAAGGCACAGTCTTCATTTGAAACCTTCCTACTTATCCCTACTTTAGTTTCCTTTTAAACTGTTATTAACCCATAATGAAACATTCCTATGGCATTTTATGAACCTTCAGTTAAAAAATCCTACTGAAAACTTCTAGAGATTTTAACTACAGGATATAACTAGCTTTTCCATGCCCTACTGAGAACTCAAACATGCCTCTGTGGTATGGCTTACCTTTACAAGGACTGCGTTGACTGACTGTTTTTTATTATAACGGGTTTGTTCCTGTATATTCTATTCTTATATAATGTATATTCTTATATGAACTTTATTCTTATAAATTTAATTTTAAACTAAAAGAGGAGATATTTGTATTGGATTTTAGGAGGAAATTCTTCACTCAGAGGGCGGTGAGGCCCTGGCACTGCTCCCAGGGCTGTGGGTGCCCACCTGGAGCTCCAAGTCTTGGCTGGGTGGGCCCTGGGCAGCCTGAGCTGGGGGAGCTGTCAGCCCATGGCAGCTTTAAGGTCCTTCCAACCCAAGCCATCCTATGATGCTATGATCATATGATTGGTATAATAGTTCAGCAGTGTTACATTTAAGATTCATGAGCTCCTCTGTGTCCTGTAATTTACTATTCCTTTTTTTCCAGTTTTTTTGATGCCTCCCTTCTAACACAACCATTCAATACCAATCCTCTGATATATCCCTAAAGGCTGTTGAGTCCAAGTGCCTGCGCTTATCCCTGTGACAGTAATGTATTGACTTTTCTTCTATGGCATTATCCTCCACGAATGATCCCTTTCTATCCCTGTTATCACCTGGTCATGCAGAAGGACTGACTGCCTGCATACTTTGGCCGTTCTTTAAGAATTAGTCATTAGTTTTAGTGTTTTCTGGTAGTTGTTTCTCAAGAAAAGATGTTAAGATCTCTGTTTATTTGTATGCCTTTTTTTGTGTTTTTATATGTAGCTTGCTGGATAGTCCATTCTACTGTTTTCCTTCTTGGAGACTTTTGCAGTACTTGAAACATATCTTCTTGCTTCTAATAGATTCTGTTTTGAACTACATTGGCTTCCTGGAGCTCCTTAAGGATTTTTTTTCATATGTTGCCTGCTATTGCTGATGTCATTATATATAATGTCACCTTTGAAAATGTAACTTTTTGGCTGTTGCTTCTGAACTCCCTTACTGAAACCAAGCACGTGTTGGGACTCTTTTGTAACACCATGCCTTTGAAACAATATTCTGTGTAAGGTCATAAACACTATTCAATATGAAATCAAGGGCTAGGTTTAAGGTTTTAAGTGAGTATTTCCTTTTTCCTTTCTGTTTCCCAAGTAATTACCCCAAAAAGCAGATACTTTTGTTATCTAAGATTTTTGTATTGCCTACACTGACCAGTATCCAGTTTACCTGAGCATAGTTGAAAAACCTTCTGTTATGCTTTGTGTCCTTGAAGTTGCTCTTCACAGTCATCATCATCTTTCTGGTACATTAGTGGTATAAGCTTACTACTGTTCTTTTGTTGCTGAGGACTAGAATTACAATCCGTGGTGATTCTGTTCCTTGTTGATATGTTTAATTTACTTATCAAAATTCATTCTGAGCTTTCTTTAGCAAACAGACTGTATGTATTTGTTCTGGTTGCTTATTCTTAGGCTCAAATTTAGCATTTTTTTTTGTTGCAACTTTTATTTGATGCTTCCTACTGGCATTTTGTTGATGTTTGTCCTATGTTTTGCTGGAGGGTACAGAACTATTCTGTCTTTGCTCATAGGAGAAGTGTTATGCTGAACTGTAAATTCTACTCCTATCAACTTTCTCTACCTTTCAGTTCAAAAACACTTCCATACAACCATTTTAAGTGGAAGTACTGAAGTAAATTTCCTGGGTGGTTAATGCCATGTTAATCTCTGGGCATGCTTGACAAACATCTGTCAGAAGTGATACAGAGATATTTGAACCTGCTGTGAGGCTGGGAGATGGACTATATGACCTCCAACCATCCCTTCCAGACTTATCTTTTCCTTTAAATTCGTATCTAGGTAAACAGATGCAGCTTCTGAAATCTTAACAAAGTATCAGATCCATCTTTTTTTTCCCTTTTGATGGAGATTGGAGCTCCTCAAAGATAAAGGTATTGAATATTCTATTGAAGCGCTAGAGACAGAATGATTCTGATGTACTTTTTACTGCTGTTTTAGGACTGAAGTACAGAAAGGTCTTTTCTTCTCACATTCCTTAAAATAGTCAGCCATAGCTCCAGTGCACATCCAGTATTTGCTTTTAAGAAATAGGATTTTTCTTTTAATGGTGATGACAGTGTATTCAGAGTCCTTTAAATTACTCTCTTTGGTTAAACTATTTCCTAAACCATGATTCAACATGGCAGAATTCATTCAATCAAGTTAGAATGGTCAATTGGCTTGAAAAACATAGAAGAAAACCTCACACTGTAAAAATAGCTACATGCAGAGATGAAAAATGGATTTTTTTCTTATATATTTGTTGGTAAAAACTGTGCTACTGAACAGCACACTTCCAGTTACTGCAGTGGTTAGGTAACCATGCAGCTTAGGTTAAACAGAGCACTTGTGATTCCTAATGTAATACCCTTCCCCTAAACATTCCATCTGTGAAAACACTCTGACTTCCACTGTGTATTTGTCTGAAATAGCAGAAGGGGCAGTCATGCCATACTTTATTCCACTTGCATTCAACACGGCGCTTGCTAAGAATAGGTGGATATCATTGTATGAAAAGTAGCATAATGGCATGTGACTGTATTTTCAATGAGGGAGGCAGTATGTGACTGTACTGTCAATGAGACTGCTGCCTCGCACTTTGTTATGCAGTCCTGCTTTCATGAAATCAAAATAAGGATGACTCATTGCACCCACTCAAATATTGTCACAGCGTATCTTCGTTGCACAAAACAGTATTTAAGACTTCCTAATCATGTTACAAATCATCTTGGTAATTCCACATGGTGTTGATAGTGAGCTGTAGACTTCAGGAAATATTTTTGAAATATCCATTACGTAAAGGCAGAGGCATTAGGTTTGTCTGCGAGGCACACACATAATCACTGACCTCTGATGCAGAGTGATGCAGATGAAAGCACTGACAATGTTACTGAACTTCTAAACAGGAAAATTAACATAATCAATTTGACATTAAATATGTCCTATTACAACTGATTTAACGTTTTCCTTGGTAATGTCAAACTTCCAATCTAATTTAGTGTCCAGGGACACAGGTAAAACTTGTGTGTGCAGGTCACCAGAATATAGAGACAGAGGTATATGCTTTTGAATTTGAAATACAGGAGAGATTTAGAAGATACGTTAGCAAAAAATGAGATAGCGGAAGAAAGATGGAAATAATAAGACAGAAACATTATACTCAATGATGGAAAGAAAAAAATGATATGAAATTTAGTGTTTCAAAAATTAATGCACATGGGACAAATAAGCGGAGCTGTAGATACATGAGAGTGGACTCCAAATCTTCTATTATTGTTCAGGGAACAAATCCTGGAGTAATTGTGGACATCTCACTAAAGAATCAGTCAATTTCTTAGCAATAAAATAGGATTTGAAGCATTATTAGTGTAGGAAATGAGAGCAAAGCTGAGAACATCATTACACCACCGTCTATTCCCCATTTGCCCATATCTTGATTTGTGCTTCCAGCTCTGCACCCACAGCCAGCACTGAAAACACAAGGAGAAGGCAAGCTAACATGGTTGGTTGGAAGCACTGGAAGGTTTCTCATTAGGAAGGTGCCAAAGGGGCCAGGATTCTTCAGTCTAGAAGGGAGATGACTGAGAGGAATGATATCTATAAATTCAGATAGGATCTCTTGGGATCCTTTCCAACCCAAGACATTCTATGATTCTGTGGCATGTGGATCACAAACATTTGTTGTTTCTTGTGATAGAAAACTAGAATTCTCTTAAGCTACTAGGTAGGGAGTTAAACAAATGAAAAGATGTGCTTCTTGTGCAGACTTAGCTGCAAAATTCATGATTACTGGAAGTTTTGGAATACAAAACTGTACATAGGTGTAAGAAAGGATCTGGCAGATTAATAGGGTGTAGACACACAGACCAATGGTGACTAAATGCAATTGCCTGGTTGCAGCCACTGGCTCAAGAAGACCTAAATAGATACCTGCAATCCCTGAGCACAGGTGGAAGTTTCACTCCTTTTTGTTATATATTTTTTCCTGCCCAGTCACAGCTGGAGACAGAGTTATACTAAGGCTGAACTAATGTACGGGTAGACCTAGTAAGAAGGTATAATGTTCTGGCACGCAACTACCAAACAAAGAGGGTGATAGGTTTTATATCCTGCTGACTAACTTAGAATCTCCAGTGTCTACAGATTGATACCAGAGATGGTATCAGATGGAAAATTTGTTGTTTGGGAACTCTGAACTATTACTATTACTATAACATTGTGGTCTTCTGTGTTCGAGTGCAGTGTATAGATCAGAAATGGTTGCACTAGCTGAGTCTTTGATTCTCTTTCCACTCCTACCAGCAATGTGCCCCATTTCTCTGATTTCTGTCTTGAATTGTGAGCTTTTGGGAGTGAAAAACCTCCCCACAAGTTGAAATATCTTTTTGAGCATACTGACTGACTTTTGGCTAAAGCCTGGAGGTCAAACTGTGGTTTGACGCTTTTTCTGCTGCTGAGGAAACACGGTTTCTAATGGATTTGTGCAGAACTTTAGCACGCCTACACTTCTCCTCCTTCACATGCAGCCCCCATCATAGGCCTGCTTGTCCAAGTCCTGGGGGCAGTGTGCCCTGCAAGGTGTCAGCCTGGCCAGCCACACTGCAGCTGTAAGCTGAGTTTTTCTCCTCTCATTGCTCTTGCTTTTCATGAAATACACAGAAATTTGTACGACTGAGACCTTCAGCCTTCTGTCAAGCTGGCTGAAATCGTTCAACAAGTTCAAAATATGCTTGAGGGAAAATAGCAAACTAACAGATGGCCAGGCAGCACAGCATATGCCTTTTTTCTTAAAGAACCAGGCTAAGAATTCACCATTTTAATAGATCTCAAGCAGGATGGCGGTGACAAGAAAACCATAGGTTAGACTGCTGAGAATTGACGATTTGATGTATACTTCTGTCTCTGTGTGGTCCTTCTAGTTCTGTGGGAAGTACCTCCTATTTGTACATTCCTTTTGGAACTTCACATTTTCACTGAATTTGTTGAACCCATTCCTTAGCTCTGACAAATGTCATATTTTTCTGTGTTGGTCTTATCGACCATGGATCCAAGTTGAAGGAGGGAAGATTTAGGTTGGATGTTAGGGGGGAAGTTCTTTACTAGGAGAGTGGTTAGGCCCTGGAACGGGCTGCCCAGGGAGGTTGTGGATGCCCCATCCTTGGACGTGTTCAAGGCCAGGTTGGACGGGGTCCTGGGCAACCTGATCTGAATGTGTATGTTTGGTGGCCCTGCCAGGCAGGGGGGTTGGAACTACATGATCCTTGAGGTCCCTTCCAACCCGGGTGATTCTGTGATTCTGTGATTATCACATTGGTAGTTGTCACTGGTAACCACCACTAGGGAACAGGTGTACTTACGGTCACTTAATTACAATACATATCTATTAGCTTTAATTATATATAGTGGGTTAAAGGTCTCCTTACTGAAAGCTAAGAAGTGAGATGAGTTGCATATTGTTTAAATTGCCTTTCATGAAGTAATTTTTTGTAAATTAACGCTCATATATTTTTCACTTCTTTTAGTTCCCTGGTCAATCAAGGTGGACAAATCATTTCATCTTCCTCCTCTGCTCTCCATTGCTGCTGAGACACAGTGGCTCTGACTGCTGTAGTATTTTAGATGGAGGAGAGCAATCTGCAACAAACACACTCTGAAAGTTTCCCTTTGTTTTACTTCCTCACTTTATCTGAGATTGAGTTTTTGTGAAAATCTGGTTGCTCATAGCAGAGCATTTTAACTGTCCTTGTTTGGGTAAAGCATGCATATTAGAAATGTCGTTTAGGAGGAATTCTTGTGCTCACAGCAAAAACTCTTACACCCCTTTAGAGACAGGCAGTTAATATCTTTAGATTTTTTTTACCATCAGCAGATTAATTAAAACAATCACCACCTCCTTTTTAATTTTAGGAAATTGCTTCATCCCATGGGATAAAGTAGTCTGAAATGTGTTAGCTACGGCACTTGAGGATGATCCCTTCCTGCACACAGCAGAACAATCAACAGCTTTCTCAGTTCTCATTCATTCCCAGTGTTAGTAAATAGATTAAGCAAAGAAAAACTTTGAGTCTCATATTTTTAACTGGCCTATAATGAATAAGTATGTTATGTATGGAGCTAGTCCTATTTTCATTTTGAATAGGAGCACTCCGTAACTGAGGAAGCTAATTGCTAATTACTAATAAAGGTCTAATTACACACAAAAAAGCAATATATGACACATATATTATAGACACATCGAGTAATGTTGCTATTTCACAAATATTACTTCAGAATAAAGGAAATGGGTTTAGCTGTGTTCCCTGAAGCAGACAACATATTGTTCTCTGGCACGAAGTCTGTCTGTGGAAACTGGCAGATGCCGCCTTAAAAGGTGGAACCATGGAAGTTCTATTTAAACATTTGTGCTTTTAAACTCACTCATGACGTTCAACATTCTACATGATCCACTTTTTTATGCAATATTTTTATTTGCTCTGTTAAATTTTCTAAAGTTTCTTTAGTACAAGACATTTGGAAAAAAAATAATGAACATCTCCAGAGCACTGGAAGACATAATTGCTCTGCCTACCCAGGCATACACCCTGTCTGCATTTTCTTTTATTTTCATCTATTCTTGAGTATTGTCTTGCAGTTTAATACACAGAAGCTGATCCTGAGCTCCATCCCATCAGCTTCTCATCAGATTTCTGTGAAGAGATGTCAATGAATTCAAATTCTGATGTGAGCCTAGTTAGGCTGCTAGCGCTGACAACTCCAAATTTAGAGAATCATAAATGATGTATGGAAAAGATTCATTCTTCTTTTAGGGCATTTTTCATGAGAAATTATATTTCACTCATGAATCCATTTCCTTTCCCTGCATCAAATATGCCAAGCTTAGTGTCCAAGTAGATTTTCATTGCTGTTCCAAATGCGGTGTTCAAATTCTCTGAGGCACTAATTTCAGGATGTTGGATTAGACATTTTTTAATGAATTAGGCAGGTGAACTTATTATGCAGTGAGGGCATTGTAATAAAATCTGAGTTTCTGTTTTCAGAGTGGTTTGGGATACGTGAGGCACTTGCATAGATGGCATGGCTTGCCTCTGTTCTGCAAGATAGTTTCTACCTGGCCTTCTTTGGGTCTGTCAGGCAACAGTGCTATTTATAAATCTGCTCTAATGTAAATAATGATACTTACCGTATTAATAGAGATATATGAAAGTGTGTAATACAAAGCGAGCAAATTCAGTGTGTACCCCATCATACATGTTACTGACACTGAGAGAGTAATAGCACTTAAAGAATCAAAGGGCTTCTGTATATTTTTTTATTCCTCTTGATGTTTAATGAACACAGCATTAGTATCGAGCCTTATGCTGGTGCTATTTAGCATTCAATTTAGTGAGTTCGTATTTCTTTATTAATTACATAGTTCAGTCCAAGGGGCAACTATTACATGCACTAATAACTTAGGCATCCATTTCACTTAGAGCAGAACATCAAAAAAATCTTGTATTGTAGGATTACATCCACTATCTGCAGCCCTCTTTGATATCAGTCAGCTTCTGAAAACAAAGGCTAGTCAGCTCAATTGGCACTTTTATTCTTCCCCGGGGGAGCTCAGCAAGAAAGGGAGCTAGGGCTGTTAGCATTTAGCCTATGAAGACTGTAATAAAATATTTTGATTCCCTGAGAAATTTCAGTTTGATAGAAATGATTCAGATGGGGCTTAGTTGTAGGGCTTATTGGTGGAATGAATGCACCACTGTGCTGTGTTAGCCACAGATAAGAGCAGTACCGTCAGGTGTGGAGCAGCTGTGTATAGTTAGGATAGTGCAGTGGGTTAGCAGGTGTTGTACTAGATTCTGATTTATCAATATTCAGAAGAGAAAAATAAGAAATTCTGTTGAATCTGAGAGTTTAGAAAGTTTGAGGATGCCATGCCCTGTCACAGGTGGAATGTTGGCTTGCAGCTGCAAGCATTACCAGTGCATTTCTGTTGCACACAAGGTTTTTAACCTGTACCCTGCTATGGGTGAGCTTTGACTGCTGAGGAGACTTAACAGACATGGATTTGTCTGCCAGAATCCCACGGGTTGGTGGTTCAATATGCCAGATGGGACTCTGCAGATGCCCAAAGAATACAGTTATGAAGGAACACAGTAATAAAATACAGCATTTTGAAATTATTATTTTAACATTATGATACAGGGTGAAAACTGTTGTGTGTATTTCTAGATTAGAAATCAATACACACTGAATTATTTCCCACTGCACTTTTTAGGCTCCACTACTTTAGGCTACTTTAATATGTCCAAATGAACAGAAAGTTGAAGCATGATAGAATTTCCTATGTTGTTTTTCAAGATGCCTCTTTACAGATAAATAAGTGCATGGCACAAAATAAAGAAGAGTGCTAGCACTAAGGGTTCACTTAAGGTTAAGTTGTAATAGCATTATTACTCTTGTCCAGTATCTAAATTTATGACTACCGTACAACCGATAGATTGGGTCATAGGTGTTACACCAGCTGTGTTTGGGAGGCAGGAGACTGGTAGCTTAGGAAGGGAGGAAATAAGGGAAAAAATGAGGTAAACGTTTTGGTTTTGACATAAAGCTGATTGTGGCTGATTACATTAAAGATTTGGAGAGGCACTGCATGAACAAGGATGCCTGTATCTTTGGCGCTAGTGAAACCAGAAATGAACATGAACAGATGTCTAATTTTGCTTTTGATTAAGGCAACCATTTATTTGTGGACAAGATAAAATTATCTTTGTTATCTCACTGTATTCATGAGTGTCTTTGGTGTCTCATTTGCTGGCCAGTGTTGTACTTTTCCATTGCTCAGTTTTTCTGATCATTGGAGGGAATGTTTGAAACACCTTCATCATCTTTTCTTTTGCTTCAGGCAGTCAGCCTGTGTATTGCAGATAGCAAGAAAAATAACACAATCATAGACAGCACTTTGTATAACAGGCTTGAGAGGAAACAAGCTGCTGGAGGCAAAAAGCAAGCTTTACTTGAGAATATTTCTGAAATAAGAAAGAACAGTATTTTCCTTTAATAGCTGTTATGAAATAGCTGAATAGTTTTACTCTCCAGAACCTGTGCTAATTTTTATCTTCCACATCATTCATAGGTATCAGATTTTTTGTGCGCTCCTTTCATCTGTAGGTACATCATGGAAGTTCTCAGTAGAGAGGTTTGTTTAAGGTCAAAGTTAGACCCCTGTGGAAATGTGGACAAAATTCTGTGCTTTCTTAACAGAAGATCATGAAAGAGTTAAAAACAATTTTCTGTGAAAAAAGCAGGCACACTGAAATGCTGTGAAACCACTACAGTGGTGCAAATGTAGCAGAGTCTGACCCAGAGCTTCTCATCTTCCCAACAAGCTCATTATAATAATGCATTAGTCAGTCTTGCTTTACTGGATACGTACAAAACACCAGGTTATGTCTAATGGAAAACAGATTTTGCCCTTTCTTGTACACACAAATATAACTGATCATATGGATCTGCACATTTCACAGCACCAGGTTATCTATTTATTTTACAATAGCAACACAGAAATGGAAACAATTATGTCTATGAGTAGTTTTTTCATAGCTGATGTTTCTTTTGGCATCTTCAGAAGTCTCCTGATCTTCTATTTGGGCAACACAGTTCTAACCTCCAAATGTGATAAGCAAACTCTGGGCTTCTGGAAGAGTATCCTCAGTTCCCTCCAGACTTAGCAACTGCAGAGCAAGCATGTCCAAACTGTAAAATCTGCTGCTGCTTTGCAGTCGTATCCTTTGGGAAAGAAGTGTTAGATGAGGACAGAGCTTCAAATTTGACTTTGTATTCCCTTGGTTTCAGTGTTCCTGTCACATTCCTATTGTTAATTGACTGCAAGTAGTAATTTAATTTCCTCCCTCAACCTAGGGCTGTCTGTTTAGCTTCTCTCTAGTTAGCATAGGCCCATTAATCCATACTATTGACTCAGAAGTCCATCAGTATAGCACCAAGAAGACAACTTTCTTTGGTTTTGGTCTGTACAGAATCCTGATAATCTTTATGTGATTATTCATGTGGGAATCATAGATCTTGGCTCTCAAGGAACTGAAATGTGAGTGAAATTTCCCGGTCTTGTGGGATCCCTTTGATTAGAAGTGTGCTGATTCTTTCACACAGCTGCTGTGTCTGGTTGAACGTATAAAGGCAGTGCACATGTCTCTTCCAGTGTAGCTCTGTGTTAAAAGCCAGCCAAAATTCTGGTCTTCTGGGGACATTTCAGGAAATCTTAGACCTCAGGTGTTATCTACAAATCTTCAATCAGTTGATCTCAATAGTTCCCAAGTTTGAAAAGCCTACAGTTCTTAGCAGAACAAATATTCATTGCCGAGGAAGACCTCAGTTGCTATACAAGATGTGTACGGTAACTTTTAAGGGAAATCTGCTGATAAAAGGAGAACCCCCCAAAACTTTCCATATGTTTTTTACTTAATTGCACCTAAGTTTTATTTGGTGACAACACAGTACAATGGTCACAATTTTTGGATGGAAATTTTAGATAACACTGCAGAAATCTGCAGCATCTCACAGTAACCTACCCATGCTGTAGAATATCTGATGTCATAGTATTCAGCATTCTATTCAGAATGGATTTTGCTTACAAGGCTACAGCTAGATGGAAATTATTCATCACAGCTTTATTTTGGCCAACCAACAATTCTGCTGCTAATAAAATATACAGTTTTGCATTTGTAAATTGTCTCTTCAACAAATCTTTGTTTCACATGGGAAAGTTTTAAAACGATGAAAAAGTAAATGATTCATCCTAAAGTGAGTCACATTAGAAGGTTTTTGCTAAGTGGTTGTCATGAGCAACTCATTTGAATCATCTGTAACAACTTCTGTCAGGGAGGGAAGGTTGTCAGCTTCCTCTAAAGAAAGTGCACAATAGTGGCAAGGTGATCAGGGATCTCTTTAAAGTCATCTAAATAATCTGACCAATGGCTTTGCTGATCTCAGACTACTGAGTTATCTGACGTCACTTGCAGTCAGAAAGCAATACGAGGTGAAATCATTTCTGAAGTAGGATGTTCAAGTTATTCCTACATCCAGATGCAATTTTAATTTAAAGTTTCTGATTACTCTGTCACATCAGATATGTTTTTTACCCTGAGCATAGTACAATGACTGGAGAGCAGCTCCTCTCTTCCAGCCTATCTATACTGAATGCAGCAATAGGATTGGTTCAGTGCCACTCAGTCAGCCTGGAATTGGCTGTGTGTCTTTTTCTGGTACATATATGTGACACTATTAAGACAGACTCCATTTTGAAAAGCGATTCAGATAGTTTCAAACCTTTTTATTGAGCCTTACCTAGGCCTTATGGAGGGCTGCTATGCATAAAGACATTGAAAGCAAAAGCATGATTCCCTCACAAACACAAATTGCTCTTAGGAGATCACAGTGATGCTCAGAGGTATTTTCTATCACTGAAGGGAGACTGTATGTGTTGGCCAAGAGCTGAATAACTGTAGGTGACAGTTACTCTCAAATTCAGCTTTGAGCAATTTCTGAAAAAAACTCAGCTCAAACAGTTGCTCACAGCCAACCACAAACAGGACCGTGTAAGGGAAACACGCCAGCTGTGTTCTGTGCCCCCTGTGGGCACACGGTGAAAGGAAGTGCACATCTTGGGCTGCTTCTCCTGCACTTCACTGTGCCCCCAAACCATGCTGTAATTCACGGAGTTACCTGGTGCCAAGATTGCATGTTATATTTGGGGTTCCTCCTCTCCTCGTGCTGGTATTAGTGAAAGGCATATGCTTTTCCTTTAGTACTTCTTTGGAAGTGTAAATGTCCATTCCTTTCAACGTGTAGTTGATTTCCCACAATATGTCAAAAACTTTTAGGATATTAATTTGCAAGTTGTTTGATCCCAGCAACTTGGAAGTTTTTGCCTTCCTTTTTTCTAAATTTCTAAATAATTTCTGATTTTCTAAATGATGTTCTTTTTTGCACATCCTTTTGCTCATTTTCCTTTATGAATAAACTCATAAATATTCTGAATTCCTTTCTTTTCTTTTTATAACTAATCCTTATTTAAGTTTCTCTTTTTTTTTCAGATGTTGACATCTGAAGCTAATTTTCTTCTTATCTGCACAGTGGTCTCCTTGCCCCTAAAACTGCCTTTTCTTTTTCCTTTTACCCTTAGGATAGATCACTGCTGAGTCGTCCTCCCCCCTGTTCTCGCTGGTGCTCGGGAGCAGGAGCTAGACAAAAAATTCAGTATAAGTGGTGCTATTTCTGGACACTACCATCTGCCAGGTTGCATTTCAAACAAACTTTCAGTTCAGCTCCATCTTTCATTTGGAGGCACATCTGCTCGTGAATGCTTGGTAATCACTGGTGTGCAGCACACACCTGTACACAAATATATAAAGGAAATAGAAAGAAAGCATGATATATTCCCAGCTTGTTAGCTATTAAACAGGTTAGGCAGGAAAGAAGGACTCTGTTATCTTTGCTTGTGCAGATCTTTATTTTATAAACAACATTTTCTCAAAGGAGTAATAAAGAACAAACACAGAAGAAGGATTACCAAGCTCCTCTTGGAGTGAGCCTTTGCCAATAACAAGTTTATCAGGGCAGTGCATGTGCAGGGGGCTTGGCATAGTGTTAATTTGTCGCTACCACCGAATTAACTATGCTCTATTTTGTTTTCTTTCCAATTCTACATCCTTGATTACACATTCATAAAACTGTCCTTCCTTCCAAGCATAAATACAAGTGCTTTGAAAATATAATTGTGTGTGTTTATCAAGCACCTAATTTGTTTTACTTGCCAGCTACTAATTACACAGGAAATACAAATGAATTGCAGGTCATATATTCCATTTGAAATACGAACAGAAAAACTTTCCAAACCACAAAATTGAATTGAAGTTTCAGCATGGGGCACACAACATGCAGTACTGTCTCCAGCACCACCAGTCAGAGGAAATAAACATTTGAGCTGATAGCACATTTGAATTTGTCAAAACATGCTGAGTGATAAGTGTGTATTCTGTTTTAAGTGAATTGTTTTGGAAGGCTACAGAGCTTTCTCTCTCTTTAGTTTCTACGTAATCTGAGTCTATCACTGCTAGAACTTGTTTATAGTACAGCAGAGAAAATCAAATGCAAAAGAGACTTGAGAACATGCTAGGATTTGGTTTGATCCACCATGTCGTTCATTTTATGTCTCATCCATTTTCTGAAAAAGATATGTAAATTCTCTCTCGCTGCTGAGTTGGATTATTGTACCATTGCAATCCATTCAAAGTAATAAAATGAGATTTAATAGACTTTGTTAGTTAATTGTTTAGGAAACACGGAGTTTTAATCACTGTGACAACCACAGATCTAGGAGTAGAGAGCAGAACGTCTTTTGCATATTTAACAGCTCCTCCAGAAATTTGGTATTAGGCAGCAATTTACAGCTTTCACACCAGTCTTAAAACTACTGTTTAGAATTTATATAGCACTGAAGAAATATTAACTAATTAAGCTTAGTAACACATTTATAGGGTCAGTCAGTAAAAAGCATTGCAATCCTGGCTAGTGGGAGAGAAGAGTGGTGACTCTTAGGAAGGATCACAATGCTGATAGAACATGTTATGAAGAACCAGGTTATCCAGCAGGAATACAGTTCTTGTTTTTAAGAGTGTCACAACTCCACAGCAGACACAGGGCTGAACTCATGGTATGGGCTGGTAAGTCAGTTCTTCTGAAAGTTATGTCAAATGCACATTAACAGATTATTTAGACAGATATGTTGGAGCCATCAAAGGAATAGCTGTGAGATTTTCTCCTTAGTTTACTGCAAACTGACAGAATCATACAGTCATAGAATCGCTCAGGTTGGAAAAGACCTTAAAGATCATCAAGCCCAACCACAATCTGACCATACTACCCTAACTCTAACAACCCTCTGCTAAATCATGTCCCTGAGCACCACATCTAGACGGTTTTTGAACACATCCAGGGATGGTGACTCAACCACCTCCCTGGGCAGCCCGTTCCAATCCTTAACCACCCTTTCTCTCAAGGAGTTTGTCCTGATATCCAACCTGAACTTACACTTGAGACCATTTCCCCTCATCCTGTCACCTGTCACCAGTGAGAAGCGACCACTCCTATGCTCACTGCAATCACCTTTCAGGTATTTGAAGAGAGCAATAAGATCTACCATTCATAAACCCATGCTGACTGGGCCTGATCCTTTGGTTGACCTTTAATTGGCCCATGATGGCTCCTGAGATTATCCGTTCCATAACCTTCTCTGGCACTGAGGTGAGACTGATAGGTCTGTAGCTGCTGGGATCTTCTTTCCAGCCCTTTCTGAAGATGGGTGTCACATTTGTCAGTCTCCAGTCTGCTGGGACATTTCTGGTTAGCC
The DNA here is from genome assembly GCF_019238085.1 of Lagopus leucura. Taxonomy (NCBI): domain Eukaryota; kingdom Metazoa; phylum Chordata; class Aves; order Galliformes; family Phasianidae; genus Lagopus; species Lagopus leucura. Next base: position 14,021,825 of record NW_024962270.1, on the reverse strand, counting down.
AGGACTGTTGAAGGATGATGGAGAGTGACTTGGCAGCCACATCAGCCAGCTCTCTCAGTACATTTGGATGCAAAATATTGATACTGATGTCCTTATTAGAAAATTGCATTTACTTCCCCATGAGTAGTTAGGTTGTTAAAATTCCTGCCACGTGCCATATAATTGGGGTTCCAACCCTTGATTATTTTCCTATTGGAAATATCAACCATGCAGAAACTCTCAAAGGTGAGAGACACACATGGCATTGACAGATTGGTACCCTAAACTGTCATTATGTTAAACGTAAGTGTGTTGGAATTAGGAATTAGAATTGGTGTGATAGTATCTGACCTTGAAGAAAGACTTCTTTTGATTTCAGTGTACTTCAGCATAGGTCCTATAATTGTTTTTGCACACATTTTTCCTTCACTCATATTAACTGCAGATGTTGATGCTCCTAGTTTCTTTATGTCTGCTTTCCTTCCCTCTCTGTTCTTTGTGATTATTGTTTGTAATTAATTGCATTGGATGGCATTGCTGGAAAAGGTGTTCGGGGAAAATCAGAGTTTCTAATGCTGCTTGCAGATCATGTAGAATTTCCATTATTAAGCAGGAATGGTGACTGAGTACAGAAAATCTGGAAATAAATTTGTGATTTAGAATCCAAAGATAGCTGAGTGCCACTGTGTCCAAAATGGAGAAATCCAATATTCTCTTCTATAATGTCTGATCATAGTTCATTAATAACTTACCAATTGCTCACACGAGCTTTTAGTACATTTTGCCTGTAAATCCAACAGAACTGTTGGGCTAATTAAAATGTACTAAGCTATTATAAATAAGAATGGGATAAACTGAAAGCTATTGATTTTCTCTAGCCATGACATACTTAAATGTAGGAAGCAGAAGCTGAAGTGATTTTGCAAACTGAACTCATTGTAGATGTATAAAATGTATGCAGTTTTCATGTGTGACGTTCCTTGTTTCCCTCCTTTTTTCTTCTCAAGTGAAGAAAAACATCCCCATTTGCAAACCTCTCACACTGCAGTGACTTCAGGGGAATCACCTGAGATTTAGGGTAAGAACTGCTGTGCTCAGCTGTGCAAGTGAAAACAGATTTTGGCCCAGACAGTCAAATGCTGTGCACATCTCAGCAATCTCCTGCTCTGAGTCTTTTCTCTTTTATCATCAGGTGAAAGGAGAGGGTAAAAGATCATCCTAGGCTTGTTTGTCAAGCCCATTTACGGACTGCATTTCCCAGTGGTTTGTGTTGGGCAAAATCATTTTAGTTACCATTCTGAGAGGTAGAAATGTCCTTGGTGCCATCAGCTTATATTTTATCAAAACACAGGAACATGCTGAAAGTGCATAACTGCAGCACTTCAGTGTTGGAATGCTCATTCTCACAATATTTCCGCTAAGGCTCACAGAGATGCCAGGTCAAAAGGTTTTCTTTTCCCTTATTATTCACAGTGATGCATTTTTGAACTGTGTATAACCCTTCCGTGCTGTTTATGGGCATTCTTACTTTGCAGATCCAGAATGGAAAAGACCTATATAACCTTTTTTTAACGTGATATTTTTTCTTACATTTCCCTACTCCAAGGAACCTGCTTCAGCAGGAGGTTGGACTGGGTGATCTCCAGAGGCCCCTTTCAACCCTTACCATTCTGTGATATGCTTGCATTGACCCTGGTGAAAGACTAGATTGATTTGAGCATCTTGATTTTCAGCTTGTGTACTGAAGAAAGAAACTAGAAGCAACTGACTTGTCCCCAGAACACCAGGTCTGTTAACTAACGAGGACTTGATTAGCGGAAATTTGCCTGAGTGATTCTAGGATCCAAAGCTGCAGATTAGGCAATAAACCAACCAAACAAGAAGCAGTTGCTGAGTTGAAAGAATGAGGTAAAAACGTTACCTGCTCTGGTAAAACATGTGACTATAGATTTGTTAGGTGTTTTAGTCTTGAAAAAGAAACTGTGTTTGCATACTGAGTTTCCTCATTGTGCAGTCTGTGTTTCAGTTGTAGACAATTTCTACAAAAATATCAAAAGTTGGAAAGAAAAACAAAAAAGAATTGGACCAATGTCATTCCAAAACCTTCCAGCAGTCTGCATTTGCCTTTTGATATGGTATTGAAACAGGTAACATATGCTAATGCAAAGCTCTAAGTAATATGCAGAAAGCATATGCAATTCCTCCAGGCTTTTGAGGATGAATCTTGTGTAGCACTTCAAATAAAGTGTGGCTTAAAGAACGTCTATTAAAAAGTATTTCATCTCATTTTAGAGGCTCACATTTGGAGAAGTCCATCACCTTCAATTTAAACAACTGTTGAGTGTTTAATTAGTCCTTGTGATGGCAAATGACTTCTGATTCCAGGTTGAATTTGCATGACTTCAGTTCCCATCTGTTGGGCCTTATTTTTCCTTTGTCAACAACTGTGAAAAACTGCCATCACACCTATCTTTTCCACCTGTACATACAGTGATCAAACGTTCTCTGCAGCTTCTCTTGAGAGCTAAATTTATTTAATGTTTCAACCCCTGCAGTAGAAGCCACTTCCCAGCTAGTGAATGACATTTGTGGCTCTTCTTTAAACTGCTCATCCCTTTTTCACATCTTCCTCGAGTTGAGCTGGAAGCAACAGCCTAATAATGCTCTCACCAGTGTTATGCTTGGAGGTGATGCTTTGTTCTTTAGTTATCACCTTTTTAAACATGTGGGGATGGTATATGTCCTTTCTGCCATTGCAGACTTGGGAAATCATTGTGAGGCAATTACTTGTGATGGTCCCTAAGTTTTTCTCTGTACTTCTGTTTTTGATTGAAAGCCATGACTTGTCTCCAGGTGTCTCACGTAGCAGTATATTTTACTTATGGCAGTTAACTGGCAGCAGTTCTCAGATTTATACCATTTGTTAATCTGTACCATTCTAGTCACTGCTGCCCTTTCTGTATTGCCTTTGTCCTTTTAAATACTAAACTGGCAGTCCCAAAGCCCTTAATATTTCCCCTACTTTGAAGAAGGCTAAATGTACCCCTCCGTGGTTCAGAGAAATATTCAGCTTTCTGCTCTGTATCTGGGCCTGTTAATTCAGAAATAGCAGTAGCTTTAGCTTGCTCCTTCGTGTCTTCAGAAAAATTCTTTTTCATTTGTTTATAATGTTATCTATAAAATATAAGCCAGAAACATCTGTTTAACTTTTCTACATCGATTACAAAAAAATATGAAAAGAAAACCATCAAACAGTGTCACACGATGGATTTTTCCCTGATCTACAATTCTCTTTCAAATTCTTTTGCAATGCATTTAACTTATTGACCAGACACACACAGTTTGCCTTAATTTCCAGTATGTACCACTAATGTTTTAGAATTAGTGATGTATTCATTGCTGGTCTATTTTCCCTTCATGTTACCCTTGGGAAGTCCAGATTGTATCATTATTTTCATGTTTCTCTTTCCCCAGGATGGTACTTGCAATAACATAAGCCATTGGAATTGTAGGTATTTGACTGAAACAACTTTTCAGATATTTTCACTAATTTTATGAATGTTACAAACTAAAGGATGAAATGTGAGAAAAAAAACCCTTGAATCTGAATGTGAAATCCCTTAATAGGTGAGTTTTCATTGCTTTTCAATGGTAGTTGGGAGCCCATCTCTCCTTAGCATCCCTAAAGATCATAGTCTAAATCTGCACAAATACCCTGTTACATATGGAGAATTAGCTTGCAAACTGTTCATTTCATCCTTTTATTCCTCTGGAATACCACAGGGACACTTAACATTTTATTCTGGATCTAGTGATATTAGCAGTGTTTCAGCAGTAGTTCCCTTTTTCATGCAGGGAAGGCATCTGAAATTTTCCTGCAGCTGCACAGAGTTCTGCACCAGCTTTTCATTTCACCTTCAAATGGTGTCTATAGTCCTTAAAAAACAAGCAAGCAAACAAAATGTACCTTTTTAGGTGAGCAGAAAAAGGTGAAATCTAAGATAAATTCCACACAGCAGAAATCTGAGTTGACTCTACACTGTATTTACCCCTATGTTTGTATTATAGCAGTGCTTCGGTGTGACTGCAAAGATTAGTCCTTCTAAAGTGGGGCAAAATGCAGCATTATCCCTGGGATGACTGTCACCTGCTCTCAGTATTCCCAGAGCTGTGGCTTCCATTACATAGGCAGCAGTGCTGACCCTCAGCCATGTCAGCCTGAACGAGGGTGTTACTAATGGACTTATGGAAGGGGAGCAGGTGGCATGCTTTTGTAGCTTAATTAAAATACTTTTCTGTTATGTCATATAATTCCCCATCTTGTGTGTTGAGGCTTGTCTTGTGTGGTTAAGCAGATGCATAAATGGCAGCGGTGCCAGAGCATGTATTATGGATAGTGAGGCAAACTCCCCTGTTGACTGATCTTTGCTGCTCAGAAACATTGACCATGCAATTTTAATGTTGGTTTTGAGATATAGAAGCTATTTCATGGATGAAAGAAAAATACAAATCAAGAGTTGACGGGTAAAATTTGCAATGGTGGTGGTTAGAAGAGCTGTAGGGAGAAAAAAAAACATCTTGAGGAATAAGAAAATAAAGACAGGGTAAATACAGTGTAGAGTCAACTCAGATTTCTGCTATGTGGAATTTATCTTAGATTTCACCTTTTTCTGCTCACCTAAAAAGGTACATTTTGTTTGCTTGCTTGTTTTTTAAGGACTACAGACACCGTTTGAAGGTGAAATGAAAAGCTGGTGCAGAACTTTGTGAAGCTACAGGAAAATTTCAGATGCCTTCCCTGCATGAAAAAGGGAACTACTGCTGAAACACTGCTAATATCACTAGATCCAGAATAAAATGTTAAGTGTCCCTGAGGATTTTAAAACAAGTTAAAGAAAGCAATCTGGCTCTGTGGTGTAAGTGTGGAATAAGGCAAGGTAGCTGATGAGAGAACATGGAGCTGTTGGCTCTACTTTGATGGGTAGATGGTTTGGGCACGCTGGGCCGTGGTGTGCCAGGGTGTTGGAGCTGTGTGGAGGCAGTCTTGAGCACAGGCAGGCCTGGTCCCAACTCACGTGCTTTCAGAAGGAGGAGGCTCTCCATGCCTTCTCAAATAAGTAAGTCAATTTTTCATCTTGGTTTTGATTTTCATCTAGGCAGAGTTACTGACTGAGGAATTTATGAGACTTTAATATTAAAACGATTTCTGTTGAATAGTTTGGTCTTTGATGCTCATTATAATTTCCTGAAGATGGCTTGGACAAAAATCTTTGCATGAGTGATGCATTTATGAAAACATCTCGTGCTGCAAAATATTTTTATAAAAGTGCCATGCTTGTGATATAAAAAATAAATAAATCTCATATAATTAATTTCTTGGTTAGAGTCAAAGATATAGGCTCAGGACCAGAATCTGCCAGAGATATGATTGCTTTGGGAGCACTTTGCCCAGGATTGGGAGATTTTGCTGTACTGTTAATGAATGGGACCCTGAGCCTGCAGGCTCTTTACAAATTTAAAGGCAGTGCAATTAGAACTGCTACAGGAGCCGGCACAGAAGGATCTTGCTGTAGCACACTGCGTTCAGCTCATCTGCGTGGCTGCAGTTGCTGAGAGCTGTGGATCTTTACCAATCCCTCTGATATTAGCGACTGTGCTGCTGCATCCCCAGCTCTGCATGCTCATTAGCTGTGATTAGCATTTTCTGTGAAATGCTGTGCTGACACCCACCTGTGCAAAGGCCTCCCTCCATGAGGCACTGTCCCTGTGTTAGTAAAGTACTGCAAGAGCTGGTCTTCACTGCAGAGGCTGCATGGCAAGAGGCCCACAGCAGGCTTCGTGCTGTGCTGAAGGCTTCCCAGTTGGTTGAGCTCATTGCAGGAGAAGAACAGAGCAGTACAAATTGCTGGGGAAGGGAAAGGTACCACAGGAGGAAATGGCAGTGGATGCTGTTGCAGTGGCAAGGATGTGGAACCTTTGTTGTAGAGCCTTCCTATGACAAGACACTCAGTGCTCCCAGCTATCCTGGGAAGGCTCAGAAGTCTCACTTCTCACCAACAGCACGGCTGATCTGCAGCGTGGCTGCTGAACTGGTAGGTTGTCACAGTTGTATGTGGGGCCTTGATTTCCAAATACCCAATCCAATGCCTGAAGCATATTCAGTGCCTTTTAAAACAAGAGGACAATGGACAAGATGACAATTGAACAAGGAGAATGTCCAGCAGCAGCATGAGCTGTAATTAGATATGGATAATTCCCTCCTAAGCAGTGATTTTTCTTCAGAAAACTGTCCCTTAACCATTTGCACTAACATGATTATTGGCACCGTAAATCTAATAAGTGCCCCGGCAGAAAGTTAAGAAGGCTTACAGCCTGAACACACAAACAAAAATCTTCTGCCTGTTTTATGATGATGGAATATAAGAAGTACCCTCATGCATCATTTGATTTACCTGCAGCTAAGGTATGACTTCGTATTTCTTTATACTTGGTAGCAAATTCCAGAACACCAATTCTACAAATTCTCATCTGTCCTTAGAAACACCATGACAAAATCTTGACAGAGGTACAGCATCTGTACTGTGGCCTTCCATAAAACCGGGCTTGAAAGGTTCACCTGTTCTCAGAGGGAGCTATAGGGAGTCCTATTAGTGTGCATGATCACTGAGCTAGTAGGTTTGTTGTGAGCCTTGTTTGAATATCAGGCACCAAAATGAAAGAGTACAAAGCAGCTTTCGTATTCATAGGTCTTAAAAATTAACAGGCGAGGATTTTGCTAAGAATGAAAGCTTTTGGATTTCTGAACTGCAGAATAATTACCTTGGGATTCAGGCATCTTTTCTTTTTTCTTCCTATGTGGCATTTTTTTTCACCACAAACTCAACTGAGCGTTGGCTGCGAGAGATAAAAGAAGTGTTTCACTTAGTCAGAGGTTATTTCTCCTGCAGGGATTGTCCTGCAATGTTCAGGATTTGTTTGCTTAAGTCTGTAATGAGTTTAGCTCATCTGAGAATGAGGTGGAAAATTCCCGTAAGAAAAGTGTATTAGATGGGGGGGGGGGGGGGGGTAGAGGCTGTATCTAAGAAAAGGTTAACGCGAAAATATTGAGATGGGGGAGGTGGGGATGAAGCTAAAGCAAATGCCATGGGAACAGGGGCAAAACTGCTATGGAAACAATAAGAAGATAATGGAAAAGTCAATTTTTCTCTAGCAATGGCTGCTATAGGACTTCTAGCAGAGGAGAAGGACTAAGCATATCTTTTTCCATTTCTGTATTGCTAAGCAACACGCTCTGAAGAACTACTTTGGCTC